>NC_133113.1:21332860-21682860 GCF_022965805.1 Primulina eburnea
TTTCAACATGAGGAATATCAATATGGACGGTGGAATCAGTCTTACAAAGATCCTACTGTAGTAACGCATATCTATTTAGATAAGTAAATATATATACACAATTTCGTCTTGGGAATCTGACGTTAAAAGACCCTGTTTGCCAATTTATAAGAAAATTGGATGGGAAGCATATCCTCGACTCATAGAAGGCGTTGAAGCCGTTACTAAACGTAAAATCAGAGGAAGATGTGAGCCACAATCACAACTACGCTGTATATATTTGTTTTAATTTTGTCATTTTTATTTTCTTTTAATAATAATAATTTCCTGTTCAAATATTGACTTTTGACATGTTACGCTTATAAATTCATATGCTATGATCTAACAATTATAAAAAACATATTTCTCAACATGTCAACGTCCACGGTAAGTAAAATCAAAAATATTTGTGTATTTTGTGGATCTAGTGCAGGAAAAGGTTCAATTTATTAAGAAGTAGCAGAAAATCTTGGAATAACACTTGCTAAAAAAAGATTCATTTGCTATATGGTGGTGGTGAAGTTGGCCTCATGGGAAAAGTTGCAAAAGCTGCGCATGCAGGTGGAAGTGAAGTTTTAGCATTATTCCGATTACCTTAGCCAATCTTACAGGACCAACAATAGGAGAAGAAATGAAAGTGGACAACATGTAAGAACGAATTACTCAAATGATTGAACGTTCAGATGCTTTCATTGCTTTTCCAGGAGGTTTCGGTACTTTGGAAGAAATATTTCATACTGTTTGTTGGGCAAAATTAAATATCCACAATAAGACAATTGGTTTGTTAAATGTTAACAATTATTATGATAAACTGTTATCGTTTCTTGATGATGTTGTGGAACATGGATTTATTTCATTAGCTTCGCGAATGATGTTACTTTCTGCTACAAGTGAAGGTGGATTTATTGATTTACTACAAGGATTTAGTCATGAACCAGATCCATCCTTATCTCAACTTAATTGGCCAACATCCAAGAGTAAGAAAAGAAAATTCATGTGATGCTAAACTTGTGATTCAACGGTATGTTTTAATGTTTTTCTTTAAGGTATGAAAAATTTCTTCTTTTCTTCTTAGTTTTTTATATAAAAATTAAATATATACTTATATATAGTAATAATAATAATAATTTTTAGTTCAATGTCGAGTAAGGTGTCAGTAAAATGCACCTGAGACGCATTAGTTAATAATTATTGGAAAATCACAATACACTAGATTTTAATATTCATTATATTCAAAATACAGACTAAAAGAAAAATTAGTTTTTCATATGTACCAATTTATATATATATTTTGATCAATTAATATAAAATATATAATAAATGTGTTCATATATATATATATATATATATATATATATATATATATATATATATATATATATATATATATATATAATTGTATGTGTTTTCAAATAAAATAATTTCTAAAATGTTTATGAGAATATAGTTAAAAGATATGGTTTGTATGGTTGTTAACATGTATAATTGAAAGAATTCTTTTGTAAAAGTATAATATATAATCACACATCTTTTGTGAGTGAGTGGTGAGAAATGAGAAAACAATTAATAAACTTTTATTGATTATTAAAAAATGGTTAATTACAAGAATATAACTCTCCTAAAAAAAATATTTATTGAAAAAAAAAATAAGTAAATAAATAACGGACTGCAAAATATTTTATTCATTGTAATTTTTTTTAAATTTGATTGATGTACTATCAATGTGTACTAAAAAAATCAATATTGTGTCTCAAAAAAAAAATTTTTTTTGTGCTAGATAAGTTTCAAAGGAAATCGGATGTATCCGTTATATAAATGTTTATATATATATATATATATTAAAAAAAAAGAAAAAAGATAAAAAGGGATTTTATTCTTTGTAAATTTTCCTATTTTGTTTTCAATATTAGTTTAATTAATTGTCTGCTTTAATACTTAGCCTTTTTCAATGAGAGTTAATATTCATTCCAACTCCATGAGTGAAAACTAGCTATTCCTTAAAAATTTTAACCTGATAGAATATATGGAGTTGAGGCTTTTACAATAATATTCTTGATATTATACATGTTATGGTGTGTGGGGACCCGGACGCTAATCATGTTCTTAATCGTCATTGGGACTAAATCAATTATAATAAACAGGGTCTAAATTTTTTTTTTTTAAATGCGGAAGGTAATGGAATCAAACTACTATACATATCAGTATAAAAGTATCACTCTGATAAAATATACAATCATACATACTCAGGTTCAACAACTACTATCAAGTGTTTAAACCCTATCTCTAGTCCAAGTCCGGAATCACCACTCTAATCTCGATCTGTCCTCATCTCTGTGACCCTGTACCTGTCCCACCTGTTGTCATGCATACATACAAACAAGACAACAGCCGGATAACTCCGGTGAGATATAAATATCCCAGTATAAACAATGTACTACATGCAATCATATAAAACATATATAAAAGCATAAACAAACATCGAAGTATGTATCTAATCTGACTACATGAATCCATGACTCGTGATCTAATCTTATCTTATCTCAAATCTAGGGATCCCAATCTAATTTAGACTTTGGTATGCTGTATCGAATGTGTCTGAGATAGACGTCGATCTACATCTGAAGCTCTTCGATACACCGTAAGTCTAGAGTCTTATCGGTTCTGAGAAAGAATCGGCGGTTCTGCCCTAGCTAGGCTGTCTGCCCTAGACTCGGACTCTGACTCTGTTCTAAGTCAATACATTAACATATCAATCTGATAATCTGCAAATATCAATGCGATAAAATAAAGTATGTGATTTAGGGAAACTCAAGTCAAACCTCACTTGAGTTGTGCAATCCCAACTCAACATTAATTTATACCTTTCTTGCTGTCGTTCTGATACAATCAAAGTCTTGATTCAACGTCTGTTACTGTTCAATCTGGCAATGACAATATCAATATTCTGTATCAATATTCAAATCAAATCACAACATCTCTGTTTTTATCAAATTCTGGCGGTACAACAGCACAATCTTGCGATACTGATAATACTATATCAGTCTATATCAATCCAATCATTTACAATCAACCACCGCGCAAATCTGATATCAATTCTAGTCAATTTCATTCTGAAAATCATACCAACTCCATATTCAGTCCGTATCTTAATCTGACTTCGATTCTACGCTGTCTAACATGTCCAAAACAACATATATGACGTGTATTCAATTCTAACAACATCATAATTTCAAAACATGTTAAAACGTAGTAAAACTTACGTTCAGTTGTAGCCTACGTTGCTAGGAACTCGGTACCGAAGTCGGATTTAAAATCTACCGGACGGATTGAAATAACAAGGCGTAAGGATTTTCACGGAGATTTCTCGTTCCTTCTCTTTCTTCCTTATTCTGAATTCTGAGGAATAATTTATATATATATATATATCCACTTTGCATGTCCAAGCTACGTGTTTACTTTTCGTGACTTTCGGTCGGCGCTCGAGCGGTGCAAAACTGCCGCTCGAGCGCGGCAGTTTCTGTCCAACAGTTTCTGAAGGCACCCTTGGCGCGCGGGCGGTCAAAATATACCGCCCGGGCGCCGAACTTTCTGCCCGCGACGAATATTACAGCAACATTGGCGCTCGGGCGGTCGATATTTACCGCTCGGGCGCCAACAATTCTGTCCGAGAAGTTATATACTTCATATGCTTGGTTTAATTCGATCTCGTAATGGCCCGGCTATAATCACATCAATTTAACCTCAATAATCTCATGTTAATATAATTAAAATCTCATATTAACAGAATCAAGATCTTGGCCCTTACATGGTGGGTGGTGTGAATTATCTTTTTGACTATATTATTATAAAAAAAATTTAGAAATTTAAAAAAAAATTATATATATATATATATTGTTACTTTATATATGTGAAAATAAGAATAATAATAAAAACACATCTAATTATATATTCTTATATTAAACGAAAAAATATATATATAAATCGGTATATGATTTTGTTTTAAATGAATATATTTGTATTTGAATATATAAAAGGAACAAAGAATCTAGGTTGTGATTTTCCGATAAATTCTATTACTAAGGGACTAGTAATAAGATAGTGTGGGGGGTGTGATGAAACTTAAAATTAATAATTTATTATATGTTAAAACCTGTATTTTAAAATTTAAGTTTCAATAAAATTATAAAATTATGTTATTTTAGTATTGTTTGTTTATATTTAATTGTCTTACTAAATATGTTTTATTTTCAGGTTTTCTACGTGTTGGTAAAATAATGATAACTCAAGCTAGAAAATTCAGATGGAGGTGACTCAAACATGTTTGGAATCCTTGAGAAATTATCTACAACTTTGCAGAAGACATGATTGCCTAAAAAGTTCATTAAGATGATCAAATTGTGCAAATATCAAAAGGAGGACAAATTTATTTTTACTATGACCAGCATATAGTAAAAATATCATAACTATTTCAATATTTAACCAAATGAGGCCAAATTCATCTACAGACAATTTCCCACATGTTTGTGGTTTTGAGCAGAGTCAAATTCGGTGATTAAAGTCAAGGAACAAAGCATTGAAAGAAGGGACATGGAATTGAACTTGGAGGAGACAAAGAATACTATTGCAACTACATGGCATTAATACAAATTTTGACCCTTTCTCTCATTTGGCCTATAAATAGTGGCCTTGGGCTAGCTTGAGGATCATTCTATCTCATTGTAAAATATCGTGTGAGTGTGTATCAAAGTTCTAAGTTCCAATATATTTTCTTTCATGTTCTCAACTATGAGTGATATTTTAGTGTTGATCAAAAGCAAGCTTATGGCAAACTAAATCTATTATGTCAAGGTGAAGAGGATGCATTCTTGGTGAAGTAAGATTGTTTATATTTTGTATATTCTTTCTTTATCTCTTTTCATTTAGCTAACTTATTTTTATTGTAGGTATAAAAATGAATTATTTGTTGTTATCAATTTACATCAAATGCTTGATACCATTAAAGTGGTTATCTTGATTTGTTGTTTAATTTTGATACAATAAATATTTCATCACTTATTATTATTATTATATATATATATATATATATATATATATATATATATATTATATATCATAATATTTCATTTAGACGATAGCGTGGCTCTGCCGGTTGTTCTAAATGAAATGTTATGATTTAATACTAACATCTAACAATCTAACATTTACTTTATCGCAATTAACTTTTACTTTACCGCAATTAACTTATTAAATCAATATATTTCATTTAGGCAATAGCGTGGCTCTGTCGGTTGTTCTAAATGAAATATAATGATTTAATTTAACATTTACTTTATGCGATTATTTATTTATATAGTTATAATTATAATCATAGGTACCATATATAAAATATCGGTTAATTCGGTATTTTCTATAGTGGGAACTATATTATATTATGTGTGTGTTTAATTTTCTTGGAACCATTATTTATGGTGGTTTCTTTTGTTTTACTTTTAGTTAAACAATATTACATAAACCAAGAATAAATCCTCAAGCCTTGACAAAATTTATAATTTGTAAACTTCATTCTTGCATTTGGTAATCTATAAATTAATAAATTTATACTCAAAATAACCTCTCTGTGGATCGATCTCGTACTTACGAAATATATTACTTGCAACCTACACTTGGGTGAATTATTATTTAAGCAGTAGCAGAGACCAAGATTCATGCTCGATTTCAAGTCATCGATAGCCAGATTTATATTTCTGATACACGCTCTGGTCTCAATAAATCCTGCTGTCATATGAAGACACATAGACGTAACGGTATCCTCCAATTCCGTCAACCGCTTCTCAAAACGATTCTCCAAGGGTGATGGAAGGCGGGAAGGATTGAGTCCAAAGTGGACTCTAGGACACGTACATATGGGAACACTGGTGCTAGAGCTGGATCTACTGATATCACCAGAACGGGTGCCAGAAACATCCGGAGATGAATGTACATCTCCTTAATGATCTAATTAGCATTATCCTATCCTAGTCTAGCATGTAATTTCGACCACCCCTTCTAGATTCATCCATCAACTCACTTGATATCAAACTACAATTCAAATTTCAAATGAGAGTGGACTTGGTCTTGATTCTTCCCTATATTGTGCACCCATTTCCCTCACTCCCCTAACCACTCATTCCCCTCTCCCTTGCACGAAATTTGAGAGCAATTCAGAGTGATATTCAGTAGAAAAATCGTGAGGTGCATAGCTAGGAAGATAGAAAAAAAAATCGAGAGCAAGGAAAGGTAGAGAAGCGTTCCACTCCTCCGTGCCGCGTCGTCGTCGTTTTGTTCGTTTTCTTTCTAAACGAAACCAGGCATGTCTAGATTCTTTCAAACCTCAATCAAGTCATATTATCATTTATTTTTCAGTACATGATCATTTTTATTCAAGCAAAAATCGAGATCCATGTCAAAACATTTTGAAACAACACATGCAGAATTTTTGATATTCCTTGGCAAGCTTCACGTTTTTCTTAGTTTGTGAGTTTCAGGTGATTGGTTCGACTCCAAGCTCCCAAGGCGACATATGTACACGTAATAGGAGGTATTAGGATCAGATTGGTCCATTAGTTCAAGCCCCTGGTTGCTGGAAATTCAGAAATGGACATCAACTTCTCATTTGGTCCATTATGAGTTTCGAAATTCAGTTTTGATGGCAAGGAGGAAGGATCTGATCTTGGCTGCCCCAAGGGCCTATAGCCATGGTTAGATCACTCCCCTAGCATGTCTAAGACGTGACTAAGTCGCCCTTTTGGTGGCTTGGTCCATGGCTCATCGGTTTTTAATCAAAACATCAAAACAGCCCCCTATAACCCTTCGGCCCCTTCCATTTTTCAGCATATGGTTTCGTTTCTTTTGTTGCTTGGTATGGATCTTGGTTGGCCTATGGCCCTTAGCCACGGTTCATATCATGCTCCTAGATGTCTAGATCGGGCCATGGTCAATCAAATGGCCACTGGAACGACGCAAGACATCGATCAAGGAAAAACACTACACACGCATGCACGTTGGTTCTCGGTTGGAGTTTCGGTTGAGTTTTGGTGTGACGCGGATTGTGGCTGGCCTATGGCCCTTAGCCATGGTTCAAATCACTCCTTGGGATTTTGGTAAGAGTCTCTGGTCGGTGGTTCACGCCCCAATGGCCGGTAGTCTCGAAAACAACACAAGATACACGATTGTACAGTTGCTGGAATTTTACAGCAAGTTGCTGTGTCGGTTCGGAGGCTCGTTCGAGTTCTCGGTCGGCTTTTAGCCTATGGCCTTGGACTGGACAGTGCCCCATTGAGTTAGGAAGGTCATGTTTTTGACCGTTCGTGATTCGGATCATTTTTGAGGTCGTACGAGAATTTACGGTGCGATGTGCCAAATTGACTCTCGAAAGAGCGTTTCATGTTTTGGCCTCCATTTCACCTAGATTTCGACCATCATCATTTTAGGAGCATGATTTCAGTATTTTAAGCGTATTTTAATCATGACTAAACGACGGTTCAGTGTTGGTTCGGGTTGACTCGGAGTCATGATTAAATACGAAGTCATTAGGCATCATAGTCGCATCTTTTGAACGTAAATTGCATAGTTGGTCAAGTTTAAGCTATTGCATATTTTTCATAGCACAGTTAGGTTGCAGCGAGCCTGGGGACGATCCAATCCAATCCAGTTGGTAAAATTACAGGATTTTTCATTATGCCAGTTAAATTATATTACGTGCATGAAAATAGAAAATGATTATTTTTGAGATTTATGCGATATGACTTGTGGTTCATTCACTATATGGGAGTGTTATTTTATACGGTCGCCAATGACCGATCAGTTCAGTATGGTACCACCCGGTCGCCAGTGAACGGCCAGATCAGTTCAGTTTCAGCCTCCCCGGTAGCCAGTTACCGATCAGTTTCAGCTTAGTGCAGTGGCCACAGGCGTAAAACATAATCTCAACAGAAAATTTTATCAGTTATTTCAGTACATGGCTCCAAGGAGCAAATATTTTTACTGTGATTATCAGTTCAGTTATGCACGTATTATAATTGCTCAGTACAGATTATTTTCAGCATGCCTCATGACATGAAATTTTATCTCATGCATATTTTACTTCAGATTTTAATCGTTACCTGCGATATATGCATGCTGAGTCTTTAGGCTCACTAGACTTGATTGTTGTAGGTACTGACGAGGTCAGGGCCGAGGGCGGGGACCAGTGACCCAGCTTGGGTCAGCAGTAGTGGCACCCGAGGACCTTAGTGCAACAGTGTTTATTTTATTCCGCAAATATTTTTATCAGTCGTTGGATAAATTTTAAATTGCTATTTTTGACAAACTTTATTTTCTTCCGCTGCAATATTTTGGAAGCATTGAACTGATTCATCAGTGATTTTATGAATGAGGTCATTTAAGTTCTTTTAAAAAGAAAATTTTTAATTTTCCGCAAATTTTCAAGCTAGCAGTTTTAGGGCTTTTACACAAGTGGTGACCGCATCGGGCGCAGAATCAACAAAAACCCTCATATAATACGGTGAAACGAGCTCCTCGGGAGTAGGAGTCAAACATCCAAGAAAATCCTACATTTAATTAATAACGTATCAGATTAATTAAAAATTAAGTCCACATTTATTATAGCAAATCAATTCAGATTACTTACATCTATAGCACAGTCACCAAATGCTGCAGTGATATCAACAGCAGTTGGGGCACAGTTTGACGGCTACGTGTTACTTACCCACTGAAACATCCTGGGCAACATCAAATCGTCCACATATCTTCTCTTTGCAAACTTTTGTGCCACGCTCGGATAATATTCATAAGCGAGGATCTGTAACATAAATTTTAAACAATGTTATTAGTAGAAATAAAGATAAAAAAATCCAGTTTCAACATTCAAAAAATAATATACCTGCAGAGGCAGCACAAAAACACCGACAAGGAAGCTGCCATCAACTTCTTTCCGACCCTGTGCCTCAGTGAGGTAATTATATCGCCCTAAAAGGTCCTTCTTCAAACATCGGACCGCATCACGAAAGGCTACTCTACCCCGCGGATAGCTGTTAAACCTATCCAAATCATCTATAAGCCTCATGTATTTAGGGTCGATCTTATTCGTTTTATTCCTAGTCCCCTCACCGAACACAAAACAACAGAAGTAACGACTAGCCATCTTTAACTTCTCCACGTTTACACCAGTCTCATTCTACACTTTAACACTCATCTTTGCCTCCAAATCACTCAAAACAATCTCAGACTACCGACAAAGTGTCTGGAGCCAAAGACACCTCTCTCTGGTACATCTACAGGCTCTGTTGCGCAATCAAGGCTAGTTATTAAACAATACTCTAACAAAGAAAATCTAACTGGCCTTTTGCGCATCACCATCCAAAACTCATCACTACCCGTGTCAACTATCTGATTGCTCATCAAATACCACATAATTTGACTAGAAATATTAAAATATCTATGATACCTAACCAAATTACCAAAAGGAGACTGCTCCAAAAAAAGGGCTCTCTCGTCGTTGTTGAGGTAGTGAAAAATCTTCTCCGCAATCTCTTTATATCTTGATTCGAGTGTCAACTTGCAGTGAAAAATAGCGTGGGTTGGTGGACTGTTTTTGGTCAAGTTTAGGTAGACCCACACAAATTGTCAGTTTGCTATTCTAAAATATTTGTATTTGTGACCAAGCGTGGGTCGACCAACCCACGCTTGGTCGACCAAGCGTACCTTTCGTCTTCAACACGACGGTTCGACCCTTTCTTCCTCGGCACACACATGCATAAGCAAATAACCTTTCTTTCTCAACACGACGATTCGATCCATTCTTCCTCAACACACGCACGCAGAGTCAAATAACAAAATAAAAGTGAACATACCATATTTTGGTCAGTCATTTCTCGGATGCGTAACAAAAATCAAGATTGAGGAAGGGTTGCGTCAATTGAATTGCGCCGGTTAAGTCGACAGGAAAATGAGGTGAAATGCGTCGACTGGAATTAGATTTAGAGTGAAGAAGGATTAACAATTTTAACGTATTAATACTTAAAATATAGAGACATTCATGTAAATTGACATGTTGATCTTTTCTTAAATAAGTCCCAAAAGACTCCCTTTTCCTTTTCCCTGAATTTCCCATTAACGTCCCATGTGGGAACTCTAGTTGCAGCCATGGAGAAGCTACCAAGTTTCCACAAGAAGCCCATCAAATTTTTGGTTTTCTCCTTCGTCTTCTTTTCTGTGTTCTTTCTCATTTTCTTCTCATTGGGTTATGGAAGCCACCACCCCCACAGTCTTCATTCCAATACTACTCTCTTCATGTGCAGGCTACAAAAGGGATATCGGAAACTGTTGTGGAAGATTCAGCCTTGGTGGTAGGAGATAAAGATGTTTCATGTGCCGGTGGTGCTCAGAAAAAGGGAAGTGCAGCGGGAATCAAAGAAAGTTTCTTGCTGGATGGCAAAGTTAGTTAGATTACTTCCTTAGATGGTGTGAGTGTCTCGCAAATGAATAATTCTAAAGTTGGTAACTTCACAGAATTTAGGGGAGGTGGGAAAAGGGAGTCTGCAGATGAAGAAGAACTTCAAGAATTGGACGATGTAACAGAAACAGGTGACGCTAGCGGGGAACAGAATGTGGATTTAGCGTCTGGTCATGATTCTGATAGGCATACCCCATCTGATGGGCAACATACGTTAAGCCGAAATAGGATTGAGGAGAAGAATGAGGTAGGTTGTGAGTTGTGACACTACAAATGGGAAGTGGGTTATTGATGAAAACTATCCCTTGTATACATATGCGAGCTGTCCCTTTATAGATGAAGGGTTCAATTGTCAGGTTAATAATGGAAGGGCAGACAAAAGAGTACATGAAGTGGAGGTGGCAGCCTCGAGATTGTGGCATTCCTAGGTATTGTTCATTACGCGATAAAACTTGGTGTTTTTGACCTTGCATTTCAAGATTGAATGGGAAAGTTCTGACATCCGAAGGAAAATCCAAAAACTTGTAGGTTCAATGCAACCAAAATGCTGGAATTAATCAGGGGAAAGAGGGTAGTGTTTGTTGGCGATTCAATAAAAACAGGAATCAGTGGGAATCCATTCTTTGTTTATTAATGGGAGCAGTACTTGAAGAAGAAGAAAAACGTGATTTTGTTGTATTGTATTCCTCACCATTTACACTGTAGATTGTTCAAATTTATACAAAACACCACTGATCAATGGTTTCCATGTGTCCTTTGCTATCGTAACAAACCTAACATAATCCAACTCTAGAAAATTCTATGTGTAACCCTATGTAGCTAATGAACTGAGTACTCCTTCAATTGACATGGCCAATCATTCTTTGATCTTTGGGCTTGTTGACATGGGCTTTATTATTTGGTTGCTTAACTTCCTCCCTCAAGCTCAACAGTGGGTTGGTACCAACTTTGAGCTTGGACCTTAATCTGAGAAACGAAACAGCTGATAATGGTTTTGTAAGGATGTCTGCCACTTGGTCAAAGGATGGAACATGACAAACACACAGAGATTTGGACAACACTTTTTCCCGAACGAAATGTATATCAAGTTCAATATGTTTGGTGCGAGCATGAAGGACTGGGTTGGCGCTTAACGCAATGGTGCTGAGATTATCACACCAGAGGACAGGAGTAGCAGACGATAAAACGTGAAGTTCAGACAGCAATGACTGAATCCAAAGAAGTTCAGAAGTGGCATTAGCAAGTCTGCGATATTCCGCCTCAGTGCTTGACCGAGAAACCACTGCCTGCTTTTTTGAACTCCAGGAGATAGGAGTGCTTCCAAGAAACCAACAAAATCCAGAAGTTGATCTCCGATCATCAATTTCACTTCCCCAATCAGCGTCACAGTACCCAACGAGATTCAGACTAAACGAAGGTTTGATATGAATACCTAAGTCAAGAGTGCCTATGAGATATCTCAGAATGCGTTTGACAGCTATCCAATGGGTGTATAAAGGCCTTTGCATAAATTGACATACTTTGTTGACACTAAAGGCAATGTCCGGTCTTGTGATGGTGAGATATTGCAAAGCTCCAACTGTGCTTCGATATAAGGTTACATCCTCAAAAGGATCACCTTCATTGACAGACAACTTCATACTCGAAACCATGGGAGTGGGTAAAGATTTGGCTTTGTCCATTTTGGTTCTAGCAAGAAGATCTCGTGCATATTTTGTTTGGTTGAGAAATATAGAGCAATCGGCAGTAGCATTCTTGAGAACTTCAATTCCTAGAAAGAAGGACAAGTCCCCAAAATCTTTGAGAGAGAATTGATTATGTAACTGTGTGATCAAACTCTGAATTTGAGAATTGCAACTCCCTGTAATTAACACGTCATCAACATAGACAAGAACATAGGTAACAGAACTTGAGCTAAATTGAACAAACAGAGAAGCATCAGCCCGAGATTCAGAAAACCCTAGTAGTTTAAGAGCATTCTTCAATTTTTTGAACCAAGCGCGAGGAGCCTGTTTGAGGCCATAAATCGCTTTGTTCAGCCTGCAGACGAGCTTTGAATTAGCATTTGGAGACTTAAATCCAGGGGGTTGATGCATATATACCACTTCATGAAGTTGTCTATGCAAAAATGCATTATTAACATCAATTTGTCTAACACTCTAGCCCTTAGATATAGCAATTGTAAGTACAACTCTAATTGTTGTGGGCTTAACAACCGGGCTAAACGTCTCATTATAGTCCAATCCCGGAGTTTGTGAATATCCTTTTGCTACAAGACGAGCTTTGTGTCGAGCAGTGGTTCCATCAAGATTAGTTTTGAGTTTAAAAACCCATTCGCATGCAATGATAGGTGCATTGGCCGGAGGAACAACTAGGGACCATGTATTATTAAGCTGCAATGCTTGAAACTCACTGTCCATAGCTTGACACCATTCTTTAGAAACCTGAGCCTCCTGAAAATTCAAGGGTTCCCGAGGTAATGAAAAATCTGCCAGCATTGCTTTTGGCTTGAAAATCCCAGCCTTGGAGCGAGTAGTCATCGGATGCAGATTCATGGAAGCAGGAACATTAAATGTATGATCCTCAGGAGAAGAACAAGGTGAGGTATTACTGGGAATAGAGGTGGGAATGGGAGGGGATTCAGGAGGATTTCATGTTTGTGGTGCAGGAAAAGTAGCAGATTGTGGTAAGTAAAGGGAGACATATTCAGAGGCCGATTCTGGAACCTCGTGACATTTAGACTTGTCACTGTAGGGGAATATATGCTCATTAAATATAACATTGCGCGAGATATAAACACGACCCTCTTGACTTAGACAAACATACCCTTTATGAGTGCTAGTGTAACCAAGAAATGTATAGGGTGTAGACCTGAACTGAAGTTTATGGTGGTTATAAGGTCTTAGACACTGAAAACAAAGGCACCCAAAGACCCTAAGAGATGCAAAGTCAGGTGTTTGATTATATAGGAGTGTAAGAGGGATATGACCTTGAGTACCTGCAGTGGGAAGTCGATTTATGAGATGTACAGCAGTGAGAAAAGCATCTTCCCAGAATTTGAGAGGCATGGAAGCATGAGCAAGTAAAGAAAGTCCTATTTCAACGATGTGACGATGTTTGCGTTCTACCACACCATTTTGTTGAGAGGTATGTGGGCAAGAGAACCGATGAACCACCCCTTGATCATCGAGAAAATGGGAGAGCGATCGAAACTCTCCGCCAGAATCTGTTTGAAGAACTTTAATATTTTTCTTAAACTGAACCTCAACATATTTCTTAAACCGAATGAAACATTGATAAACCTCGGATTTTAATTTGAGAAGATAAATCCAAGTGTATATGCTGTATGCATCAACAAAACTTAGGTAATATTTAAAGCCATTACGAGATGTGGTGTGGGCTGGATCCCAGACATCAGCATATATAAGTTCAAAAGGTTCAGAGTATCGAGTTAAAGAGGAAGTAAATGGTATTTGATGACTTTTCCCAAGTGCACAGGCAGATCAAAAACTCATATATTCATTTCTTGGAATCAGAATATTACAAGAGGACAAAATATGCTTAATAGTAGGTAAACTTGGATGACCTAGTCTAAAATGCCATTGATCTAATAGATGAGAAGATCCCTTGGCAGATGTCTGGTGTGGATCCTTGTTGGTAGAGGATAAAGTAGAGTTGAGACACTGTGCTAGAAATACTGGAGGGATTAGCTTTCCCAGACTGAACTTGTACAAACCATCATGCAATAATTCCCTTTGAGAAGAACTTCCCGCGACACTAGATCCTTCACAAGGCAAAAATGTGGGTGAAATTCAAAGAACACTTGATTATCTTGCGCGAATTTGCTGACACTGAGGAGATTTCGGGTGATTTGTGGTACACAAAGGAGATTGGATAATAGGAATGAACGAGGGGGAGAGGATGAAAGAAACTTAGAGTGTCCAAGATGAGAGATACACAAACCTGTTCCATTTCCCATTTGAACCTTACTACTTCCTGAATATTCTGAGCCAAGGGAGAGATTGCCAAGTTCATTGGTAACATGGTGAGAAGCCCCTGAGTCCGGAAACCACCAATCTTCAGTGGAATGTTCAGAGGCTGTACCTGTGGTGGTAAAAGCTGCTGGAAACTGTGAGTTAGAGCCATTATCTCTTTGCTGATATGGTGGACTAGGAGCTACTCTTCTTGGAACATAATCTTTATCGAAACGATAATAGCATATTTCTGCTACATGACCAGTTGTCCCACATATTTGGCACACTGGTTTCCCATGATTGGGTTGCCAATATCTTCTTCCACCTCTTATATTCCTGCCACGTGCTCTCCCTCGTTGATATGCGCCTCGAAAGGACTGGGACTGAGATTTCTCTCTCTTCCTTTGAGGTGCAAGCGTCGAGACATTAACAGCAGAAGCTGTGTTGTTGCCGTAGAGATTATATGCCTCAATGCGCCCTTCATGTGCAAGTAACAATGCACTGACATCAGACAGATTAAGATTATCAGATCTAGAGGTGATGTGTACTACCATTGAGTCATACTCTATGCCCACTCCTCCAAGAACATAGAGAATTTGATCTTCTTCCTTAACCGGATGACCACAGGCAGCAAGTATATCCATGTAATTTTTCATTTTGCTATGATAGTCTTTCATGCTCATACCTCCCTTCTTGAGTGTTTGTAGTTGGAGTTTATAATGCATTACTTTTGCTTTGGATCTTGAAGCAAAGAGACGTGTGACTCGCATCCATAGCTGAGAAGAGGTTTCACATCCAATCATTTGTCCATGAACACCTTCTGCCATGGAAGCTAGCAGAAAGGAGAAAAGAAGTTGGTCTTGGCGACACCATGTAATATATAGAGGATTGATTGTTTCTTCTCCTATGGCTGAAGGCGTAAGATGTGAAGGAACCGGAGGATCCTCAAGGAGAAATATTTCAAGTCCCAAGCCCCGGATGCTAGCAAGAATGTAACGCCCCGAAAATTTAGAGGTCTATGCGAACCACATGCATGCAATTATTAAATTCCTTTGTATTTTAATTAAATGTTTTAATTGCATTATTTAATTATGTTGTGCATATTTGCATGTTTAAAATATATTTTTCTACATGATTGCATTAAAATGTATTTTTAAAGGTTATTCGAGTCGCGATCGAGGAACGGAGACCGAGGACTGAAAAATAGAAAATGTTTTTAATAAATAATTGTTTTTAATTATTTAAGTTAAGGGGGATGCTTTTTTCTATTTTTAAAAATAAGATTTTTTGAGGTGATTTTATACGCCGAGACGTAAATTTTATCGGTGTTGGTTTTTCAACAAAAATACGAACGTTTTGACAACCCGGCTAATAAATTCACAAACTTATTTAAGCAAAATTATTTTTAAATCTTTTAAATTTTTTTAATTAAGCATTAATGAGCCTAATTAATCTCTTAATGGGCCTAAGCCTAATTAGTGAGTAATTAAACTATAAAATACTCAAAACCCTCCCATTAAGTCTTTTAACTCACGCCCACCTCTTTCCCTCAATTAAAACTCTTCCTTGGCACTCCATATACACGACATCACACACAAATTATTTTGGAGAAAATTTCGAAGGAAGCTTCAAAGGTTGTCAAGACTAGGCCCTCCGCGTCATCGTTCTTCGTCGTCAACGTTTATTCGTGCGTTTAAAACGCAAAAGCACGCCATATTTCTTCCTTTTCTCATCTTTCACACCATAATAATTATTTAAAACCATTTTGCATGGAAAACAAGTGACATCATGGAATAATTTCGTTTTTGCATCTTGTATGATTTTAAAATCATGTGTGGTGATCCAAAATTGATGTTTAATATGTTAAAAAGGGGCTGCCATGATTAGGACAGGGTTAAGGGATGTTTTTTACATGTTTTAAAGAGTCCTAAAGCACACCCAAAACGTTGCAACTAAATAAGAACAAGGCTGAAACCATTTTCTGAAACTTTCAAGGCATGTACTGTACGTATACTTGGGTTTTCTGGTTCAAGGCTTCGGTTGGTCCCTCTGGATCCTTGCTGCTGGTTATGGTTGGGTTTTAGGGCGTGTTTAGACATGGTTAAGTGATCTGGTAAGGGTTATAAAGGGCCTGGAGGGGCAGCACAGCCGCTGGAAATTAATAGGGCCTGGGCGATTCTTTTTCTTTGTTGCATGCATACAGGGCTGTAGGCTTCGGCCTTGTGGTTTTAGTCAGGGGCTGGGTTTGGGCTCTTGGCTATAGTCTAGGCAGTCTCTAAGGGTCCTAGGATGATCCTAGTTAGGGCGGTTTAGGCTCTGGTTGTCTAGGGAAAGCGCTGGAAACAGAAACTCTACAGCTGCGCAGGTGCATGTAAGGGGCTGTAGGTTGTTTGCTTGTGCGGTTCAGTGCATGGGCTGGTTTGGGGCTGTTGGCTATGGTTTGGGGCATGTCTTAGGGTCCTAGGGTGAGCCTAGATGTGGTGGTTTGTGGGCTGGATGGTCGGGTAGAGCGCTAGAACCAGAAACTCGAAAGCTGCCCAGAAATTGGCCTCACATAAGGGGCTGTCACGTTTCTGAATTTTGGGGTTTAGTCGCTGGTTCTGAGTAAAAAGGGGCTTCACCATGGTCTTAATTTGTGTCTAAGGGTAACGTCTAGGGCCTGGTTCGGGTCCGGTTCGAGTCGGTTTAAGCATGAAGTGGTTAGAAGCATGTATTTCTCGTGTGCTCAAGGGTGCCTAGGTGGGTTTTTGGGCTGCTTATGTGTTGCTTCGTTTTTGGAGCTTAGGGTCAGGTCCAATGGGTACTAAAGGTTCAGGGGGGTGCCTAGGTGGGTTGGATAGGTTTTGGTTCAAGGTGGCTCGGGCGTGGCTCGAGTAAATTAGGAGATGGCTCGGTGTTTTCGATAAAGGGTCAAAAACGAGATTTTAAGAACTAAAAAAGAATCCATGGGTCCACGGGTGTGGCTCATGACTTGGAATGGTAGAATAAATAATAAAAATATCATGTTTAAAATTTGGGATCAAAATAACGAGTTTTGGTTTTATTCGGAATTTATTCGCCGCACGAAACGCTAATTAACGAGTTAATTGAAACACATAGTTTAAGCCTTATAAAATTATGAAAAATTACGGTTAAGCTTAAATAATTATTATAAGTCTAAGTTTTTAATTTGGGGATTTTATAGTAAGGTTTGGTTTAATTCGTGATTAAAACGCATTAAAATGTTACATTTAAAGATTAATTTAAAAGGCATCTAATTAAGCTAAATAAAAATATGAGAAAATTCATGTAAGATTAAATAATTATTTGGGACATGTTAGAGTAAAGAAAATCAAGAAAACGTCTAAAACGTAAAACGTCACGTCTAGGGGTAAAACGGTCTTTTTACACCTAGAAATTAATAAACGTCATGGCAGTGCCGTATTTGCTGTTTTATATGTTAATATGATTATGTAGCATGTTTATGAATTTTTATATGTTGAAATATGATTTTTTAAGTCCACGAATTATTAACGGGTTAAATTGATCATTTAAAAGATATGTTGCATGCTTGGTTTTCAAAATAAAAATGATATTATATGCATATTTTTATAAGTGATGGAAATACGACATGTTGAAGGATGTGAAGGGATTGTGACTACTGAATATGTTGGAAATATCGTGAGGGTTATGGTCCCAGTGGAAGCCCGACGATCGTGTTTCCGTTGATACGAATACGAATACGATGATATGATTGGAGATGTCGTGAGGGGAGAAGGCCCCAGAGAGAGCCCATTTATGGGAAAAGGCCCCAGAGGGAGCCCCGACGATCGTATTGCCAATGACACGAATATGTTAATACATAGGCCAAGGCCCAGTTGACCCGTGAGAGTGTTGCTGGTGTCCCCGCCGCCCAGTACTGTGGTTTTCTTTAGATGGATCCATCGCCCAATACGTTTAAGAATACAAGTCACAATCACGATCTGAATTCAACAAACACGAACATGAACATGAATACGAATATGAATATGAATACGGATATGAATATGAGTATGTTTATGTTTTTATGAAAATGTTTTTATGCATAATGAAAATATTTACGAAAATGTTTAAATTTAAGTTTATGCATCTTCATGAAAATGATATTTTAAGTACAACTATTTTTCACTGTTATATGTTAACTGTATTACGTATTATTTGTTATCAAAGATATGACGTGTTGAGTCTTTAGACTCACTAGGTGTGATTGATGCAGGTGATTATGATAATGTTAATGGAGGTCTTGATGGTTGATCTGACTGGACTGGAGGTGCACATAACCCGAGGACCGACGCTAGTTTTCCGCACTAGTTATGATTTATGATTTTAAGTTATGTCAAAGATATTTTTACGACGTTTTATTATGAGTGGTTTTTGAGAGGTTATAGTATGGGCTATACTTTTCAAATGTTAGTTAGTTGATTTATTTTAAAATGATGTCAAAAATATTTTATGCTTGTGTATGCAATTCGGCCGATGCTATGTGATGTTTTAAAAAAAAATTCTAGTATTTTTTAAGATAACGAATAAGCAGACGTCTCAAAGAACTTGCAGATTCCATAGTAAATAATTATCATCATTTAGCTTGACGGAGGTTATTTGACTTGCTGGATTTATGAGGAGGAGGTTAGGATTGGTGGGAACACCATTAATGGCCGTCGAGGACTCTGAATTGGCTTCCGCCATTTACTGCTCTGATACCAACTTGAAGAAGAAAGAAAAACGTGATTTTGTTGTATTGTATTCCTCACCATTTACACTGTAGATTGTTCAAATTTATACAAAACACCACTGATCAATGGTTGCCATGTGTCCTTTGCTATCGTAACAAGCCTAACAGAATCCAACTCTAGAAAATTCTATGCGTAACCCTAAGTAGCTAATGAACTGAGTACTCCTTCAATTGACATGGGCCAATCATTCTTTGATCTTTGGGCTTGTTGACATGGGCTTTATTATTTGGTTGCTTAACTGCAGTCAAACATCCGAAGAAGGTATATGAAACCCATGGGCGCAAAATAACCAAAGAGAGGGAATTATTTTTTCATGTTTGAGGTAAAATCTCCCCAGATTTCTGAAGCTTGTTTTCTTGAATCATTATCAATGAAATTCCTTTCTGGATTACAAAAGTAGAGTGGAATTTTATGTTAGCTATTTCTTGTTTCGTGAGAGTGCGCCAAGAATAGGGGTAAGGCGAGTGCAGACATTGCGTATCGATAGGATTGACAAAGGGTCATCGAGATGGAGTAGGGATGATTTTCTGGTATTTAACACTGGACATTATTGGTCTCGTAACAAGACAGGCTAGGTCAGCTTCTTTCTAATCCTATTCAGATCCATCATATATTTGCTTCTGTCTTCAACTTTTATTCTTGAATACAAACAGGGTTAATTACTACCAGGAAGGGGACCAGATCCATCCTCAACTCCATGTTAATAAGGATTTTCACAAAGCTTTGTCGACATGGGCTTCATGGGTCGATAACTACATTAATCCAGGCAAAACACGCATAGCTGCCCCTTCTCATTTCAGGTACACTGCTGATATGTATTGAAAAAATATGTCTATCTATATCGCTTTAACAGAATATTCGCGACTACTGGAGGTTTGCGGAACGCTGGAGGTCACTGCAAAGTAGATTTTCATCCCATGACTGGCACTTTTAGCTCTCAGTATTCTGAAAAAGATTTGATGGTGGAGGAAATTATGAGGCAGATGATGAACCCTGTTACCTTTTTAAATACTAGCCACCGAGGTACACACGTTGCGTATGTCATGAATAAATGACGCTAATATATTAAACAATCATGATTTTACAACACCATGACAGTAAAAATATTTGTAATTGATCCATGAAAAGCAAGGGATTCCAAAGCTTAAATAAATATGTCAAACTCAATTTGTTATCTCACATAATGTAGGTGTTGATCATAAAAAAATAATATTCTTTTGAAGCATTAATATCATCTCATGTGAAATAATGATAAACTTCAATGGAAAAGAAGTAAACAAATAGTCAAAAAATTGTCTAAAAAACACGATAATATCATCAAACTAAAATTTATTGAATTTAAAAACATAAAATTTGTCTTATACATTCACCAAATAAATCGAAAAAAAAATTGTACTGTATGTAAGGCGCACATTTTAAAAACATAAAATTTGTCTTATACATTCACCTAACGATAAGCAATGCTAATGGTTGTACTCTATGTAAGGCGCACATTTTTTCAAGTCAAAGGTTCCTTCTTACAAATAGATATATATTTAAATAAGCAATGCAACTTTTTCTTCTTTTGTTTTCACTTTGATATTTTAGATTGTGTATATTGTTTTGAAATTGTAGCACACGGCATCCATGTATCATTTAGTTCACACAACAGCACTGCTCGTTGTTCCTATCACTAAGTATCCCACCATTGTGAGTTCCCATTCATTTTATTGTCTTGAATTCAATTTCTAATACTTTTTTAATTCCATTGAATTTTTCTAAAAAAATTTGTTATAGTTTGGAGCCCTTTTGACTACTGGAATCTTGGGATTTTCTGGGGTGGTTTACTTTGTTAAAGTATCATTGGCAACTCAATTTTCATTACTGCACTGTGTTTGCGTTGTGCTTAAAATACAGGTTCCGTAGAAAATACAATTTTGGATGGCTTTGTATGTTATTGTTTAGAACACAATTGCATTGTTCAGCTTAATTTTGTTGTGAAACACTTAATATTCTATCATGTTTCAGGGAAGGAAAATTCCCATTCATGGTCTTTTTGAGCTGTTAATGCGTAGTCCAGAATCATTAATGTTCAATTGGTATTGATCATATGGCTTTCTTTTGTACAACAATATACAGAAACACAATCAACGCACATTAAATAAGAAAAAAATTGACTAAAAAAAGTTATCATGTAGGATACACAACCAAGTTATCACGATTTAATTAAAATAACATTCAAAATAGTTGTGATTCAATATTAAAACTGTAAATGTTGTTGAAATAATTATTAACTTTACCAGAATGATTTCTAACTATAGTTATTAAAATTGTTTAAAATTTATATCATTGAAACAAACGAAAAACATTAACATAACACATACCAAAATAGATGACTATTTAAGATTATGCAAATACATACTGTTATGCAATTAAATATCTGCTTTAATGGCAAAAATCTCAAATGTAATGTCTCATCATATAAATGTTATTGAAATAATTATTAACTTTACCATAATGATTTATAACTGTTGAAATATTATTTAAAATGTGAAAAATATTTGTGTTGAAAATGTGAATGTTGAATGTTGAAAAATAGGTGTTGAATATTGAAAATTAGTGTGTGATGATGTAGGTAATGATGTATTTTATTTTTGGATTATGTGTAAAGATTTCCTATAAATAGATCTCTCATTTGTGAAGAAAATCACAATTGAGTAGAGAGAAAAATATTATAAAGTGTGTAGTTTGGTAAATTTTGAGTGTTTGAGATTTTTACTTTTTACCATAAATTTTTACTTTTTCACAACACGTTATCAGCACGAAGCTCTAAAAGTCCTACATATTTTTCCAAGCTCCAAACAGAAGAAAAAGGTAACAAAAGTAATTATATTTATTTTACTGTTATTTGTTTATTGTGTATTTATTTAATATACAATATAAATTTTTCATAAACTTGTTATAAATCCTGGGAGGATGTTAAGACGACATCCCACACTCCCGGCAAGGGATACGACAAGTATAAAAGCCTATAAGGTTTTTAAACAAAATAAATTATGACAGTCGTTATAATATTATGATATGATATATATAATTATTTAAACATGTCTAATATTATATATACCATATTATTACCATAAAATTATACAAATACATACATTTATTCTTTTATTCACCAACGGTCATAAACGGTAACAAAACGGCTAGTTTTTGCCCTATAAATATGATCTCTCAAACTCATTCAATCACCCCAACTTTCTCTTCTTCTCTAAAAATTATTCTTCATCAAATTTTCGGAGAAAAAAGAAGATGGCTTTCGCAAGGTTATTTTTAATTATTTTAGTTATCATACTCACAAGTCTTGTATTTATCGGAGAATATCCTCCTCGTGTGTTTTCTTTATTTTTACGAATACTTGTACTTGTTGTTTATCCATTACTTTGTATTGCAATATTCATTAACTAATAAAATGCATCGTGATTTTTAGTACCACCATGGCAAACTTGACAAAGCTCGAATTCATCGCTCTTGACATTACTGGGAAAAATTATATGCCATGGACTCTCTATGTAGAAATGCATCTTGAGTCATTAGGTCTAAATGAGACCATAAAAGAAAATGGCATATGCACATCACAAGAAAAGGCAAGAGCCATGATATTTTTGCGTCGACATCTCGACGATGGATTAAAATGTGAATATATGACTGAAAAAGATCCCATGGCTTTATGGAAGGGATTAAAAGAAAGATTCGAACATATAAGGGAAGTTATACTTCCGATCGCTAGGGATGAATGGAATACGTTAAGATTCCAAGACTTTAAAAAAGTCAGCGATTACAACTCGGCGATGTATAGAATAATCTCGCAGTTGAAATTTTGTGGGCACGAGATTACAGAATTGGAAAAGCTTGAGAAAACATTTTCCACTTTTCACGCATCGAATATAACTCTACAACAACAATATAGAGTGCGTGGATTTTTGAGATATTCTGAACTTATCGCCTGTCTCCTTGTGGCGGAAAAGAATAACGAGCTATTAATGAGAAATCATCAGGCACGACCTACTGGTTCAACGGCATTTCCTGAAGCAAATGTCGTAAGCAAAAATGAATTTAAATCTGGCAACCAAAATCAAAGTTATAGACAAGATTTTGGTCGAGGACGAAATCGAGGTCGTGGTCGTGGTCGTGGACGTGGTCGGGGACGTGGAAATAGTGGTGGTCGTGGACGCAGCCGTGGTTTTGAAAATAATCGAGATAGTTACTTCAATAACTCATCTCAAAGGAACGTCCCAAATCATCCACCGAAAAGGCATCAAGAGAACATGAGTGTAAATGAAAATCACTCAAAAAGATTTGAAAGTTCTTGTTTCAGATGTGGTACTCCAGGACATTGGTCCCGTATTTGTCGAGCCCCTGAGCACCTTTGCAAACTTTATAAAGAATCAATAAAGGGGAAAGAAAAGGAGACCAACTTCGCTGAAAACAGTGAACCTTTGAGTAATTCAACTCATTTTGATGCTGGAGATTTTCTGATTGATTTCTCAGACAATGATCAATTTGCGGGTGGAATAAATATGTAAAACATTTTATTTTTCATGTAATTGTATGATAATATTTTATCGTGTGTTATATTTTGGCATATGTATTGTATTGTATTTTTATAAATGTATTGTCAGTAATTTTATTTCATTGCATATTTTTTTTGAAGTTCAAATATGGAAAATACTATGAACAAAGATGAAGTTTGCATACCTGATAGTGGTACAACGCACACTATCCTCCGAGATAAAAGATATTTCTTGGAACTAAAACCAACAAAAACAATGGTGAATACAATATCAGGTCCTGTAGACTTGATTAAAGGTTGTGGTAAAGCACAATTTTTGTTACCTAATGGTACAAAATTTTTGATCAATGATGCTTTATATTCACCACAATCGAAAAGAAATTTGTTGAGTTTTAATGATATATATTCCCATGGGTATGATACTCAAACAATGAATGAAGGGAATGAGAAATATATGTGTCTTACCACATATAAATCAGGAAAGAAATATGTAGTTGAAAAACTACCAATGCTACCTACTGGATTGCATTATACATATATAAGTCCAATTGAATCAAACATGGTAGTTGATAATTCTTCAATACTGATCAATTGGCATGATTGATTAGGACATCCTGGTTCAACAATGATGCGAAGAATTATAGAAAATACACATGGTCATCCATTGAAAGACCAGAAGATCTTTCAGAATAATAAGTTTCAATGTAAAGCATGTTCTCTCGGAAAACTTATTATAAGACCATCACCAACCAAAATCCAAACTGAATCACCAATGTTTCTTGAACGTATTCAGGGTGATATTTGTGGACCAATCCATCCACCATGTGGACCATTCAGATACTTTATGGTATTGATTGATGCCTCCAGCAGATGGTCACATGTATGTTTATTGTCAACTCGAAATGTTGCATTTGCAAGATTACTTGCTCAAATAATAAAATTGAGGAATCAATTTCCCGATTATACAATCAAGAAAATTAGACTTGATAATGCTGGTGAATTTACTTCCCAGACTTTCAATGATTATTGTATGTCTATGGGAATCATTGTTGAGCATCCTGTTGCTCATGTACATACACAGAATGGATTGGCTGAATCATTGATTAAACGTCTGCAAATGATTGCTAGACCAATGATTATGAAAACAAAGCTCCCTATTTCTATATGGGGACATGCAATTTTACATGCTGCTGCATTAATTCGTATCAGACCAAGTGCATATCATAAATACTCCCCATTGCAGCTTGCATTTGGTAAAGAACCAGACATTTCTCATCTGAGAATTTTTGGATGTATGGTGTATGTGCCTATTGCACCACCACAACGAAAGAAAATGGGACCTCAGAGAAAGGTTGGAATTTATATCGGTTATGATAGTCCATCAATCATTCGATATCTTGAACCTCAGACAGGCGACGTGTTCACAGCACATTTTGCTGATTGTCATTTTAATGAGGAAATCTTCCCAATGTTAGGGGGAGAACAGAAACATACCGAAAAGGAAATTACGTGGTATGTATCATCATTGTTACATATGGATCCAAGAACAAAACAATGTGAAAATGATGTACAACAAATTGTACACTTGCAAAGAATAGCAAATCAAATACCAGATGCATTTGCAGACACAAAAGGGGTAACTAAATCATATATACATGCTGCAAATGCCCCTGCTCGAATTGAAATTCCAAAGAAACAAATTAAAAATACTCATGATGTCATTAAACGCTTGAAGCGTGGAAGGCCAGTCGGTTCCAAGGATAAAAATCCTCGAAAAAGAAATTCATAGAGAAACATGATGATCACAAAATAGAGAATGATGTTCCTGAAGAAACACATGATGATCACAAAATAGATAATAATGTTCCTGAAGAAACACTTGATGATGAAAATGTTCTGTCAGAACCACAAACTGACGAGAATCGTGAAATATCTATCAATTACATTAATACTGGAAAAATATGTAACCGAAAAGATATAGAAGAAATTGATGATATATTTTCTTATAATGTGGCAATCGACATCATAAATGATAATGAAGATCATGAACCAAAATCTTTTGGTGAATGTAAAAATCGACAGGATTGGGTAAAATGGAAAGATGCTATCCAGGTTGAATTGGATTCGCTAAATAAACGTAATGTTTTTGGACCTATAGTCCTTACACCTGAAGGTGTAAAACCTGTTGGATACAAATGGGTTTTTATTCGAAAGCGAAATGAGAAAAATGAAATAGTAAGATATAAAGCTCGACTTGTTGCACAAGGTTTTTCTCAAAGGCCTGGAATTGATTATGAAGAAACGTATTCTCCCGTGATGGATGCAATTACGTTTCGGTATTTGATTAGCTTGGCGGTATCTGAAAATTTAGAAATGCGTCTTATGGATGTTGTTACAGCTTACTTATATGGATCACTTGATAGTAATATATATATGAAAATCCCTGAAGGATTTAAGATGCCTGAAGCACAAAGTTCAAAACCCAGGGAATGTTATTCTGTGAAATTACAAAGATCATTATATGGGTTAAAGCAATCAGGTCGAATGTGGTATAATCGACTAAGTGATCACTTGATGAAAAAGGGATATGTAAATAATTCAATATGCCCTTGTGTTTTCATTAAGAAAACAACATCCGGATGCGTAATTATTGCTGTATATGTTGATGATTTAAACATCATTGGAACGAATAAGGAAATTCAAGAAGTTGTGTCATACTTGAAGGAAGAATTTGAAATGAAGGATCTTGGAAAAACCAAGTATTGTCTGGGTTTACAAATTGAACAAAAAGAATGTGGAATGTTTGTTCACCAGACAAATTATACAGAAAAGATCCTTAAACGTTTTAATATGGATAAAGCAAATCCTTTAAGTACTCCAATGGTTGTTAGATCATTAAACATAGAAAAGGATCCATTCCGTCCATGTGAAGATGATGAAGATATTCTTGGTCCAGAAGTATCATATCTAAGTGCCATCGGTGCCCTAATGTACCTTACAAATTGTACAAGGCCTGATTTATCTTTTGCCGTAAATCTGTTGGCAAGATTTAGCACATATCCAACAAAGAGACACTGGAACGGAATTAAACATATATTCCGTTATCTACGAGGAACGACAGACTTGGGACTTTTGTATTCAAAAGATGCTAATTCAAGTATGATTGGTTATGCTGATGCTGGATACTTATCTGATCCACACAAGGCACGTTACCAAACTGGATATGTATTTACTCGTGGAGGCACTGCAATTTCTTGGCGTTCACAGAAACAAACGCTCGTAACTACTTCATCAAATCATGCTGAGATTATTGCACTACATGAAGCAAGTCGTGAATGTGTGTGGTTAAAATCAATGACCCAACATATCCAAATCTCATGCGGATTATCATTCGATGAGAAACCTGTGATACTATATGAAGATAATGTTGCATGTGTTGCTCAAATGAAAGAATGATACATAAAAAGCGACAGAACTAAACATATTCCTCCTAAGTTCTTCGCATTCACCAAGGAGCTTGAGAAGAATAAATGTATTGATGTTCGTCACATTCAATCAAGTGAAAACTCATCAGATCTCTTCACAAAGGCACTTCCTACGTCAATATTCAGAAAGCACATATATAATATTGGGATGCGCAATCTACGAAATTTGTGAAGAATTGTTCATGTCAACATCAGGGGGAGTTTACGTGACTGCACTCTTTTTCCCTTACTATGGTTTTTATCTCAATGGGTTTTTCCAAGTAAGGTTTTTAACGAGGCAGTACAAAACACGTAATGAAGACATCATCGTATCATGATCATCATCACAAGGGGGAGTGTTGAAATATTATTTAAAATGTGAAAAATATTTGTGTTGAAAATGTGAATGTTGAATGTTGAAAAATAGGTGTTGAATATTGAAAATTAGTGTGTGATGATGTAGGTAATGATGTATTTTATTTTTGGATTATGTGTAAAGATTTCCTATAAATAGATCTCTCATTTGTGAAGAAAATCACAATTGAGTAGAGAGAAAAATATTATAAAGTGTGTAGTTTGGTAAATTTTGAGTGTTTGAGATTTTTACTTTTTACCATAAATTTTTACTTTTTCACAACAATAACTATAGTTATTAAAATTGTTTAAAATTTATATCATTGAAACAAACGAAAAACATCAACCACAATGTCCTTGCATCTGTACTCATATAGAGGGATACAAAATTGTATCAGAAATACATACAGGTGACAGAACCTAGTTGCACACATATATCGTTTATGAACAGAAGAACTTAATTAGTGTCAGATAAGTCGCAAATCTCATGCTATGGTTTTTGAATCTAATGATCATCCTGATGACTACAATTTGAGGGCTTCACGTCAGTAGCATTCGATAGGATGCACATGTTATAAGACAAAAAAAGGTTAAAATAAAACCATATCAATTCAACTACATTTTTTCTTAGCAACTTCAATGATAATTGAAAAATAAACCGAAAATTTTCAACATTACGGAAGAAGGATAAATTCTTTTCCATTGTTAGTTAGCAGATCAAATCACAAAACATTGAATAGATGCAAATAAGGTGCAACAGGAAGAAAATAAGTTAAACTAGTCAGATTATATAGAAGTTTTCCAGAAACCTAAAAAGAAAATTGAAACCATTTAAAATCACAAAATAGTTTCAGAAGTGCAACATAAAAATTCAATCTTTAATATTTTAACAACTACAAAACCAATAGCACGACAAAAAGAACCTAAATGTCACGCCTCGGCCCGAGGCTGCGTGACTGCACAATGGGCCCCTATAGCAACTATTCTGTATCCGTCCTCGCTTTACGAAAATGATTAATCCAAGTTGCTATAGAAGTTCCATTATAAACTCATTTTAAATCTTTCATTTTTCAGATGTGGGACAAGGGTATCACACTAAAGATACCTTGCAAGCCACAAATCGTCTGCTTATTCAGGGGCTATAGGCCTCAAAACGCATAAATTAAACATGATTGAATCCAAATATTTCACTCATGTCAAACCAAGGACCAGACTGGTAGTAACAAAAATTTTAAAAAAAAATGTCATAAAATTTCAAGGTTTCCTGAAATAAATACTCAAAGGAGAAAGAAAGAAGAAGTGAAAAACAACCTTTTCACTTAGGGTCATTTGGTATGAAGTCTTTGCAAACAATCTTTAGAAATTGCAAGAGAAATATCATAGAACGAATAACTGGATTGGTTCAACCCTACTGGAGGTATTAGACAAGGGGACTCAATCTCTCCATACATATTTGTTATGTGTATTGTAGTGACCCGTTCCAGAATCACCTACTAATCAGAACTTAAGCATGCAAAATTAACATTTAAAACTGAATCAGGTAAACAGCGGAAAAACAGTAATACAACCCAATCGAATCTGTAAGTACAAAATACTTAAACAACCAGATCGAACTAAATACCAAGAACAAATACCAACAACTACAGGTCAACCTCTGCCAGCTCCCTGTCCACTCCCTCCTGGACCGTCCAACCTGAGACCTGCCCCATCGAATAGGGTGTCCAAAACAGAGATAAACCGAGGACGTGAGCATAAAACACTCAGCACCGAAAGCATGAGTATACAAGACTATGACATGCATGTATGCAAAATGTACTGGATACCAGGATCTGGGTATATCGAAATACTGCTCAGGTAAATGACGTCAAGGTATGTAGCACTCTGCGCCGTCGCACCAGGAGGTGGCTCCCATACCAAAATAAACCTGTGGATATACCGGTGACCTGACCACCGTCGGCCAACGGGGTCCAACCATCCACAACAAACGAGGGCTGAGCACCCTCTCAACAGGCTATCTCAAAAATAGTCAGGCTCAACATGATTATGCAAATGCCGCATAATAAACCATGCATCATATGACAGATAATAATGCAACATATAAACATGCAACACATAGTAAAGCATACTCAATCCTGCTATCTCGGATAGTACTTTCGTACCTCAAACCAGTAGATCCTAGCAATCAGTCCTAGAATCAAGTCTGCGTCCGTAGTCAGCCCACTGATGCCGCTAGCTCCCAACTAGAGCACAGCTCCGCTACAAAACCAGTAGCTCCCCGCTAATGCCTAAACCTCGGGAAAAGACTAGAAACCCATCAGAAACGACTAAAACGCTCTGGAACACTCGGAATTGGCGAGTAACAAATGAAGCCTCGCGCCTCTATTTATAGACAACGATCGGACGATCCGATCCACTTCGGACGATCCGATCCACTGTACACTTCGGACCTTCCGAACCCTTATCGGACGATCCGAACCCTGCATGTCTTCCACGTGTCCAGACACCTGTCTTCGGACGATCCGAACCCTGATCGGACGATCCGAACTCTGCATGTCTTCCACGTGTCCAGCCACCTGTCTTCGGACGATTCGAACCCTCTTCGGACGATCCGAACCCGCTTCGGACGATCCGAACTCTGTTCGGTCCTTCCGATCCCACCGAAATATAATTAATCCAATAATTAACTCAAATTAGGCATCGGGATACTACATTCTCCCCCCCTAAAAAGGATTTCGTCCGCGAAATCGAGTCTGAAGAATGACAATTCTGAACAACAATACATTCAACTTAAGAATGAATTACAACTGAAAGTACAACTGAAATTACAATCATTACTGAAAATACTACAACTAGAACAACTCTGGATGCTCTGACCGCATGCGACTCTCTAGTTCCCAAGTAGCTTCTTCAGTACCTCGGCGCTGCCACTGCACTAAGACAAGAGGAATAGTCTTATTCCGCAGTACCTTATCCTTCCGGTCTAAGATCGAAACCGGTCTTTCCACAAAAGACAAATCCGGATTCAGCTGAACTTCTGTCGGATGCAAGACATGAGACTCATCCGCTACGTATCGTCTCAACAAGGACACATGAAACACATTGTGAACACTAGACAGATACGGTGGCAAAGCTAATCTGTAGGCCAAATCTCCCACACATTCTAAGATCTCAAAAGGACCAATGAATCTCGGAGATAGCTTACCCTTGAGTCCAAATCTCAGAATCCTCCGAAAAGGTGATACCTTGAGAAACACTTTCTCGCCTGCATCAAAATGAAGAGGTCTGCGCTTGGAGTTCGCATAACTCGCTTGTCGATCCTGAGCAGTCTTAATCCGCTGTTTGATCACAAGAACTTTGTCCATGGCCTGCTGAATCAATTCTGGACCCTCGACCTGTCGTTCTCCGACTTCTTCCCAGAACAGAGGAGTACGACAACGTCGACCATACAATGCTTCAAACGGAGACATACCAATACTCCTATGAAAACTGTTGTTGTATGCAAACTCTATCAGCGGCAGATGATCCTGCCAAGCTGGCCCGAAATCCATCACACAAGATCTCAACATATCCTCAAGAGTACGAATAGTCCTCTCTGACTGACCGTCAGTCTCTGGGTGATATGCAGTACTCAAACTCAAGGTAGTGCCCAAAGCTTGCTGAAAGCTGCCCCAAAATCTAGATGTAAATCGAGGATCTCTGTCACTAACGATACTCACGGGCACACCATGAAACCGTACAATCTCCTGAATGTACAACCGTGCCATCCGATCGAAAGTGAAATCTCTGTTATACGGAAGAAAATGGGCAGACTTAGTAAGCCGATCCACTACCACCCAGATAGCATCTCTATTCCCCACAGACATAGGCAAGTGAGTCACGAAGTCCATCGTGATATGCTCCCACTTCCACTCCGGAATAGGAAGATTCTGCAACAAACCTCCAGGTCGTCGATACTCAGCCTTCACCTGCTGACAGACAAGGCACTTGGAGACATACTGATAAACATTACGTTTCATACCTTTCCACCAAAATCGAGTCCTCAAATCCTTATACATCTTGTTGCTCCCTGGATGAACACTCAACTTGCTACGATGAGCCTGGGACAAAATCTCCTCCCTCAAAGTGTCATCTTCCGGTACAACAACACGACCAGATAAGCACAAAAGACCCTCGGACTGATAGTGGAAACCAGAAGTATTATCTCCATCAGCCAACCGAGCTAATTTCTGAATCTTAGAATCAGACATCTGAGCATCTCTAATCCGAGAATACAAAACTGGCTCAGACAAAATAGTAGCTATACGGATACTCTCCGTTCCCTTCCGATGCTTACAATTGAATCCCATCGAACAGAAATCCTGAATAATCCCAGATACAGCACAAGTCTGAAGAGCAGACAATCTCACCTTGCGACTAAGAGCATCGGCCGTGAGATTCGCAGATCCTGGATGATACTTGATCTCACAATCGTAATCCTTGAGTAGATCCATCCAACGACGCTGACGCATGTTCAACTCAGCCTGAGTGAACAGATACTTCAAACTCTTATGATCAGTGAAGATCTCAAATCGCTCACCATACAGATAATGGCGCCAGATTTTCAAAGCAAAAACGATCGCTGCTAATTCCAGATCATGAACAGGATAGTTTTCCTCATGAGGCTTTAACTGTCTCGACGCATAAGCAATCACATGCTCATTCTGCATCAGAACACACCCTAGTCCCTGTAAAGAGGCATCGGTGTAAACACTGAAACCACCAGATCCAGACGGTAAAGCCAAAACAGGCGCAGATGTCAAACGTCTGCGAAGTTCCAAGAAACTCTCTTCGCACTCTGATGTCCATTCAAATGAAACATCTTTCCGAGTGAGCTGAGTGAGTGGCTTAGCAATCTGAGAGAAGTTGACAATGAAACGGCGATAATACCCAGCCAATCCCAGAAAACTGCGGATCTCGGCTACTGTCGTCGGACGCGACCAGTTCAATACCGCTTCCACCTTACTGGGGTCAACTGAAACTCCCTTGCTAGAAATGACATGACCAAGGAATACAACCCTGTCAATCCAAAACTCACATTTACTCAACTTCGCATAAAGCTGATTCTCGCGAAGTGTCTGTAAAATAATCCTTAAGTGTTGTGCGTGTTCTTGCTGATCATGCGAATAAATTAAGATATCATCTATAAACACCACAACAAACTTATCCAAGAATTCCCGAAAAACCCGATTCATCAGATCCATAAAAACTGCTGGTGCATTCGTCACCCCAAAAGGCATAACCAGAAACTCATAATGCCCATACCGGGTCCTGAATGCAGTCTTCGATATATCTCCTTGATGAACTCGAAGCTGATGATAACCAGACCTTAAATCAATTTTGGAATACACAGAGGTACCTTGCAGTTGATCAAATAAATCATCAATCCGTGGCAACGGATACTTATTCTTTATCGTAGCACGATTCAACTGCCGATAATCTATGCAGAGCCGCATAGAACCATCCTTCTTTTTGACAAAAAGAACTGGTGCTCCCCACTGGGGACACACTGGGTCGAATATACCCCTTGTCAAGAAGATCCTGCAACTGCTGTTTCAATTCTTGCATCTCCGATGGAGCTAAACGATAAGGAGCTCTAGAGATTGGTGCCGTGCCTGGCACTAAATCAATGCCGAAATCCACATCCCGAACGGGAGGAAAACCAGGAATTTCCTCGGGAAAAACATCCGGAAAATCGCAAACCACTGGAATGTCACTGATACCGACACTATCTGCGGACGAATCAATAGCATAGATAAGGTAGCCTTCCCCGCCCGACTCTAAAGCACGACAGGCTTTCAGAGCAGAAATCACAGGCATCGGGGGTCGCGCTCCCTCTCCATAGAAAAACCAACTGTCGCCCTCAACTGGACGAAACTGCACAAACTTCTGATAACAGTCCACAGTAGCTCTAAACACAGTCAGCACATCTATTCCCAGAATGCAATCAAAATCCTCCATCGCAAGAATCATCAAATTAGCAATTAAAACATTACCCTCAAATTCTAGAGGACAACCTAAAACTAGACGTCTAGCTAGCACCGAATGACCCATCGGTGTGGAAACAGATACCACAACGTCCAAAGAAGTGAAAGGTAATGCATGACGCTTAGCAAATCTCGCAGATATGAATGAATGAGATGCACCAGTGTCAATGAGAACGTAAGCAGGTAATCCACATAATAAAAATAAACCTGCGATAACTCTCTCGTTCTCCTCAGCAGCCTGATCCTGGTTAAGAGCAAAGACCTGCCCTTGAGTATGCGGTCGGAGGTTAGAACCCTGAGTAGACTGTCCCTGCTGTGGCCTCTGATGAACTGAAGCCTGAGAACCAGATCCTGATCCTCCGCCCGTCTGTGGACAATCTCTCTTAATGTGGCCCATCTCACCGCACTTGTAACAAGCACCCGCAACCTTGCGACAACGCTCCGTCGGATGATCCTTCCCGCAGTGCTGACACGGGCCCCTCTTCTTCCCAAAATGGTGAACTCCTCCAGATCCAGAGGAAGAAGAAGTAGATCCAGCCTTCTTAAATGCTTGGGCGCGGGGACCTAAAGAACTAGTAGGACGAGCAGACTGCATGGCTCGACCTCTCAACAAACTGCCCTCAGCCTGGCGACAACGATTTACAAGGCCCTCATACGATGTCGGATCATCGCAGACAACAACCCGATCATAAATCTCCTGATTGAGGCCCTGAAGAAAATGGTTATACTTGGCCATAGCATTGTCACTGACATGCGGAACATACGGAAGCAACTCAAAGAACTTCTGCTGATACTCATCAACAGACAAACTTCCCTGCTTCAGATTGATCAACTCAATCGCCTTGGTCTGCAGAAGAGCTGGCGGAAAGTAAAGCAGCATGAAAGCGGCTCAGAAATCGGCCCAAAGAACTCGACCCTGTCGCTGAACTATCGGTGCAGAGGTAGACCTCCACCACTTGCGCGCACCACCCTCCAGCAAGAAATCAAGGGTACCAATCTGCTGCTCCGCCGAGCACTGAAAAGTCTTGAAGCAGCTCTCCATCCTCTCAAGCCAGTTCTCCGCAACATCCGGGGTCTCACCGCCTGAAAGAGGTTTCGGCCCCATCTGCAAGAACCGATGCATACTAAAACTCCGAGGCTCATCACGACGGTGTTGACGACGTTCTCGATGCTCTCGACGACGCTCCCGATCGTCGCGGTCTCCCCAGCGTCCAACGCTGCCATGACTACTAGCATCGTCTTCAAAACCAGACATCTCTTAGCTACAAAAGTTACCAGAGATTAAACCCAAAAGAACAGTTCTAAATCCCAAAATCTTAATGCATGCTCTGATATCATAAATGTAGTGACCCGTTCCAGAATCACCTACTAATCAGAACTTAAGCATGCAAAATTAACATTTAAAACTGAATCAGGTAAACAGCGGAAAAACAGTAATACAACCCAATCGAATCTGTAAGTACAAAATACTTAAACAACCAGATCGAACTAAATACCAAGAACAAATACCAACAACTACAGGTCAACCTCTGCCAGCTCCCTGTCCACTCCCTCCTGGACCGTCCAACCTGAGACCTGCCCCATCGAATAGGGTGTCCAAAACAGAGATAAACCGAGGACGTGAGCATAAAACACTCAGCACCGAAAGCATGAGTATACAAGACTATGACATGCATGTATGCAAAATGTACTGGATACCAGGATCTGGGTATATCGAAATACTGCTCAGGTAAATGACGTCAAGGTATGTAGCACTCTGCGCCGTCGCACCAGGAGGTGGCTCCCATACCAAAATAAACCTGTGGATATACCGGTGACCTGACCACCGTCGGCCAACGGGGTCCAACCATCCACAACAAACGAGGGCTGAGCACCCTCTCAACAGGCTATCTCAAAAATAGTCAGGCTCAACATGATTATGCAAATGCCGCATAATAAACCATGCATCATATGACAGATAATAATGCAACATATAAACATGCAACACATAGTAAAGCATACTCAATCCTGCTATCTCGGATAGTACTTTCGTACCTCAAACCAGTAGATCCTAGCAATCAGTCCTAGAATCAAGTCTGCGTCCGTAGTCAGCCCACTGATGCCGCTAGCTCCCAACTAGAGCACAGCTCCGCTACAAAACCAGTAGCTCCCCGCTAGTGCCTAAACCTCGGGAAAAGACTAGAAACCATCAGAAACGACTAAAACGCTCTGGAACACTCGGAATTGGCGAGTAACAATTGAAGCCTCGCGCCTCTATTTATAGACAACGATCGGACGATCCGATCCACTTCGGACGATCCGATCCACTGTACACTTCGGACCTTCCGAACCCTTATCGGACGATCCGAACCCTGCATGTCTTCCACGTGTCCAGACACCTGTCTTCGGACGATCCGAACCCTGATCGGACGATCCGAACTCTGCATGTCTTCCACGTGTCCAGCCACCTGTCTTCGGACGATTCGAACCCTCTTCGGACGATCCGAACCCGCTTCGCACGATCCGAACTCTGTTCGGTTCCTTCCGATCCCACCGAAATATAATTAATCCAATAATTAACTCAAATTAGGCATCGGGATACTACATGTATTGAGAGATTAAGCCACATTATTTGCCAAGCAGTGGATAGAGGGGAATGGAAACCTATTAGGTTATCCAGAAATGGACCTCCACTTTCACATCTTTTCTTTGCAGACGACATGGTCCTATTTGCGGAGGCGTCTAACGAACAATTACGGGTCATTCTTGAATGCTTACAAAAGTTTTGCTCAAGTTCAGGATAAAGAGTCAACATATTGAAATCATGTATTTATGTCTCCAAAAACGTGGATGATGTAGTGGCAAGGAACCTGTCATCCACGTCTGGAATTCCATTAACTAAGGACTTGGGTAGATACCTTGGGGTATCTTCTCTACATGGAAGAGCTAAGGGAAGCCTTTTTAAACAAGTTCTGGAGAGAGTAAAGTCAAGACTAGAGGGCTGGAAAACAAAATACTTAAATCTAGCAGGGAGGCAAGTGTTAATTCAGTCAGTTCTTAATGCTATTCCGGTTTACACGATGCAAACATGCTTACTACCGAAAGGTATATGTTCGGAAATGGAGAGAATTATCAGAAGCTTCTTATGGGGAGGAAAACTTGGGGAGAAAAAGTGTCATATGGTCAAGTGGGAGACAGTGAACAAACCAACAAACAGTAGAGGATTGGGATTGAGAAACCTAAATCAAATGAATGCAGCACTCATGATGAAACTGGGCTGGAGACTCATGGAGGAAAATGGAAGTCTGTGGACGAAAGTCTTGTAAGGAAAATATAGCTTCAATGTTGAAAGCTACAAGAGCATAAGAGCAAAACAAGGCGCCTCGAATGCATGGCAGGGCATATCTAAAGCATCAGCCAAGCTGGAGCAAGGAAATATAGCAGTAGCTAGAACCGGGAAATCTATTATATTTTGGACGGAGAGGTGGTTGATTGAGGAACCCCTGCAGCAAGTCTTGATCAAAGATATCACAAGAGAAGAGATAACGAAAAAATTCCACGATTATTGGATAACAGGAGAAGGATGGAACTGGCAAGCTTTAGAGGGAACCATGCCTCTCGAGATAGAGAACAAGCTGGCAGCGTACTCATTAATGGACGATGATAAGGTAGAGGACAGTAGATGTTGGAGAGGTACCAACAACGGACACTTCACAGTAAAATCAGCCTATGACATGATCATTAATTCAGCCAATCAAGGAAAGGAACAAACCTGGAATGACATCTGGAAATTGCAAGTACCTAACCGTATGCGAGCTTTCTTATGGCTTGTGCGCCATAAGAAGATCATGAGTAACGAAGTCAGAGTAAAGAGAGGATTTACGATGGATGGTAGGTGCGCAATGTGCTTACATGAAACAGAAAACGTGGATCATATCTTCCGCAAATGCACTGAAGCAAAAGGTATATGGCGTGAGTTGATCTCCCCAGGTAAGTATCAGGCGGAGTTGAGTATGAATTTTGATGACTGGTTGAAGGAAAATATTTCAAAAAATATAAACAAGGATGGTAAAGCAGACTGGAAAAATATGTTTGCGATTGCAATTTGGTGGATCTGGAAATGGAGGAATGAATATGTGTTCAATGGAAAAAAGATGGATATTAGAATGAAGGTTAGGTGGATTAAGGAACAATACTGTGACATTAGGACTGCTTTCTCTAAAAGAAGAGTTTTGTCGAACAACTTGAACGTCTACAAAGATCTATACATCAAGTGGACTCCTCCACCAAAAGATTGGTGCGCACTGAATGTGGATGGTTGTGTTAAGTTTCAAAACCAAAGGGCAGGGGGAGGAGGACTTCTGAGAAACGAATTTGGAGATTGGATTGTAGGGTTCATCCATAACATTGGCATTTGTACAAGTGAGGAAGCAGAAGTATGGGCAGTGTATAAAGGACTTGAAATAGCTTGGGAGTTAGGACACAAAAAGTTAGTGCTACAATGTGACTCAGAGATAGTCGTAAAATGGATACAAAGTGTAGTGACACCATGTTCGTCGTCGCTCAACTTAGTATCAAGATGCAAGAATTTAATTGCTAAAGATTGGGAAGTCAAAGTACATCATATCTATAGAGAGGAGAATAGAGCAGCAGACTTCTTGGCATCGACATCCCTTGAACAAGACAGAGGCTGGAGCATTATTGAGGATCCTCCGACAAGATTGAAGGAGATTATGCATGAAGACATACTAGGACCGAGCTTATGCCGGAGAGTGATAATAAAATAGATTCATTGTAATTGGTATCCCCACCCAGTAGATCAAAAAAAAAAAAAAGGACGAAAGATAATGACTGAGAAATGAGTGTGCACAATACACTCGATCAAGTTGCACGTGTTTAATGTATCAGGGGAAATAATTGGTTTGAATGTTTTGTTTTCAATCGGGAATACCCAAAATCACTAACACATAAGATGTAGATGTCAAGACACATACATTGTATGTACGCGATATAAATCAAGAGCAAAAAATAAATTAAATAATATCACCATGCCAACAAATAATTTTTAATAATACCATTCTTGATATCTAGTTCTTGCTGAAATACAAATTTATTTATCATGAAAAAATTTTAATCTTGTGGAAATACGAAACATTAAGTCATGGAAACTTAAAAATATGTTTCGATATGTTAAATAGAAATATGATTAAGTAAAAATTTGATAAAAATAATATAAAATGTAAAACAAAATTATTAAATATGATGGATCTAGAAAAGAAGATCGAAAAAGTTGTTATTTTTATTAAAATTTTAAATTGAAAATGATGAAGAATTCAACAATGTAAATGTTATTTTGTAAAAATAAAACTGAAGGCAGGCATATTAAATAGAATATTACATAGAAATCATGAACTCTAACGTAGTTAAGGGATTCCCTTGCATTACAAAACCAGGTATCTTAGCCTGCTCGTAGGGAAACATAGAATACAAAACAACAATCTCCAATTGTACGCTCAATTTTCAGAGAATAAAAATTGAAAGAATATATAAACATAAGCAAACACAGACATCCCATTTAGAACAAAGAGAGACCCATATCAAACACCAACAATTAATCAAGATTTTGGTAGCATCTGAAGACAAAAATCAGGACATTCACATTCACATATATATAAATTAAACACATTAAAAACCATTAAAAAATTTCATAGAAACTTGAGAAGAACACGATAAAGAAAATTGTGCACCATTTTCACACTAATTGTACAAACATAAAATAAAATTAGATAGAAATAATCAAATCACGACAACATTAACATTGAACATCGAAAAAAATGCAAAATGGAGAGATTAACCTATGGAATTCACAGTGTAAGCGTGGGCAAAATTTTAAAAAAACACACACATAGGGAATTCACCGAAAATATACGAAACATAAATATATAAAATCAAAGGAATTCGACGGTAACAAAGAGAAGAAGGGAGAGATTAACCTACCTCTCACTTGTACAGATCTCTCTCGCTATATTCCCTCCGTCTATTTTCCTGAGGAGCGAACCAAAATTGAAATTCTATGGAGATTAAAGCGCATATATACAAAGAGGGCAAAGAATAGGAGAAACCAACGGTATTGAATGTGTTAAATTGTGTTTTCTCTTGATACGTGAACGTCAGTGATGTAAAGTTGTGGTATTCAACAAAGAGCGGCCAAACTTCGACGTCCACCAAGGAAAGATAGGCAGAACTTCTATTGAGGAAGATGAAAAGGAATATTCTGCTGAGAACTCAGAAAATTATAGTGATGGTGGTTTTAGAAAAGCAAGAAAAAGATCCAACTGTTCGCAGGAAGAATGGTGGTCGGAACCAACAAATCGATCGTGGATTTTTCAGGTATGAATTGATTTCGAGAGAGAAGATTTGTGAAGGTAAGCCAACAATATCTGAGAGAATCGTGCATGAGTAGATGTGTGGAACGGTTTGTTGGAAATGTGGAGTGATTTTGAAAGAGAAATATTTCTGAGGTGAAGCAAAAAGGCAAAAGTATCAATAAAAAATTGGTGTCCGCACGAGTAGTTTTTATGAGTGGGAGATCTTTAATAAAATAATAGAGATAGTAGAGATAACAGGTTTATCAGAGTTTATACCAGATGGTCACCCATCCATTTACGGAAAAAAATCTTCAAATTGCATCCAACATTGCAGCCATTGGTGCCTTCCTCGTGTCTCATATAGCTGGAATGAGTTATTATACTATCATTTAGAACACAAGATAGTTTAGTAAATTAGAAATCTACGTTCTTTCATTCTGTTTTGCCTGCTGATGCTAATTTGATTTGCTACCACATTAACGAACAAGTTCACACCTGCATTTGTTCACCTATCTCTCACCACAAAAAAAATATTATTTTTTGGAAAATGCTTCCAATGAGATTTTTATTTCATTGTATCAAATTGTCAGCTCAGTTTCTTGGCATTATGGCTAAATACATATATGAGTACTTCAAAGGAACAAGTCATGACATATTATCCCGTGACTCAAACTTAATCTCAATAATTCACTATACGGTCTAATATATAACAGGTGAAAAAAGTACAGTGGTTCTGGGTATCATATGTAGTAAAGATAACTGGACCTCAACCAGATTGGTGCTTCTTTGGTCGACCCTGAGTTACAGGTGAACCATCTCTCTTTGAACCCTCGGGCTTCCGAGCCCATGCAGGTGCTTGATCCGGACCATAACGATAATCATAAAAGAGCTCTTCACCAGCTTCAATACGCTCGTTGGCAAAAATGCCGACACGGTGATCACCAGCCACCAACATTACCTGTTGAGACCATAATGTATCAGCTCATTGAAAGCAGTAGAGCGATTAAAAAAAAGAAACATAGTCACTACCTTGGCATAACAGTTGGGAGTTGATGAATGGTTAGCAAATTTCAACTTATCTCCTTTGCGGTAAGCATCAAGAACATACTGAAACACGAGAACAATTCATACCTTTTGCATCGTTTGAGGATAACAGTCAATATATGGCAATTGCAGTGGCTCATTCACTACGTCAATTGCAATAAAATTTTAAGGAATGGTTTTTAGTCTAAAACCGGAGATTTTACTTGCCTGATCATTCAAGTCAAAAAGGAAAGAGGAATTTGCACGATCATATATTTTTCCCCGCTTATCTGCTTCTCGATGGGAGATCAACTCACCAGTATATTCTCCAAGGTAATCATTTTTATTGACAGAGTTCTGGAATTATTTTCCAGCGTTAGCATAACAATTTGACATAAGAAAAATCTTGGCAGGAAAAAAATCTCCCTCTTACCTTTAAAAATGCTCCCCATCCAGCAACATCTGACTTAGCCAGTAGGATCTGTGACGGGGAAAAAGAAGTGAACGAGGCTACTGAATTTTGGAATTAGTGAAGAAATACAGTGAACTAGAAATCTGTTACCCTTTGCTGCTGCCTCAGAAAGAGTCTCATGTTTCCACACTGACCATCTCCTTGTTTTGGCGGCTCACCTAATGAACCATCACCACAGCTGCACAATGTTGAAATTACTTTCAACATAATCAATGTTGAGCGTAATAAAATGCCAAATTAGTGCGTGCGCACGCATTTTTTCTTTATGTTATTTTCTCCGGAGGTATGTGGGGGCTGGGGGTGTGGAATAATAGGACACTGAAATTTTTTGAGCTAATATCTAATGGAGATCTTTGGCTGTCCATAAGGACTTCAAAGATCAACCCATCATGAAGAGAAAAGTTTGCAAACAATCCATTCCAAGGTGGTTATGGAAGTAAAGGATTTTCATAAAAGAACAGGAAAATTTTCAAGGCTGGGCAATGCATTTGATATGAAACCTAAACAGGCGGAAACTCTGGTGACAAGTCAAGAAACAGAGGAGATATCAACATCAAGAACTTTCCAAAAATTTAAAAATGATCTCTTGGCCTCATCTTTCTTCTCCTTGAATTTAAGTTCGGCACTAAGCCTATACACCAAAAAATATCTGTCAACGCAATAAAAAAGCGAGTGAACAAAAAGATAAAATACCTAACCCAGCAATTTCGGCAAACATCGGGGTCACATTCGCGTCCAGCTGCAAAACAAGGACATTGCCGGCTTTTGCATTGACTTTTAGCACAATGACATCCTCTAAATCTATTTTTACACCCTTTTGAGCACCTGAGAATAAAAGGATAAACATTATTCTTTAACCTTGTCAAAATAGAGTGGATAAATGTGTCGCTAGATTGGTTTTAAGCTAATTAACATTTAAAAAAAATTCACAGATAGCCAGAGTGAATACATGAATGGAGGAGAACATGCTTATTCTTCTAGCTTTAAAACTGCATATCCTTTAAAATGCATTGCTCTACATCATGTTGTCAAATTAATGGAGTAATAACTTCAAAATATACAGATTTATCCATGGCTAAAAGAATTTTGAACTAAAGTGGTGTCAACTTCAAAGATTAATGAAATCACAAGGAACTATATAAAGCACCATGACTAGCATGCGTGCAATTTTTAGCAGCAATGAAAAGAACCAAGTAATTTATGCACTTCTTTACTCGAGGAAAAATTATATCTTGATGATATTTTTGTTGAAATATCGTAACTTTCTAGTTTTATACTTATTTTGAAGTAAGAAATGAATTCTCCTAACACAGAACTCCTTTTCTTCTAGATGCTGACAGTAACTCTTGCTCTTGTACGAAGGTATTAATTTCAAAGAGAGAACTAAAGATGAATTGACTGGAAAACAATGTTCAATATCCTAGGAACTAGCCAAACTATTGGTCCAGACATTCTCCAGTTTTGTAAAATTCGACTTCATTCTATGCATCGAGCTCAAACTACATGCAATCAAATCTACAGAAAACTGCTTTACGATTTATTTTTCTGTTTCCTGAAATTGTTTCTGATCTTCATGTATGAACTAAGTATTCCAAAGATAGACGTATGAACAAAAGAAGAACTTGACACACCCACAGTATTTTTCACAGCAAGTTCCGATTTGTAAACAAGGGCACTGCTTTCCACACAAGGATTGGCATCCGCATGGAACAAATTGCTTATAAGGCTCATCTTTCCCTTCTGCTATCCTTCTCCACAGCGATGGATGGCCAGCAGACTTCCAAGAGGATTTAACTTTGCGGGCTCTGCCTCTTTTACGACATATTCTTGTTTTGACAGGAAACTCTGGCTCCTGGTAAAAAGTTGGTAAAATGTGGTAATTGCGTCTGAAATTTTGAACCATCCACTCACACATTTGCAGAATACAAATGGAAAAAGAACACTAGGTGGAATTTCTTTTTGTCTGAAAAGAAAGGTTTCAGACTAATGATAGATGTTAAGACAAGAAATCCTAATTGGCTGTATCACACTGAAAATAAAAATACCTCAATGATTGAATGAAGGTTTAGATATAGGTAAATTCAAAAATAGTCACAACTACTTATCAGATGGATCGCAGAATAATTTCACATTGAACTTTGTATTCCATGAAACATAATTCTTATAGGACTAAATACCTAAGGGTGGTTCTTGTGAACAAATTGAGGGACATTCAGCCGAAAGCATACACCATAATATCAATTTAAGAGAATTACTTCCGTCTGAGAATTTATCTAATAAGTGATCTACGAAGCAGAATTTTGACTAGATTGTACCATGAAACACAATCCTCAAATGGTTTAAATATTCAGCAAGGCTCCGTAATTGGAAAACATACAAAGATAGTGGTGGAAAACTCATGACTGAAGGAATAATTTATGCAAGACAAGTAATACCAGTGGCATCCAGTAAACTCCTAATAAATGATTATTTTGGTTCAGTTTTTGCGAGAAAATTAATTCCTATGGCATCTGGTATGCTAATAGATATATTTTGGTTCAGTTTAATTTTAACTTTTTTATAAATGCAAAAAGTTGAATCATATAACTGTTCGGTCAGGGGATAAGCTAGTACAAACCGAATTATCCGTGTGCGCTTTGCCTACATCTTTAGAATAGTGGTTCATCACAGATGAAGATCCACGTGGTACAACCACTCCATCACCGTACATATAAGTGGATACTTCTTTGCAAGTTTTCAGCCCAGGGAGCAAATTCCTGGCTATAAGGCAACTGTAAAACGGACGTCACAATTAGCTTAAAAAGGTAGAGTTTGCACAATGGTTGTCATCGGAAAATTTCCAGAACTTAAGGAAAAACCAAAAGAAAGAATGTTATAATCGTGCAAGAGTCTTATGGACAATGTTATAGTTCGGGCCTACCAATTACTATTGCTTCTATTCAAATGACCGTGCCTTTATCACCACAGTGTGAACTTGTAACATCCCAAAAATTTGAAGGTCCGCGTGAACAGCATGCATGCAAGTTGTCAAATTTCTTATGTATTTTATTAAATTGTTTTAATGCATTAAATGCATGTTTCTTTAATGAGTTTGTGTTTAAATTCATGGTTTATTAAAGTTTCATGTATAAGGGTTTTTAAGTTGCATTTCGCGCTCGAACGAGCAACGGAGACCGGGGATAGTTGGGAAAAATATTTTTATTAAACAATTAATTTTAATTATTTAATATATGGTGTATTTAAGTATAATTTTTGAAAATAAGTCTTGGTTGGGTATTTTTACTCGTCGGGTCATATTTTTAACCGATATGCAAATTTTAACTATTCGGATGATATTTTGAGGGCTCGGGCAATATTTTCAAAACCGTACCTAAATGAAATATTTTTCGGTAGTATTATTGGGCTTGATGAGATTATTTTATTGCTTAATGGGCCTAAAATCCTTTTAACCCCTTTAATGTTAAGTAAGGGCCCATTATACACTAATTATTAAATTAAACCCACCATCCAAAAACCCTAATCTCCTACCCTAATGTTGGCCGCCCCTCCTCTCCATTTTCCAGTAGCAAGTTTCGAAAATCCAGCAGCTTCTTCCTTAGGTTTCTCAAGCTTTTTTCAAAGAAATTTTTCTCCACCTCTCCGGTGCACGTTCTACGCAAATGTCTTCAGGTTTTCGAGCGTATAAACGCACAGGCACGCCCTATACCTCGTTTTTCTCATCATTCATATCAATATATGCTGGTTTATATGTTTTTGCATGAGGAACCATCGATCTAGCACGTTGTGTAAAGTTTTATACGGTTTTTGACATGAAATATGCGTTTTCCTTGCATGTAACTCACGCTTTTGTGTATTGCTGGTAAGGGGCTGCCTGGACCGTCGTGTGGGGACTCATTTACAGCAGGTTTTCATTGTGTCAAGTGGAGGATTCAGTTCGGGCCAGGGCTAGAGGAAGGGACCGATCATTTGGGTCACATGTTGCACATATCGGCTAGATCGAGTAGAGGGGAGGAGAGCAGCCGTGTGTGTCTTGTTCCAGGCGCTGGTTTGGGTCATGAGAGTTCCATGTCAGGGCTGGGGATGGTCCTTGGTCGTCTGGTAGGGAGGCTAAGCGCAGATCGAAACTTGACGGCATGTTAGGACGAGTTAAGGCTAGATCGTGCTCCTTGAGGAACCGAGGGATTCACATGCATGGGACTGTTTCCTAGGGCTAGGTCGGTCTAGAAGTGTCTAGTCAGGTCCTAGGGGGGTCTGCTCCAAGGCTGGTCCAAGCCGGTCAGGTACAGGGTTGAGCATTTAGCTTGTTAGTGTGAGTAGGGTTCGGTCCTCTAGGGTGCAAGAATTTTCCAGCAGTTGTAGAGTCTTTTCCAGGGGTCCTAGGTGGTCGGAAATAAGTGGTTTAAGGGCTGGTCATGTAGGTTTAAGTCATGGTTTAAGTTGGGAAAAATATGATTAAGTTTCGGGTTGATTCGGGTTAAAACCGGGACCCCGGTACAAGTTTAAAATGGATTGTATAAGTTACGGAATGGGCTCGAGGTTACCTCTAGGAAATGCTTATAAATATGTTTTGAGGTGTTTTAAGGAGTTTGGTTGGCTCCGGGTCGAAGTTTTGAAGTTCAGGGGTAAAATGGTCATTTTGCGTCTGAGTTGAGTTTTTAGATCTGACAGTGCCCTACACACGATTTGACATGTTTTAAATGTTTATGTTATCATGAATATGACTTTTTATGTAATTATGAAAAATACGTTGCATGCTTGATTTTAAGAAAAATTTACGTATATGCATGGTTTTATTAAGTGATAAATATGATGACATGTTTTGAAGGATGAGAGTTGGTTGTGGCTAATACGATGACACGATGACATGTAAGGACAAGGCTCAGTAGACGGGTAATGCTGTCGCTGATGTCCCCGCCGCCGGGTACCACGGTTACACGTAGATGGATCTATCGCCTGACACGATGATACGAAAGTCACAAATAATGAACGAAATTCAATTAAAGAAAATGAACACGTATATGATGATATATTGAGACATGCTTTGACACGTATACTTTATTACGTTTACGTTACGCTTTAAAGATCATGCAATATATTTTTATTACGGTACTTTTCACGGTTGTCTGCTATGTATATGTACTTGCTATAATGGTTCGGGTGTGTTGAGTCTTTAGACTCACTAGGTGTGAATGATGCAGGTGAGCAAGTTGATGTGGAAACTGGAGACGCTGAAGACTGAGTAGGCGGAGCTGACTAGTGCACATGATAACCCGAAGACCTTGCGATTTTTCGCATAATATGTTTATGAGACATGGGTTTAAGCAATATGGTTAAATGTTTTTGAATCTTGTCATACGTTGTTGATTCATCGGATTTATGTTATCTGTTCGAGTTTCTCTTTTAAATCAGTAGACTAGAAGATTGATTTTATTTTAAGATTTAATTAACTACAGTTATTTTTATTCAGAGGTTGGATGACCTTTTAAAACGCATGTTGAACTTATTTAAATGTTGATGTGTGTGTGTATTTTCGGTCATACCCTTTTAAAAAAAAATATTTCAGTAGAATTTTAAATGAGCAGACGTTTCAGAACTAGTCTCAGAATTTAAAGCTAATATTTATAATTTGGAATCATTGTTTGTTTAATATCCACAAATCGGATAATGACGGGCATTTGAATTATAAGATAAACTTTGATCTACTGTTTTATATTTTAAACTTTGAATAGATTAGATCAAGTTGCTTTCATCTGTTGATTTGTATAAATTGTACTCCTCAGGTTCAGAGAAAGGAATAAGATTTCTTCTCTTTCAGCATATATATTATTATATCAAACTACATGGTATCAAAAGTCGGGTTCGGCCAATGACTAAGTGTGGTATGGCCTTCTCTTCTGACAACACCTCCACTCCGGTGATGACGACCCCGAGCTTGGGCGAAGTCTACAATCTCCATCACGTGCCATAAACTTAATGGCCATAATTTCCTCTCTTGGTCGCAATCTGTAATGATGTCCATCGCGGCCGAGGCAAGGAAGACATCCTTGCGGGATCGGCGACCCGCCTGATTCCAATGATGCCAAGGTCAAAACATGGAAGGCTGCGAACAATTTGATCATGTCATAGTTGATAAATTCCATGACGTCTGAGATTGGAGAAAATTTTCATCTCTGATCCACTACCAAAGATATATGGGCGTCGCTTGTGAAACGTACTCATGTAGGGACAACACGATAGAGCTCTTTGCGACGGAATCTACTATTCACGATCTCTGCCAGGAAGAGTCCACGGTCACTGCCTATTTTCTTTCTCTCACCTGCCATAAGCAGTTTATTGATATGACCGAGGCACATGACTGGAAGTGCACCATTGGAGAGAAATCTACGTATCCATCATTGAAAGGAACCACACGTTCAAATTTTTTATGGCCCTCAACAACAGTCTCGATAATGTCTTTGGTCGAGTCCTTAGCACCAAACCCTTGCCTAGCCTGCGGGCTGTACGTCAGGAGGAAAGCAGGCGCAAAGTAATGTTGGGCTCCTCGCCGAACACCTCTGCCTCGTTTAACAGTTCTGCCCTTGCAATTCATTGTTAACTCCCTTCCAATTCCGATGATTATTCTGCTCCTCGGGGTCTCTGGAATGGACAGCCTTCCAACCCCAGTAAAGGCAAGTCAATTCCAGGACGTCTTTGGTGCGAAAATGCAAGAAGCCAAACCACAATCTCGACACTTGTTGGATGATCTATGGTAAGCCTGAGGACTCGAAACCCTCGCGAGAGCATCACATGAATACTGCTATCTCCGATCAGCCTTCCTCTGACTTGTTGCCTTTTACCAAGGAGCAAATTGACATCCTTCACATGCTATTTGGGTAACAACCTTCTCCTTCGACGTCTTCTATTATTGGTACAGCCACTGCTGCCATCCATTCTGGATCATCAATTCTGGTGCTTCATATCATATGATTGGAAAGTTACAATTTTTCCACTCATACAACCCATTTTCTTTTAAAAATCAGTTCGAGTGGCAGATGGGTCCTGCACAAGGGTGCTTGGTAGGGTTCCACATAGTTATCAGAAGATTTATGCTGAAAAAATGTTTTGTTTGTTCCCGAACATCATTGCAATTTGTTATTAGTCAGTAAGTTGAATAATGATCTAAATTTTCCTACTATTTTTTCGACTGACTCTTGTGTTTTTCAGGACGTGGCATCGAGGAAGACCATTGTCAGTGCTGAATTTTGTGCGGGCCTGTACATTATTTAGTTGAAGCGCTTCTCGAAGAATGACCCTTCAATTACCTATAGCCCCTCAATTTCTGTTTTCCAATCAAATAAGAATAATGACATTTGTTGTGGTACTATTGCCTACGACATCCAAATTTTGTCTCTTCAAAAATTAGTTCCAATTTTGATCAGTGATAAGAGTTTGCATTTTTGTCATTGTGATGTTTGTCAACTGTCTTTTACATACTTGCAATGCATTCAAACCACAATCATGTACACCATCCAAACCCTTTGCCCTTATTCATAGCGATATTTGGGGCCCTTCACATGTGAAAAACATAACGGTTACACGTTGGTTCTTATTAATTGTTGATAATCATACTTGTCTATCTTAGGTGTTTCTCATGAAGAAAAAAGGGAAACTTCCACAATTTTTAAAACCTTCCACGACACAATCTAAACACAATTCTCAACCAAATTCAAATCCTACGCACTGAACGAGCCCGTGATTTCTTTAATTCTGGATTGGGTGATTAGCTAATCGCTCGTGGAATTGTTCATCAAAGCTCATCCGTTGACACCCCCAACAAAATGGTGTAGCCAAACGAAAAAAACCGTCATCTCCTAGATGTTGCATGTTCCTTGTTATTCACCCGTAATGCCCCTCATCATTTCTGGGGTGACGTCGTCCCAACAGCCACTCACCTCATCAATCAATTGGATGTCTTCTCGGGTCCTTAACTTGCGAACATCAACACAAACCCTCCTCGAGTTTTACCTCAACTCCCACCTTCTCTACGACTTTCACATGTGAATATTTGATTGCCTAGTCTTTGTACACATTAATTCCCAACTTCGGGGCAAATTTGATCCTCGCTCTCTCAAATGTATCTTCCTTGGGTACTCTCCTAATCAGAAATGCTACAAGCATTATTCTACAGTCACCAGGAAATTCTACACTTCCATGGATGTCACTTTCAATGAAGCTGAATCTTTCTTTCCACCTTCCTTGGTTCAGGATGAGCTTGTCATGAATGAGCCTCAGAATTTGGAGCTCATCACCCCAGATGCACCATGTATGTAACAAACTCCCACCAACATACTATATAACTCACAGACACATCCTACACTCCCCCAGCCTCATCCTGAATATCCTATTCCTTATGACCATGTTTATTCTCTCAGAAGGCCACTTCAACTTGAGAATTATCATGAACACGCACACAATCAGCCAACCAACAGTACTTCTTCGCCTCCAGATTATCTGAAAAACAATCCAGGTACGATGAGTTCTGACTCACCTAAGATTGATGAACTTGATGAATGGCCCATTGCATTGAGGAAATGAGTTAGATCATGCACCCAACACCCTATAAGTAACTTTATCTCACACGATCTTTTATCTCCTGCACATCAAGCCTTTGTTATGATTTTAGATCAGGTACATGTTCCATCGAGCATCACCGATGTCCTCCAAAATCCAAACTGGAGGACTGCTATCTTTGATGAAATACATGCTCTCGAAAAGAACAATACTTGGCCGAACATTGAACTTCCACCTGGAAAACAAGCTGTTGGTTGCAAGATTTGAACAGTCAAGCATAAGGCTGATAGAAGCATTGAACGATTTAAAGGACGGCTAGTATCAAAAGGGCATAACCAAACATGTGGGATCGATTATCAAGAAACATTTGCATCTGTAGTCCTTCACAAAGAAAATATGTTTTGGACCTCTTGAATGAAACATGAAGGAAACAGGGATGTCGAGGGTACAAATCTGTCAATACTTTTACGGACCCAAATATAAAAATTGGAAGGAAAAAGGATAGTCCATCAGTCGACAAAGGAAGATATCAGAGATCAGTGGGTAAGCTGATAAATCTTTTTCACATGAGACGTGACATTGGATTTGTTGTAAGCATCGTACGTCAGTTCATGAATAATCCAATAGAGGAACACATGGAGGCCGTTTTTCGAGTATTTAAGTACCTAAAAGGATCCCCTGGAGAGGGACTAAGTTTTTACAAAACTACCACAAGAAATATAGAGTTATATAGTAATGATAACTGGGCATGATCTTCTACTACCAGACGATCCACGTCTGGGTAATGGCGTAATGCTCATTTGTATGGGGTAACCTAGTAACACGGCGTAGCAAGAAGCAAATTGTAGCGGCAAAAAGTAGGGCAGAAGTGGAATTCCGGTCCTTGGCTAATGGGATTTGTGAAGGTATATGGCTTCAAGGATTGATGACTTAGTTGAAATGGGATTTGCGAAAGTATATGGCTTCAAGGATTGTTGACTGAAAAGGCCATCAGACAATAGAACTAAAATGTGACAATCAAGCTGCATTAAGAATTGCCAAGAATCCAGCTCATCATGATCAAACCAAACATGTTGAGGCCGATCGTTGTTTCATGAATGAAAAGATTGAGAATGGAATCATGAAATTCAGCAATGTTTAGAGCCAATCACAAGCTGAAGACATCCTAAGTTCTGACCACCGTTCGATGACTTGTGTCCAAGTTGCGCATGATCGACATATACAACTCAACCCAAGGGAGAGTGTTGAAAATTCAGAAATTATATAATGATGGGCATTTGAATTATTAGATAAACTTTCATCTACTGCTTTATATTTTAAACTTTGGATAGATTAGATTAGGTTGTTATCTTCTTATTTGATTTGAATAAATTGTACTCCTCAGTTCAGAGAGAGGAATAAGATTTATCTTCTCCAGCATATATTTTCTTATACTAAACTACATTGTTGTTGGAAAATGAAGTGAAATGCTCCAATCTCTCCATCTTTCCCCATTACTATTGGCCCGGAAAAAAGATTGAAATTTAAGAAGTTATAACATTATGGATTCTAATTAGGATTGCATGCAATTTATGCAGCTACATAATTTAAAATATCTGCAGGAAATAGCTATTGAAAACAAATAGAGTTCCATACCTGTTTCTTCCAAATATGAGTGTGCCCTTCAAGTACAAGTCTTCCTCAAAAGGTCTCCATTCACTTTGTTTCACTGAAGCTTCTATTGACTTTCCAACCGAATCTGATAAATGCTTCAAAGGGACTTCCGTGACCTCTTTCCCCTTATATTTGATAGCATCCCTAACCTTAATACCAGCAGCATCAAGAAAACAAGTCAAGCGATCTGAATGAAAAAATGTGTGTAACGGATGGTGTAGTGAAGCAGTGCAAAAAAAAATGTTTTCTTGTATATTTATGGCTGAAGATGTAGTCTCTTTACTATTTACAAACTCCTCAATGAAGTCATACCTCAAGATAACACTGATCACCACAAACTTTACGGTCCTCCTCGGTATCAAATGGGCAGTATTGCTTTTCACTCTGTCAATCAATTATTTTCTGAAATCAACAAATGGAAAAATCTCAAATATTCTTAGTACTTTCAAAAAACCTTTTGCTTACAGGATAAATTAGATTTTGTGAACAGCCATGCAAAAGACAGTCAAATATCTGTGAACGAAAAAAAAGTAATAAAACAAATAAATAAAAAAAGTAACAATAACAAAGTGAAGGTGGGAAATATTAATGAAAGTGAAAAAATATATACAAACAAAAAAAGAAGAAAAAGATCTGTCAGGTCATCTACCAGACAACGGCGACAAAATAGATTATCGAAAGAATCTAAGGCAGCTGTGAGGCTTTTGACCAGAAATGCATCATTTTCAGACTTTACTTCTCCAATAGTTTTCAAATTATGTTCCTCAGTCACCTGATCTTTTTCCATGAGCATGCCGCAGCGCTCCTGCATATACCAGGAGTGAATACATCTAAACAATAGAGAGAGACAGTTGTAAAAATACAGGAAATACAATTAAAAAATGACAAGTAGAATACCTCTCAGAGGAAATATGTACGCATTTATCAAAACGAAACACCATGATTTGTGAAAGTTTTATCCCTTCTAATTGTTAAAACTTTTAAAATAAAATATATAGATCACCTCAATTTCCACTGCAGTTCCCCCAACAAATTGGGTCAGTACATTGAGAATGTCAGCACTAACTCCATACTCCTGAAAGGCCATCCTATAAATTCACAAATGAGCATATAACATAATTCTGGAAACTGCCAATGGGCTTTGAATGCAAAAAATCAGCAAAAAGGAATCACACCAGTTCAAAAGGTTAATCCAAACTATGCTGAAACCACATGTCCCAAAAATCCAAGCTCGTGGAATGATGTACAAATTACAATTAATAGTTTAATATTTAAAATGCCCTCACTTGTGTACCAGGAGATCAACAAATAAATGCCTGAAATTCATGTCCAAGGTGTATAGGTATAAGTTGGTCAGGCTTTATGCAGCAAAGGCCACTGAAAGCCAACTAATTGAAACCGCTTTTCCAAAGGTCGAGCTCATAAAAACAGCGAAATGAATAGGGTTTATATCTAATAAACAACATGCATAATTTTGTTTTAACAGTTATTCTATGTGGTTTTGACCAGGAAACAACAAGGAGGAAAGATTACTAAACAGTAAAAATGAGGCTTCGGGTCTCATGAACATGCAAAATGACTTAAATTCTTTCACATTTATAATTACACAGAACTTTCCTATAAACAGATTCAATAATTTACTAATTCTCATTGCAATTATCCAGCCAAATATGGTCAAACCGAGTCAACAGGATAAATACATCGGCTTTCACAAATAAGGGTTACCATTTTGATTTCATGTGCAAAGATCCACCACGACCTTCAAATAGAAAAAAAAGAGAGAAAATTTTCGATATGTTCGTTAAAGACAAGTAGACCCGTACTACTACGCCCAAATAGAGTGATAAAAGATAAAGGTAAAAAACATGTGTACAACATTGGGTTGGTGTCAAATGTTTGTGTAGTTTTCATTGGTTGAACAGGTTTTCATTGGAGATCGAATATTTTGGAATAACTTTTTGCAATAAGGAAAGGGCTTCAATTTTGTGCTGAAAATGTTTTATTCCCTATTTGGTTACAGGCTCTCTTACTTCTTTAAGACTCCTTCAAGCTACTGATCGCGAATGGGACTTGTTGCACCTAGTTCTCAAGATAAAGAATTAATTTGCCAATTTAGGATATATATTTTTTTTTTTGCATCTTTATTTGAAAGGCAGTTCAGTTCCATGACAAGTGCTTTAGTTAACTGCTTAATAAAGTAGGAACCCGGTCAAATTTTTTTTCTAGAGAAATTCATCAAGCAGATATCCCTGCTCCTATAAAGTTAGATAGGTTTGGGATCTAATATGTTACAAATTACTATCCACTCTAAGACTATCTTGTATTTATTTCGGTGTTTTTGGTCTAGTCTCCCGATTATATATAGCCTTTTCTTTTTTATCCGTTTATTGATCCCCACTTACAGGCACAAACACTATATTACTGGTCCACCGGTCCAGCACAAGTGGTCTTTTTCCTTGTGTTTCTATTCTTTTTTCTTTTTTAAAATCAAAATCAGAATACATGAAAGCCCTTTATATAGATAAAACCTAATTATACTAGTGTTCTAAAAAACGCTAGGTGGTAGGCCGGCGGCGGATGGCACCTAGGCGGTCTTTTTTTACTATATCCCTAATTCTTCTTTTAGTTCATTTCTATATTTATCCAACACTCCATCTGTATCGGATTCAAACTCAAAATCCATGATATTTTGAAGTACAGATCAAGGTACATGTTTTTTTTCGAAAAAATATTGGCAAGCATGATGGTATGATATTAATGTATTTGAAATATTCTGATAATAAAAATTAGATTTCGAGGTGATGTGCTTTTAATTTTATTTTTTTAAAATCTGTTTTTTTAATATATATATATATATATATATATATATATCTATATATATATATATCCGCTAGGCAACCGATTAATGAGGCAACGACCAGAAGCGTCAATTTTGTATTCGGGCGGTGGGCGACCTAGGGGGTCCTAGGGTGACACCTTTTAGAACAATGATTTATACAGTTGATAGATTTATATTTTCATATAATTTCCTTGATTCAATTTATAGTGTTTTGGTGAATTTCAATGGTTAAACTGATACATATAGCTAACTAATCATGATTTGTGTTGGTGTAAAGCTGAAACCAAGGAATAGAGTCGAAATGTCGGAAAAAGGAAACAATTGCATGGTTTAGGCTCCTTGGAGTCACCCAATGGCATCACAACATGAGGAAAAATATAAACCAGATAACCTAAGGAGTAAGGACCAAATACAATCAAGTACAAAGTGCGAAATCGGACAATACAGCACGACTATGTTCCTTTTATTTGAATTGTGTATTCCACTAGATCTCAAGCAGCCCTGCAATTTTGTCTAATTATTAATTGAATGAATAAAAGATTAAAGTACCATGTCCAAACAAATCTTGGATATCTCCATGTTTTAGGAAATAAGAGGATCAAATTTCTTTTAGATACTTTCATCAAAACTCATACTTTTGAGGAGAAGAACATAAAGGGAGTAACTTAGAAGATAGGGAGGAAGAAAAAGATTCAACAACGGAGGTGACTTTGAGAGTTTATTCATCTTCCTAAACTTTGTTTTTATTTTATTTTGAATTGATTATGTTTGGATTGTTGAGAAGCATTTTTAAACATCATTTATACTTATGAACTAAGTTTATTTTATCAGATTAGGGCATCATTTGTTTGACGTATGATTTTATTGATCTTATTTGATTGTACTCCTGAATTTTCTGATTGCGTGCTTGTTTTTAATGCTTTCAAAAAGTAGCTACCTTTGAATGATTTTATATACTACAATTGAGATAGAGATGACATAATATTACATATTATGGAAAACCCGTCATCCCAGAAATAGATGGAATTTCAATAAAAATAATAATAATTGAGAATTGTAGGGATTGGCATTCTGAACTGAAATCTTAACAATCTTTTCTCGACGAACTTTCCTTGCTATCTGATTACTTTGGTTGGTATTTGAGAATTATATTTTATTTTATTTAAATTGTTCAGTTTTTTCATATGTTAAATATAGTTACATAATTTTATTTGGTGCTTGCTAGTTAGTCCGGGTGAAACGACAACCCGATTCTCATGTCTATATTAAAACTCGACATTGTATTCTTACGATCAAATCAAGCTATTTTATTTAAAATGGGCATTGTATTTTTATATAATTTTTTACAGTGAAATAAAGCCCATTCAAGCTTTTGAGTTCCAAATAGGCCTAACCATGCTTTCAAAACCAACGGTTTTGGTTCCAACAAAAGGTAAAATAGGTAACGAACCGCTTGGATCGGTTCCTGCTTCTAAGGTTTCGGATTCGGTTTTTAACGGTTACGGTTTGAACAACTTTGAACGAACATTTATTGTTGGAACTTTTCAAGTTCGCAATCTTAATTTTGATGTTAACAAAACTTGTTATTTTGTGTTAATAATGATTTACCTTAGTGTGCAGAAGTTAGGATCAGTTACGAGTTGTTTACATCGCAAACTAAAGACCCAACTGATCGCACAAACCAAATCAGGTGAACTGATACATCAAATGAGCAGTTCAGCTGATCGTCCAGTTGATAGGTGGTTCAGCAGGAGAACCTCAGAAGCCTGACCAATCGAAGGAGTGTTCAACTGATGAAGAAACCCAGCTGATCAGTTCAACAGAACGAGAGTGAAATCAGTTCAACTGATGAGTCAACTAATTTCACCAGCCCAACTGAAGATCAGTTCAACTGACTAGTTTGGAGCGTCAGTTAAGAATCTTTCAGTTGTAAATGAAGACAAACTCAGTCAGTGGTTTCCAGTTATACACAAAGGTACAAAGCAATTGTCCAGTCAAAGGACAATAATGAACGTTGCATCAGAGCATTAAAGACAAACGTTTCAGAAGGACAGTCAAAAAGTCGAGACAAAAAGTCCAGGGAACGAATTCAAAATGCAACGGATACAATTATTGTGTCTCACTGTACGATCAGTTTCCCGCCTATATAAATAGAAGATCAGTGAAGACACGAGTAGTGAAGAGAAATCAAAAAGGAAAGAGAGGGCACGCTAAATGCTTATCAGCTTTCAAGAAGCAAATCAGCCCAGAGGGACACTTCCACGTGTTATCAGCTTAATTTAAGAAGCTTATTTCCCTCAGTGTGTGAGAATCCTTGTTCAGTTCTCACACACGTACATACTCACCACCACCCAAATACAGTCTTGCACAAAGACATTAAACTTGTGTATGTAGTCTATCATCTCACATAGACGTTAAAGAAGTGTTGGCTGAAAGATACTGCCTTCAGTCTAGACTAGGAGTTCAGTTAGACAGTGGATAAGTCCTAAGCTGGGTGGGTTTGTACAAGTACTTGTATAAATCAAAGTCTTCTAGTAAATCCTACCCGAGGTAGTAGAAGGGGTGACGTAGGAGCAGTTGAAATCTCCGAACATCCATAAACATATCTTGTGTATTTAACTTATTAACTGTTGTTTTCAAACTGACTTGATCAGTTAGAGCATCCGTCAGTTCAGTTCTTGCCATAACTGAACTGATATATGTGACAACTGATCCTATGCTTTTCAGTTATTCAGTTTACATAAGTTAAAACTTTTTCTAATTTAACAGTCTTCTTCACGAAGGATTACATCGAGTTTCTTCCGCTTGATTTTTAACCAAACTAGATTTAATCATCGGTGTTAACATTCTTAGAACACGAGCTATTGCAGCTCATTGGAGAATGTTGTGTTTGAAATGCCTTCAAAGGCACCAGCACACGATCCTTCATTTATTCTTTTAAATTTAAAGGAAAAAAAATAATGATACAATATGTGAGAAGTGAAATTAGTTGTTCAACAATCATACTTCGTTTTTATCAAAATAAAAATAAAAATAATGGGTTAAATTTAATTCATTTAGATCAAATAGTTTAAATTATATAATTTAAAGTGCTAGGTATGATACAAGATCTTAAAATTTAAGATAAGTTACGGCTGCAATTCCGGTTCCTTATTTTTAGGAATTGGAACTGAATTGTAAGTTCACGGTTCCGGTTTCAATTATTGGATGTGGACATGTGGTTCCTGGGAACCGTGGTTGGGCTTAGTCCCATTCATTCAATAAAAGGTGATTCATGAAGACTAGTAAAGTAGTTGACAAGTGGCAAAAAGTCAAATCACATGAAATATGGTACATAAACATGGACATGGCATATTATGTACATCAACAGTAGACAAACTAACCTCAAAATACGATCTTCTGCTTCAGAAAATTCATGTTTCTCTCCCTCCAATCCTCCGAGCTCTTCTTCGCTATCGCTACAGATCAATGCCTCACTACCATGTTGATCGTAGTAAATTCGTCTCCTTCCAACAACTGATTGGTCTTCAGCCATTCTCTGATTTCTGTGGATAATGCAAAGTATTCATGCAAAAAGAATACCAAATATAAACTTTACTTCATGTAAGACCACCGCAAAATGCACATAGGTTAGCAAATTTTAATCACAAAAACAAAAAAGTGAACATACACAACAATTAAATCTATTGCCCCAAAAGCAAAAGTATACGATGAATTCAAATTCAACACATGAACGATGTTCTTGTAATCTCGCATATAAACAGCCATTTGGCCTAAAACCTTCAAATTATCAAACAAGATTGCACAAGTCCTGTCAATAGCATTATATCCTTAAATGCTCTTATAGAAAAGTATAGGAAAAACCAATATTATATGCTTTATGGGGATAAAAATACACGGTTAACTAATACCATCATTTATCAAATGCAAGTGGTCTAAACCACTTTCTTTGTGGTTCACGATTTTGGACTAACGTCAACTAAAACCACTAGCTCCATGTCACAGCTACTGATACAATATCCAAATCAAGGTATTGCAATATGCTCCCATAAACAAATTAAGGACAACAGAAAATCTTCCTCGTATGATTTGATGCAGGCATCACTTGACAGTTATATAATAAACTTACCCATTTCATGCCATAAATATAATTCTCACACCTGTCCAGAAAAAATTCCAATTTCCATAACATTAACGGGTACTTATTTCTTCAGGAAAAAAATGAAGATCTACAGAAAAACTAGGTACTACCTCCTTCTAGAAAATAAAATGGTCAAATAAACCACATAGAAGAAGTCTATAAGATTATGGTACCTATCTAAGAAAATCCAAGTGGTATATGGAAGCAACTTCTCAACAAGTGGAAGTTTCGCAGTCGCAGAAAATGCAATGTCTTCACTGCTAGTATTTTCTCTGCTATTGTTAATGGCATCTCTATCTGCAGATCCTTCAGCAAGCCCGCTTACTTTGCAGAGAGGATTAACCATTCTCAGAGATAGAAAGTTTGCAGAATCATTACTCCTTACAACAGTAAGATCATTCCTTGATTCAGTCAATGTTTTAATATCAGCGACATAAGCTTGAACCTTCTTGCTATTTTTCTCTAGTTTTTCCTGAGCAAAAAAATAAAATAAAATAACCACCTCATCTCTAAGAAAAATCGTTGTTAAAGAAAATTAGCAATTTAAAGTGGAAATGTTGATCAAGTTTATTCACTTAAGATATCAGGATTCAAGCTAATTAATCGTCATGATAGTTAGTCATTGGTTGTTGTGAATACGGGAAAAAGATTTCGGCTTTACAATCATGTTGATCAAGTTTATTCACTTAAGCTTGAAACTTCTGGCTATTTCAAGAGGCTAACTTCTCATTACGTAAAAAGCAAAGTTAGTCATTGATAGTGGTGAATAAAGGAAAAAGATTTCGGCCTTACGGAGAATTAAGATCCAGTCTTTAGAATTTGATGCCTTAATCTTGCTATTGGCAGAGATTAAACTAAATTCAAGATGACTAGAATAAAACAGCAGATATCATACGATACGAGGCTAAAATAATGAAAATTACACCAACAAAAGCAACCCTTTCAGACTGAATCTGCTTTTCCAGTTGAGTCAGTTTATTCATCAATTTTGCAATAGCATCACTGCTCTGTTCCTCGTAAGATTTCTGTTGAATCAAATCCAAACAGTAAAAACAATCATATCTCCAATTGCTGAAAAAAATTCGCCAGACCAAAAATAAAACATGAAGAGTGATACCAATTTTAGCATGTAGGAAGTAAAATTTTGAATATTTATTTAAGCACAATAGAGGTTATTAACAAAATTCAACCCATGATGATAAAATCTGATCCCTGCAATCGGAAATTTTCCATAGCATACTTTAAGGACGAAAATTGTTGGAAATGACTCCCCACAAAAAAAAAAACGTTTTTGCCAATATCAGTGTGCCTTCCCTCCTTTTTTTGCTATACATAACCAGAGAAAATGAAAACATGATCATCAACGAAGAATCAACACCAAAAATGAAAAACCAATCTATACCAAGCGATGATCAAACATCTCGAAACAGGAAAAATTATAGAGATCAAACAAGGAAAAATAATTCGAAAGATAAATGATCGGAAGGGAAAAAAACTCTTGATTTGGAAGCAAACGCGTTGGATACCATGATGTTTATTGGTGTCAAGACTTGTGAGTGGGAACAAGAAAAAGATGAAGGGGAGGTGGAGGGGGAGGGGGATGCTGACGATCACTGTGTACTGATTCTACTGAGGTATCGTGTGGTGTGCTCTAAGTTCTTGTAAATAATAGTTAATTTTTTTGTCTTTATTATTATTTACATCTAAAATATATTTTTATCTCTTTAAAAAAATATATTTATATTTTTATAATGTGTGGAGAAAATCTGACGGACTTGTTGTAACATAGAAATCATTATTGTTTAATAAATGATATCTATTTATTTATTTTATCTATACCCTGCTTAAACATTAGGCATGTTTAATCGATCCATGGGTTTGGTCCAGCCCGGTTCAGACTGATTTCGGCGTCGGAAGGTCAGGAATGGGTTAAAAATTGGTTCTGTTCCGATTTCAAAGTACAAATTTGCAACCAATTTCTAATCGTAAGTCCAATTGGATATCATCATATCAGTTTCGATCTGATTATGATCGTTTCCGAGCCCATATGTTATGAAACAGGGCTTGTAGAGTGCCAGCACTCCATATTCTGTCCGGAAATTCCCAGACAGAAGCTGGAGCAGAGGCGCACCCTAAAATGGTCACCCATGCACCTCCCATCTTTCTTGCGTTGCTTTCATTCGAGATTTTTTTTTTTTGCTTAATTTCAATTCATTCATAAAATAATTCCAATAAAAAAGTAAATATTCATTTATTGAAATTTCAACTTAGAATAATATTTAAACTTAACAAAAAAAAATTATATCCCAACTTTCATCATAATTAATAAAAGCATTTTTAAAAATATTATTCATCTACTTCATAGTATTGACTCGCAAATTCATTGATAGTTTTTGTCGTCCTAATCTTTTTTTCATATAAACCAATCTTTTAGTACTAGATGCATGACAAGCAGCTCTGAACAAATATTGTATATATGATCTCCAATTTCTTGGCTGTAGTTGAGATTGCGCACATGGATGCTACACTTGAGCACCGAAGTGAAAACATGTCGCTTGAAATTGATCATAAGATTACGTAGTCTTGAATTTTTTTTCAAAAAATCAAAATTTTCTCCCATTTGAAAATTTTGATTCATAAAGAATTGTAGTTCATTGATGAGCTTGTGGACATTGTTTTTCCTTTATATTTTTGGCGTCCTAAAGTCCGTAGAAATTTAATTTCGATTGATTTCTCAATTGAAGTTATTTTCAATTCTGGCTCTTTCTCTGATCTATGTTCACTAGAATATAATTGAAACATTTTCTGAAGATATTGCATCTTAGACATCCTCCGATCGTCAATACTTTTTTCCAAAAATTTAACATAATATTCAAAAAAATATTTCTACTGACCCCTCACATATGGGGTTATCTTCCAATATTTTGTAAATTTATCTTCCATGCTTGCAACAAATTGTGACAAATTTCATCATCTTCATATTTAACAAATTTATAGAACATATTGAAAATAAGATAATAAAAAGGGAATGGTAGGATGATGAATACCATAAAATCTTTCAGTTGCATTTTCAAATGTTTATGATAAAATAGTACATTTAATAATTATATATCAATCATTTTATTCATGTTGAAAAGAAGATGTTGCAATATAATTATAAAAATGGATTGATTAATATTTTATATGGTAATATTGTATTAAACAAATTATAATGAGAATTCCAATGAGTTTAAGCAATAGTAGAAAACATTTTATGTTTAATACCATTACTTTCACACAAATGATTAATTTTTTTACTATATCTTTTTTGGCACAACAATTTACCACAACATTTTAATTTTTCAATCATATTTAAACTATTACTATGAAATTCATCTTGACATATAAATTAATAATATGTCATGCACATCTAACATGAAATAATTAACCATTTAACATTGATTTGAGAATATTTTTAATTGTCTTATCGAAGCATTTTTTTATGCATTGTCTAATGTGATGAATATAATTTTATTCTCAATATGGTAATATCTACAAATATCTATGATATATCTATAATTTATGTAACCACTGTGTGTCTAATCTAAACATTCCAAAGCTAAAATTCTTTTCTTTTCAAACACCAAGTATCATAAATCTAGTGACATATAATTACAAGATAAGATTCATTTTTAATACTAATTCAAATATCAGATATCAAACTAACTATACACTTAATTTTTAGAAGATGATCAACTAATGATTTTTTTATATTCCTAATAAGTTTCAATATAATATTTCCTACTTGTATGCGTAAAAACATTAAGAAAACTTGGTTGGATAGTGGTGATAAATTCAGCAAAACCGCCATGGTCACAAATGAGAAAATATTGTTCACATCTAACCACAAATCTAATAAGAATTGTACAAGAAATTTTAGCAGTTATGATAAAATTTGATCAGGTTCTAGGATTTAATTAGTTATTGTTGAGTTGGTTCTTTACCATGTGGTTGAAAAGTTTGTTAATCAAAGGTATGTTTTTCAACCATGTGTTTTTTGAATGTTCGCATGCCACCACCGGAACCACCCTTTTATATAAATAATAAGTTTTGAATAGTTTACAAATTGCAAAAAAATCATTATACCTTGTTTCGTTAGATTTCAAAGTGATCACAAATTTTTATTTGTTTTGCACTTCTAGTTGCCCTACTCTCGACCATGGCTGTTGGATTAATTAAGTTTTTTTCATTTAACAAATAGTTTGCTGACTTAAGTTGAACATTTAAACGAGCCTATACAGACTGAATTCATAAGAAAAAACTAAATATTCATGCGTAGATGCTTTCCCAAGCCTAATTGAACATTTAGGAAACTGAACTCAAGCGTACTGATTTTGGAAGTCATGAATATCAAATTTCATTGATTCACAAGTTCTACTGATTTCTCTATCAGACTGAATCAGTCAGGTATTTCGACGGAAATTCTCTGAAGTTTTCCATAATTTTCCTTCTGAGGATCAGAGCCCAGGTGAAAATATTTGATGAATATCTTCCGTACCATAATAAAAATTTTAATCTGTTAAAGTGTCATATTACATGCTCACTACCAGAGTGCACCTTTTTTCAGAAAGGATGATGACATGACACAATGGTTACCATATCTGGAACGATTTTCTGATTCAAAAAGACGACCATTCATTCTTTGTTTATATCTAGATCAGCTGTGTGTACAAGAGACTTGTACATCTTGTATATTATGTGATCCAAGTTTTTTGAGCCTAAGTGACCAAGCATATTTGAAGCACACGCTTAGTGTTTACATCAGATCATTGAGGATAAAATTTTCTAAGTATATCTTGTTAAAAAATATATGAAACTGGCAGTAAGAGTCTTGCTGATTAGATTGTTTAAGCTTTTAGTTAAGTTAAAAGTTTCAGTAGGCCAGAGAGAAGTTCTGCTGAAGTGGGTTGTTGTAAAGTATTTGTAATCACCAAAGTCTTTTAGTAATATTTTTTCGAAAAATAACTAATGGGTGACTTATTAGTTATTCAATTTTTGAACATCCATAAAAAATTTATGTAATGTATTTTATTTAAATTTACCTAGACTAATTATTTTCGAGCCTAACTATTTATATTGTTCAAACTGATTTAGTGAGTCTATTTCTGCGCATTTAATTTATTATTGATTTGTTGAAGGCTAACCGACAAGAATAAAAACTTCATGTTTTTGCTAACCCAAACAAATTTTGGATATTTCGTGTAGATTGCTTATTCACCCCAATAATCAATCTCCTAATCCTAACAAGCAGTATCAAAGTAGGTTAATTCTTGTCTCTTGACATCATATATAAAATGGTCTCTTTAAGTAAGGTTCCTATGTCCTCAAAGAATATTTTTATGACTGAAATATAAGAATGTAGGCTCATTTAACTGCATAGGATGCTGATATATGTTACGTCATAACAAACGGAAAATGAAGATTTTGAAACCAAATATAGATGTTTCCATTATAGAATGTGCATCTCAAATGATTGAAAAACCAAGGATGGAATGAACAAGTGAAGACAAAAAGAAATTTTATTTAGATAATGTGGCAAATATATTTTATACAAGAAATTGGACAAGAACACATTCAGCGAGATTAAATGTGCTCAACTGCTAATGATATTTAGGAAAATCTGATACAGCAATGCGAGTGTGATTTTGATGAGAGAGTCAGCAGCGTCGTAATTTAATTGGCTACTCTGGGTAAAGAATACGCAAAGAGAAAAATTAACTTGAAAGTGATTAGGGAACTCCCAAGAGACTGAGATGTCAAAACAATGACTATACGAGAATCAAAAGACCTGAACGAGCTTGAATTGTATTATCTGTTCGCCAATCTTAAAGAGTATGAGTTTAAATTGTAATCAAGGACTGATGGTGAGTCCATTTCGAAGGTGACTAAAGCTACTGGTTGTTGCAACAATTGAGTTACCCATCTCAAAATAAAAGTATGCTGAAACAAATGAATAATGATGCAATGTCATTATTCGTAAGAAGGTCATAAAGTTTTTGTGGAAGAATCACGACAACTTTCATATTTCTAACTAGAGAAATCATTACAAGAAAAATTAAACTGATGAAAATAATGCACGTTTTAAATGTGAAGGACTGAGAATTTCATAGCTGATTGTCCCAAACCGAAGAAGGACGAAAGGAGATCCACTAATAAATGTAGGAGGTGTCATGACAAGAAGAAGAGATTAAAGGATGATAAGAAACCATTCAAGAAGAAGAGGGATAAAAAAGTGTTGGTGGCAAAGGAAAACAAGAGTAAGTGGGCAGAGTCTATGTCACGCCATGAGTTGTATGGCATGGACATCGGCAATGTTCTCAGAATTAACATTTTAAATTTTTTTCTAAAAGAACACTAAGCCAAAGATAAACGATATTTATTCCCAAAATTAAATATATAATTGCTTTAAAATTTCAAACATAAAATAAAAAATTCACTTGTTTCAAATTTAATAAAACAACTATCCAAAATATTACTTAAAATTTCCAAACTACAAACAAAGAAAGAAAAACAACATGTTCAATCTCATGGCAAATCACCAACCCCAAATTCAACAGATTCTTGATCTTCAACTATATCATCATCTGAAAAGGGTGTAAGGGGTGAGGGATATGGTCGTCCCACAGTAATATGGATGGAGAATAGTTTCAGGTTTTAAAATATTACAACACTTATAAAAATAAAACAATGATACAAAGTGACGAGCCTTACAGCTCAACTTCTGTTCAGATTTTCACTCCTCCTCCAGAACTTCAACAGGAAGTAGTACCAGAAGATGTTTCAGAAATTGTTAATGTTGTGACTGAATCAACTGATAGAGCCTTGGTAATCTTTAATCAATAATACAAGGAGCATGAACCAGAATCCTCTAGAACTATGCCTCCTGAGATACCAACGGGTACTGAATTTATGATCGAAGACATTCCGTCCAACCTTCACAATATGATCTCATCAATTTCTGACATCAAATCAACTCAACTGCTGCACACCTTGAAGATTGATTCTATAAAAGAGAATACTTTTAAGAGTTTACAACAGGTCACGAAGGATATTAATTCACTATTTTTCCAAATAGATCAGTTAAAGAAGGACCGAGTGACGATTCAAGCTCATTTCAAAGCTCAAGAAGTGTTCACAAAGCGCATGGATTTCCTCCAGAACGTAGTCACAAAGAGAATGAATTTGCTGCAATAACATATAGTGCATGCCTTATCAAATGTCACTTCAGAAGTTCGTGCTTTATCCAACAGGGTTGATAAATTTGACAAAAAGAGGGAAGAAGAAAAAGAAGAAGATCAGCAGAAGCAATCCAATAAGATACCTATTAAACTGACTGATCAAGGACCAGCTGATAAAAGAGCAAAGAAATAAAGAGATCCAGATCAGTTAGAAGACAGTCTTCTTATTCAGTTGAAGAGTTTGGCAGATTTTGAAGAATTTTTAGTCAACAGAAGATTATTTTATTCTTTCATTCTTTTTACGAATCTGTACATTAAAAGAGTTGTCAATAAAAGATTATTTTATCTACAAAATATTCAGCTTGATCAATTCACATTTTCAAAGTTTTGTCAAACATCAAAAAAGGGAGAAATTTTTGGAAACTTAATTTCTGAAGTTTGACAAACCGAGCATAAAAAGATTGAGCAACCTGATCTAGAAGACTGAAAAGATCTGATCTAAAAAATATGCAAACTATTGGTTGCTTAACCCAAGATTAGTGCACAGATAAGGCAATTGAACTAGGCTAGCTTAACTATGTAGTTGACTGGATGATCAGTTGGAATTGATCAGGTTTTACTACAATCAGTTGAGAGCTATCAGCTAATTCTATCGGCTGTGTCAAACTGATAAAATAGTTGACACGTCATCAGTTAAGCAATGTAGCTATCAACCGACAACTGTACAAAAGCAGACTGCAACATGTAGTGGGAACGCCGCATTTCAGCAATGCTACAGTGTAAAATTGTCAGAAGGGTATTGACGTGGCAAACAACGGATAGAAAGATTCAAACACATTCATTGTTACCGTTGGAAGCAAAGCCTATAAATAGCCGAGAACAGCAGCTGAGAAGACACGAACTGAACTACCAAGTTGTTATTCTGCTGAAATCACTTCACAAGCTTTCGGTTCATATTCAAAAAATTTCAAAAACTCACACTTAGCATATACATTCATAGCATTTAAGGCTATACATTGAGCTTACCAGCACAAACACTTACTGTTGTAATATTCGATCTTATAGAGATCAATTGTGCTAAGTAGTTTCAGATCAGTTGAGAACTGATAAACTGTATTGAAACTAATAGTTTCAGTTTGGCATTGTTAAGTTCAAAACTGAAGGGGGTCTGTACAAGTCTTGTATTGATCAAAATCTTTTAGTGAATATCATATCTTCTAGATAGAAGGATGACGTAGGAGTGATTGAAATCTCCGAACGTCCATAAATCTTGTGTCTCTTAATTTTAGTTTTATTCTATCTGTCAGTCAGTTTATTTTCGTACTTTCATTAGTTAACTGATCGACATTGACATAACAAGATTCCAGAGTTCAGTTTATCATTAAACTGACTCATTATTTGAAAATGTGGTAAAATTGTCAAGTGTTAATTCAACCCCTTCCCCGCCTTCTAAACACTCTTTCACCTACCAACTGATCTTCTCACCATGAAATGGGCAACCCCTCGGGCAGCCCTAGCTGCCCGAAATGGGCAGTAACATGCTCCCAAAACACCTCCTCGAACTGGCCTCAATTTGTTGTGACGGATTATCTCATGCGGTTAAAAATATTTCTCAATATAATATCATGTATTTGCTACACAAAAAGTGACATAAGCTCTTGATACCACTTGAAAGGGGATCGTTTATGGGTGCCCGGATGCGCAACGAAAGTTTTAAAATAGTTTACAATAGCAAAAACCAAGCAACCCTCACTAGTGTTTAGCAAATAACAAACAACACATTATCATACAGTGTATTTAGATTTTTTTTACCTATCAATCACAAGGATTGATTATTGGCTCCAACTAAATTGTAAAAAACTTAGCTCTTGAAATGTTGACCCAATCTACAAGCTTCCAAGAGTACACCTTGCTCAAGAGGATTCTTTCCTTCAAATTAGGTCCACAACTAACTTCAAAGATCCACTCTACACTTGCATTATGCTACTACTTAAATTATAATTCATCCCAAGTGTAGGTTGTCTGCAAGTGATATATTTCGGGAGTACGAGACCGATCCACAAAGAGGTTATTTTTAGTTTAAATTTATTAATTTATAAATTACCAAATTCAGGAATGAAGTTTACAAATTATAAATTTTGTCAAGGCTCAAGGATTTATTCTTGGTTTATGTAATATTGTTTAACTAAAAGTAAAACAAAGGAAACCACCATAAATAATGGTTCCAAGAAAAATGAATAATTAAACACACATATAATATAATATAGTTCCCACTATAGAAAATACCGAATTAACCGATATTTTATATATGGTACCTATGGTTATATATATAACTATATAAATATATAATTGCATAAAGTAAATGTTAAATTAAATCATTATATTTCATTTAGAACAACCGGCAGAGCCACGCTATTGCCTAAATGAAATATAGGATTTAATAAATTAGTTGTGATAAAGTAAAAGTTAGTTGCGAGAAAGTAAAAGTTAAATGCAAAAAATAAAAGTTAGTTGCGATAAAGTAAAAGTTAATTGCGGTAAATTAAAGTTAGTTGCGATAAAGTAAATGTTAGATTGTTAGATGTTAGTATTAAATCATAATATTGATTTAGAACAACCGGCAGAGCCACGCTATCGTCTAAATGAAATATATGATCTAATTATATATATATATATATATATATATATATATATATATATATAACAATAATAATAATTGATGAAATATTTATTGTATCAAAATTAAACAACAAATCAAGATAACCACTTCAATGGTATCAAGCATTTGATGTAAATTGATAACAACAAATAATTCATTTTTATACCTACAATAAAAAAAAAATTAGCTAAATGAAATGAAATAAAGAAAGACTATAAAAAATATAAACAATCTTACTTCACCAAGAATTCATCATCTTCACCTTGACATAATAGATTTAGCTTGCTATGAGCTTACTACTTTTGATCAACACTAAAATCATCACTCATAGTTAAGAAAATGAAAGAAAAATATTGGAACTTAAATCTTTGATACACACTCACACTATATTTTACAATGAGATAGAATGATTCTCAAGCTAGCACAATGCCTCTATTTATAGGTCAAATGAGAGAAAGAGTCCAAAATTTTAATAATGCTATATATGGAGTTGTAATAGTAGTTTTTGTCTCCTCCAACTTCAATTCCATGACCCTTCTTTCAATGTTGTGTTCCACGACTTTAAGCCCCGAATTTAACTTGGCTCTAAACGGCAAACATGTAGGGAATTGTCTGTAGATGAATTTGGCCACTTGGTTCACCTCATTTGGTTAAATATTGAATTATTTATGATTTTTTTTACTATAAGCTGGTCATAGTAAAAGTAAATATGTCCTCCTTTTGATATTTGCACAATTTGATCATCTTAATGAACTTTTTATGCAATCATGTCTTCTGTATAGTTGTAGATAATTTCTCAAGAATTCCAAACATATTTGAATCACCTCCATTTGAATTTTGTAGCTGGAGTTATCATTATTTTACCAACACGTAGAGAACCTGAAAATAAAACATATTTAGTAAAACACTTAAACATAAGCAAACAATACTAAAATAACATAATTTTATAATTTTAATGAAACTTAAATTTTAAAATATAGGTTTTAACATATAATAAATTATTAATTTTAAGTTTCATCGCACTAGAAAAGGTAGAGTATTTTTCTTTGAGAAGTTTATGCTCTTTTCATCAAAATTAAGGAGCAAATTTTTTGAAGAAGAAAATGGCATAGTTTCGGCAATGCTATGCTTGGAGGAGAGAATGAAAACTCTTTTTTGTGCTTGAAAAAGTTAAAGTGCATGTGCAAGACATGCCTTGTTTATTGAAAAAGTTGTCTCTCAACTCTTCACATCCCTTGCATGCAATTTGGGCTTGTAACATGTACAAAGCCCATGGACTATTATTTAAATATCTGAAACACATTTGATATCAATTAAATCTTTACTTGAATTTAATCAAGGCTACTAGTTGAATAATTATTTCCAATTGGGCTATACAAGACTCAATGTTATTTAATTAATTCAATACTTAAATTAATTTAATTATTTGGACTTTAATAGGTCCACTAGTGTTTAATTAATTCAACACTTGAATTAAGCTAATTTAGTCTGTAACAATGTTTGTGAAAACCACAATTTCCAAATACATTTTATTTGAGCCAACTTTTAATTTAGGAATACTTCCACAAATTAGAAGTTACATTCCCCATAATCCTCTTATAGAAGTCATACTTTTATTTTTCTTTGCACTTATAAACTTCTTTATAAGTCATTCAACACATTGAACTGTTTTTCTGCTCAACGAGATCTAGAAAGTTAGCACTTGTGTGACCCTCAATGATTCAATGATACAACTAGTAGTGAGTTCATATCTCAATGTGATTCAGGACTAAACCTGTCCTTATATGAGCATACCCCAGTTTCTTTATTCTTATTTATCAACTCCTTGATAATAAGAACGTCAGAACTCAAGTCTGATAGTACCCAATTAAACATGTTAAACGCCTAGCAGCATCGCTTACATGATTCCCTAGGTATAAAGTGATAGTGCCTGCAAGAACCATTCTATTATAGTTAGCGTACAATACGGTCCCTTCATCCTTCATCTCATATATCACAACCGATTCGACAACTATTGGTATATCGAGAGTTGTCAAAGAATCGATACTGTGTGTCATATCGTAGTTACATCGTTGGTGTAATTCCAGAAACTCCTTCTTAATTATCACCCACACTCTGATCAGAGATTTAAAACTACATACACATGAGATCACATAGGATATTCATAAGTGAAGGTAAGTGGTAAATCCCCGACTACAATGCATCGACTCCTATATGTTTCGAAAAAACACTCAACCTTGCCACCTGACGACCCCATATGAGTCGATAAACAAGTTAAAGTGCAATACTAGCATATAGAGTCACAATATTGTCCCAGATCATAAGAACTAATGGTGTACAACCATAAACTAGGACGTTTCATGTAACACTCGGGACTTAAATGCATAATTAGTGCGGAAGCTTTAAAATATTATTTGGAGAAAAGGTGTAATTTTGAAAAAATTGGGCAGCATCTCCCCACAAATAGGACATGCCACCTGTCTCAAGCAGCACATAAAATACATGCAAAAGATTTTCATATTCATCAGATACCATTTAGTATAGTATCTACACATATTTTTAATTCAAATACCAAAACAAGGTTTTCAATGTTTCCCAAAATAACCAAAAGCTTAACATATCAAAATAGCATCCAATTGAAATCTCCAAAGTTTGGCATATTCCCTTCTCTCGCTTCGACAACTCAGGGATGATCAGTCTTTCTTACCTGTGCCTGCATCACATGAACATAACTGGAATGAGTATAAAACTCAGCAAATGGAATCAATACTAACAAGATATATATATATATATATATATCATTTCAGTGTAAAACATAAAATGAATAGCCTCAATTTCATTTTCTTGAAAACATTATCCATTTCATTTCATAAACGTCGAATCATCATTAATATCATCCGTCAAGAATCATAATACAACAATACATAGGGATGATATTCATTCCATTGATTAACTGAAGAGAATGAATTTGCTGCAATAACATATAGTGCATGCCTTATCAAATGTCACTTCAGAAGTTCGTGCTTTATCAAACAGGGTTGATAAATTTGACAAAAAAGGAGAAGAAGAAAAAGAAGAAGATCAGCAGAAGCAATCCAATAAGATACCTATTAAACTGACTGATCAAGGACCAGCTGATAAAAGAGCAAATAAATAAAGAGATCCAGATCAGTTAGAAGACAGTCTTCTTATTCAGTTGAAGAGTTTGGCAGATTTTGAAGAATTTTTAGTCAACAGAAGATTATTTTATTCTTTCACTCTTTTTACGAATTTATACATTAAAAGAGTTGTCAATAAAAGATTATTTTATCTACAAAATATTCAGCTTGATCAATTCACATTTTCAAAGTTTTGTCAAACATCAAAAAAACGAGAAATTTTTGGAAACTTAATTTCTGAAGTTTGACAAACCGAGCATAAAAAGATTGATCAAACTGATCAAGAAGACTGAAAAGAACTGATCTAAAAAATACGCAAACTATTGGTTGCCTAACCGAAGATTAGTGCGTAGATAAGGCAACTGAACTAAGCTAGCTTAAATATGTAGTCAAGTGGATGATCAGTTGGAACTGATCAGTTTTACCACAATCAGTTGAGAGCTATCAGCTAATTCTATCGGCTGTGTCAAACTGATAAAACAGTTGACACGTCATCAATTAAGGAACGTAGCTATCAACCGACAACTGTACAAAAGCAGGCTGCAACATGTAGTGGGAACGCCGCATTTCAGCAATGCTACAGTGTACAATTGTCAGAAGGATATTGACGTGGCAAACAACGGATAGAAAGATTCAAACACATTCATTGTTACCATTGGAAGCAAAGCCTATAAATAGCCGAGAACAACAGCTGAGAAGACACGAAATGAACTACCAAGTCATTATTCTGCTGAAATCTCTTCACAAGCTTTCGGTTCATATTCAAAAAATTTCAAAAACTCACACTTAGCATATACATTCATAACATTTAAGGCTGTACATTGAGCTTACAAGCACAAACACTTATTGTTGTAATATTCGATCTTATAAAGATCAATTGTGCTAAGTAGTTTCAGATCAGTTGAGAACTGATAAACTGTATTGAAACTAATAGTTTCAATTTGGCATTGTTAAGTTCAAAACTGAAGGGGGTCTGTACAAGTCTTGTATTGATCAAAGTATTTTAGTGAATATCATATCTTCTAGATAGAAGGGATGACGTAGGAATGATTGAAATCTCCGAACGTCCATAAATCTTGTGTCTCTTAATTTTAGTTTTATTCTATCTGTCAGTCAGTTTATTTTCGTACTTTCATTAGTTAACTGATCGACATTGACATAACAAGATTTCAGAGTTCAGTTTATCATTAAACTGACTCATTATTTGAAAATGTGGTAAAATTGTCAAGTGTTTATTCAACCCCTTCCCCGCCTTCTAAACACTCTTTCACCTACCAACTGATCTAATCACCATGAAATGGGCAGCCCCTCGGGCAGCAACATGCTCCCAAAACACTTCCTCGAACTGGCCTCAATTTGTTGTGACGAATTATCTCATGCGGTTAGAAATAGTTCTCAATATAATATCATGTATTTGCTACACAAAAAGTGACCTAAACTCTTGATACCACTTGAAAGGGGATTATTTATGGATGCCTGGATGTGCAATGGAAGTTTTAAAATAGTTTACAATAGCAAAAACCAAGTAACCCTCACTAGTGTTTAGCAAATAACAAACAACACATTATCATACATAGTTTATTTAGATTTTTTTAACCTATCAATCACAAGGATTGATTATTTGCTCCAACTAAATTGTAAACAACTTAGCTCTTGAAAAGTTGACTCAATCTACAAGTTTCCAAGAGTACACCTTGCTCAAGAGGATTGTTTCCTTCAAATTAGGTCCACCACTAACTTCAAAGATCCACTCTACATTTGCACTATGCTACTACTTAAATTATAATTCACCCAAGTGTAGGTTGTCTGCAAGTAATATATTTCGTGAGTACGAGATCGATACACAGAGAGGTTATTTTTAGTTTAAATTTATTAATTTATAAATTACCAAATTCAAGAATGAAGTTTACAAATTATAAATTTTGTCAAGGCTCAAGGAATTATTCTTGGTTTATGTAATATTGTTTAACTAAAAGTAAAACAAAGGAAACCACCATAAATAATGGTTCCAAGAAAAATTAAATAATTAAACACACATATAATATAATATAGTTCCCACTATAGAAAATACCGAATTAACCGATATTTTATATATGGTACCTATGATTATATATATAACTATATAAATATATAATTGCATAAAGTAAATGTTAAATTAAATCGTTATATTTCATTTAGAACAACCGGCAGAGCCACACTATTGTCTAAATGAAATATAAGATTTAATAAATTAGTTGCGATAAAGTAAAAGTTAGTTGCGGGAAAATAAAATTAAAGGCAAAAAATAAAAATTAGTTGCGATAAAGTAAAAGTTAATTGTGATAAAATAAAAGTTAGTTGCGATAAAGTAAATGTTAGATTGTTAGATGTTAGTATTAAATCATAATATTGCATTTAGAACAACCGACAGAGCCACGCTATCGTCTAAATGAAATATATGATATAATTATATATATATATATATATATATATATATATATATATATATATACACATATATATATAATATAAAAATAATAATAATTGATGAAATATTTATTGTATCAAAATTAAACAACAAATCAAGATAACCACTTCAATGGTATCAAGCATTTGATATAAATTGATAACAACAAATAATTCATTTTTATACCTACAATAAAAAGAAGTTAGCTAAATGAAATGAAATAAAGAAAGACTATACAAAATATTAACAATCTTACTTTACCAAGAATTCATCCTCTTCACCTTGACATAATAGATTTAGCTTGTCATGAGCTTACTTTTCATCAACACTAAAATCATCACTCATAGTTAAGAAAATGAAAGAAAAATATTGGAACTTAGATCTTTGATACACACTCACACTATATTTTACAATGAGATAGAATGATTCTCAAGCTAGCACAATGCCTCTATTTATAGGTCAAATGAGAGAAAGGGTCAAAAATTTAATAATGCTATGTAGTTGTAATAGTAGTTTTTGTCTTCCTCAACTTCAATTCCATGGCCCTTCTTTCAATGCTGTGTTCCACGACTTTAAGTACCGAATTTGACTTGGCTCTAAATGGCAAACATGTAGGGAATTATCTGTAGATGAATTTGGCTACTTGGTTCACCTCATTTGGTTAAATATTGAATTATTTATGATTTTTTTACTATAAGCTGGTTATAGTAAAAGTAAATATGTCCTCCTTCTGATATTTGCACAATTTGATCATCTTAAAGAACTTTTTAGGCAATCATGTCTTCTGCAAAGTTGTAGATAATTTCTCAAAGATTCCAAAAATATTTGAATCACCTCCATTTGAATTTTGTAGCTTGAGTTATCATTATTTTACCAACACGTAGAAAACTTGAAAATAAAACATATTTAGTAAGACACTTAAATAAAAAAAACAATACTAAAATAACATAATTTTATAATTTTAATGAAACTTAAATTTTAAAATATAGGTTTTAACATATAATAAATTATTAATTTTAAGTTTCATCGCAGTAGAAAAGGTAGAGTATTTTTCTTTGAGAAGTTTATGCTCTTTTCATCAAAATGAAGGAGCAAATTTTTTGAAGAAGAAAATGGCATAGTTTCGGCAATGCTATGCTTGGAGGAGAGAATGAAAACTCTTTTTGGTGCTTGAAAAAGTTAAAGTGCATGTGTAAGACATGCTTTGTTTATTGAAAAAGTTGTCTCTCAACTCTTCACATCTCTTGCATGCAATTTAGGATTGTAACATGTACAAAGCCCATGGTCTATTATTTAAATATCTCTAACATATTTGAGATCAATTAAATCTTTACTTGAATTTAATCAAGCCTACTAGTTGAATAATTATTTCCAATTGGGCCATACAAGCCTCAATGTTATTTAATTAATTCAACACTTGAATTAAGCTAATTTAGTCTGTAACAATGTTTGTGAAAATCACAATTTCCCAATACATTTTATTTGTGCCAAATTTTAATTTAGGAACACATCCACAATTTAGAAGTTACATTCCCATAATCCTCTTATATATGTCATACTTTTATTTTTCTTTGCACTTATAAACTTTTTTATAAGTCATTCAACACATTGAACTATTTTTCTTCTCAACGAGATCTAGAAAGTTAGCACTTGTGTGACCCTCAATGGTTCAATGATACAACTAGTAGTGAGTTCACATCTCAATGTGATTCAGGACTAAATATGTCCTTATATGAGCATACCCCATTTGCTTCATTCATATTTATCAACTCCTTGATAATAAGAACGTCAGAACTCAAGTCTGATAGTACCCAATTAAACATGTTAAACGCCTAGCAGCATCGCTTACATGATTCCCTAGGTATAAAGTGATAGTGCCTGCAAGAACCATTCTATTATAGTTAGCGTAAAATACGGTCCCTTCATCCTTCATCTCATATATCACAACCGATTCGACAACTATTGGTATATCGAGAGTTGTCAAAGAATCGATACTATGTGTCATTTCGTAGTTACATCGTTGGTGTAATTCCAGAAACTCCTTCTTAATTATCACTCACACACTGATCAGAGATTTAAAACTACATATACATGAGATCACATAGGATATTCATAAGCGAAGGTAAGTGGTCAATCCCCGACTACAATGCATCGACTCCTATATGTTTCGAAAAAACACTCAACCTTGCCACCTAATGACCCCATATGAGTCGATAAACAAGTTAAAGTGCAATACTAGCATATAGAGTCACAATGTTGTCCCAGATCATAAGAACTAATGGTGTACAACCATAAACTAGGACGTTTCATGTAACACTCGTGACTTAAATGCATAATTAGTGCGGAAGCTTTAAAATATTATTTGGAGAAAAGGTGTAATTTTGAAAAAATTGGGCAGCATCTCCCCAAAAATAGGACATGCCACCTGTCTCAAGCAGCACATAAAATACATGCAAAAGATTTTCATATTCATCAGATACCGTTTAGTATAGTATCCACACATATTTTTAATTCAAATACCAAAACAAGGTTTTCAATGTTTCCCAAAATAACCAAAAGCTTAACATATCAAAATAGCATCCAATTGGAATCTCCAAAGTTTGGCATATTCCCTTCTCTCGCTTCGACAACTCAGGGATGATCAGTCTTTCTTACCTGTGCCTGCATCACATGAACATAACTGGAATGAGTATAAAACTCAGCAAATGGAATCAATACTACCAAGATAGATATATATATATATATATATATCATTTTAGTGTAAAACATAAAATGAATAGCCTCAATTTCATTTTCTTGAAAACATTATCCATTTCATTTCATAAACGTCGAATCATCATTAATATCATCCGTCAAGAATCATAATACAACAATACATAGGGATGATATTCATTCCATTGATTAACTGAAGAATTGGTAGTTCTTATTAGATAGTTCATTCATTGCTAACCCTCTTCGTAAAAAAAAAACGAATCTTATAGGAGGGACACGTACCTCTGCATAAAATGCATCTTATAAGAGAGCACATGTTTTCATCGTTAATTGACCAATTACATTGCGGATTTAGAATTTCCAGAGGCAACACTGCTACTATCACTATCAATCAAATCATTCAATCATATAAAACTTCATTCCAGCATTTTATCGAACATCTTAGAGGCATCATGTAAAGTTTAACTCCTTTCATTCAAAATATATAATTGCACTATCATATATACATATTTACATATATATATATATATATATATATATATATATATATATATATATATATATATATATATATATGAATGGAATTTGAAAGGAGTTAGCATCATAAAATCATCAAAACACATACATATAGGATCATGTGATGCATTTAAGAAATGATTCCACTTACAACACTTGAAGCACTTGGTTTCCTAAACCTTGTTGGTGATCCTACAATAATAAACCAAATAAATAACCATCAACACTCAAATAACAATATTAGATGACCATTTAATCCAATACATCAATCACAACTATCATGCCCTAACTCCACCATTTTCAATAACTCAAGAACAAGAAGAAAAACCACTTACCTTAGTCCCTTACCCTAGAAAGATGAAGTTCCAACTCCGGATTGAAGATTAATTTGCTTGATTGAAAGAAAGGGTAAGAAGAAAATGAAGAACCCTAGCTTGGAATCGTAGAAGAAGAGAAAAGAGGAGAAGAAAATGAGGAAAATGAGAGTCTCATTCGATTTTATGACTTAAAACACCAAAAACATGCTTTTACACTTTGCTGAGCGCCTGGGCTGACATTTTTTCCGCTCGCGCGGAACTCTCGGCCAAAAACACCAGATTTTCGAAATAGGCCCGCCCGGGAGGACATCTTTTTCCGCTCGGGCGCGCTCTGCGCACAGTTACGACAAAGATTGCTTCCGAAACGCCTCTTCCCTTCATAATTAGGAAAAGTGGTAAACATGAAAGTTGTAGCTCTATGTCTTGGCTTGCATCTCCAATTGGCCTCATTTAATTTGAATGTCTGAGTAAAAAGTTATGCTCAATCTCTCAACATGTGTCACTTGAGGAACGACGACACACACGACAAACTTCGGGGCGCTTTTGGCTTGTCTTCCACAATGATTTGAACAAAATTCAAAACATGAAAATTATAGCCTTATGTCTTATCTTTCTAATGAAAGTGGCCTCACATCATTTGGATCATAATACAAAACATTATGCTAAAAACCACAACTACTGCCACATTTTCATACCGTTTCAGCACTTCTATTACCTATTGGGCTAATGATCAATTTTGTATTCTACCCATACATTCTCTGTTTCATTCCATAACATTCAATACCATTCATATCATATCTTGAAACCATAAACCATCACCATTACATCACATATCCCCAAATGATCATCATAACAAACCATAAAAGGAATAAGAAACATACTTAATCATAATCATTACCTTATATCATAAACATACGAATGTCTGGGCGTTGCAATTCTCCCCGCCTTAAGAAATTTCGTCCCCGAAATTCCCATTACTGTGCGAATAACTCAGGATATCGCTGTTTCATTTCCTCCTCTGGTTCCCACGTTGCTTCTTCAACCAACTGATTACGCCAAAGAATCTTGATAATGCCGATCTCTTTATTCCTTAGTACTTTAACCTTGCGATCTAAAATATGGATTGGTATTTCTTGATAAGTCAAGTTCTGCATCAGATCCAACGCTTCATGTCTGAGAACATGGGAAGGGTTTGAGATGTACTTTCTGAGTATTGAGACGTAAAATACATTGTGGACTCTATCCAAGTCCGACGGTAAGGCTAGACGATATGCTCTTTCTCCTATCCTGTCCAGAATTTCAAATGGGCCGATAAATCTTGGGCTCAGCTTACCTTTCTTGCCGAAACTCATTACCCCTTTGAGAGAAGCAATTTTGATAAAAACATGATCTTCAACTTCAAACTCCAAAGGCCTTCTTCGGTTATCGGCATAACTTTTCTGTCTGGTTTGGGGCGTCTTCATTCTGTCCTGGATTAAAGTAATCACATCAGCTGTCTGTTGGACCAATTTTGGTCCTAACATATTTTTTTCACCGACTTCATCCCAGTTCAACGGTGACCTACATTTCTTGCAGTACAATGCCTCGTATGGTGCCATGCCAATCGTTGCTTGATAAATATTGTTATACGTAAATTCAACAAGTGGCAATTTAGAATCCCAGCTACCAGGAAAATCAATTGTGCAAGCTTGTAGCATACCCTCAAGAACCTGAATCACCCTCTCTAACTGCCCGTCACTCTGAGGATGATATGTTGTGCTAAAAGCCAATCTGGTGCCCAATGCTCTGTGCAAGCTCTTCCAGAATTCAGAAGTAAACCTTGGGTCACGATCAGATATAAATGACACAGGGATACCATGAAGTCTCACAATCTCAGCTACATAGACTTCAGCATACTGGTTCATTGGAAACGTTGTATTGACCGGAAGAAAATGAGACGACTTGGTTAACCTGTCAACAATCATCCAGATGGAGTTGTAGCCCTTTGGTGTTCTTGGAAGTCCAGTGACGAAGTCCATAGTGATGTGCTCCCACTTCCACTGAGGTATTGGGAGGGATTGCAAAGTTCCAGCAGGTCTTTGATGCTCAATATTTACCTGCTGACATGCTAGACATTCGGATATGAACTTTACGATATCAATTTTCATACCTGGCCACCAGTAGAGACATCGGAGATCCTGATACATCTTGGTGCTACCTCGATGTATCGAGTATGGCGCGGTATGAGCCTCTGTCAAAACATCCCGTCGAATGTCATCACCACTGGGAACACATATCCGACCTCTAAACGTTAACAAATCATTAGTGTTCATCGCAAACTCTGTATTTCCTTCCTCATCGGCTTTAGATCGCAATTTCATCAACTGATTGTCATCAGGTTGCTCTCGTCGTATCCTATCTGTCAACGTAGGCCGAATAACCAAAGCTGAAAGTCTAGTGATGGTCCCTTGCTCTACTATAGCAATCTCGCTCCTCTGAAGATCCAATAACAACGGCTTCTGAATCAATGAGCTCAAAGAAGAAACTGACTTACGGCTCAAAGAATCTGCAACAACGTTTGCTTTACCTGGGTGGTAGCTAATGGTCACATCATAATCTTTAACAAGTTCGAACCACCTCCTCTGCCGCATATTATGTTTTTTCTGTGAGAATAGATATTTCAAGCTCTTATGGTCTGTGAAAACTTCACATTTCTCGCCATACAGATAATGCCTCCATATTTTCAATACGAAGACCACTGCACCCAACTCAAGATCGTGGGTGGGATAATTCTTCTCGTAGTCTTTCAACTGGCGAGAAGCATAAGCAATTACTTTCCCACGCTGCATCAGTACAGCTCCAAGTCCTATCTTTGACGCATCAGTGTAAACAATAAAATCTTTAGTTCCACATGGAAGTGCTAGGATAGGGGCTGATGTCAACTTGTCTTTCAACACTTGAAATCCGGGTTGGCACTCCTTTGTTCACTCAAATTTCACCGCTTTCCTCGTCAGATTGGTTAATGGCAGGGCTATTTTGGAGAAATTGGCAATAAAACGTCGATAATAACCTGCCAAACCAAGAAAACTACACACCTCGGAGACTGTCGTAGGAATAGGCCATTGTTTAATCGCTTCAATCTTCATGGGATCCACTGCAATGTCGTCTCTCGAAACGATATGGCCCAGAAATGATACTTGCTCTAACCAGAATTCACACTTTTTCAACTTTGCATATAACTGCTTTTCCTTTAATAACTGCAATACAGTTCTGAGATGCTCGGCATGGAGTTCCCGAGTCTTGGAATAAATCAGGATATCATCAATGAAAACGATAACAAAGCTATCCAGATATGGCTTGAAGACCCGGTTCATTAGATCCATGAAGATAGAAGGAGCAGTTCGTCAAACCAAATGACATGACTAAGAACTCATAATGGCCATACCTGGTTCTGAATACAGTTTTAGGGATGTCAGCTTCCCTAACTTTCAGCTGATAATAACTAGAACGCAGGTCAATCTTTGAAAACACTGTCGCTTCCTGTAGTTGATCAAAGAGATCGTCAATCCTCGGCAATGGATATTTATTCTTGATCGTGGCTTTGTTGATTTCTATGTAATCAATGCACAACCGCAAAGATTCATCTTTTTTTTTGACAAATAAAACTGGAGCTCCCTACGGAGAAGAACTCGGACGAATAAAGCCTTTGTCTAATAGATCCTGCAACTGATTCTTCAGTTCCTTCATTTAGTCGGGGCCATTCGGTAAGGAGCTTTCGAAATCGGAGCAGTACCTGGAACCACGTCAATTAAAAACTCAACTTCACGGTCAGGTGGTAATCCAGGCACATCATCTGCAAATACGTGAGGAAAATCCCGAACTACTTCAATCTCATTCAACTTCCTCGTCATCTCAGTATTCACATCAATCACAGCAGCTAAAAACCCCTGACACCCCTTTGATAACATTTCGTGAGCTTTGAGACAAGAAATAGAAGGAGTCTCAAGCGAAATACCTGAACTCTGGAAAATTCCGCTATCATCATCTTCTGTAGGAAATCGCACCATCTTAGCCACACAATCAATAACGGCACGATATGACGATAGCCAATCCATTCCCAAAATAACATCAAACGCCGCCATTGGAATAATAATAAGATCAGCAAAATAGATTTTCTCATTCACTTGTACTGTACAACCTTTAAGAATACTAGAAGGCCATAATTCGTCTCCCGATGGCAACAAAATACTATAGTGGAGGGGTTCATAAGATGGAACAACATTCAAAGAGCGCAAGAAAATTTCAGACATAAAAGAATGCGTAGCACCAGTTTCAATCAATGTAATAGCGGCCTTGCCTGAAATTAAGATAGTACCTGATATAACAGAAGAATCAGGATTTGCGTTTTCTTTGGTCATTGTGAAGATTATGCCTTGAACCCTATCCTTCCTTTTCTCACCCTTCACTGGACAATTTTTGATAACATGTCCAACACCTCCACAACGAAAGCATCGATTACTTCCAACCAAGCACTCACCTGTGTGCATTTTACCACATTTTGGACATACAGGTCGATCATATGTAGGCGGTGGCATAGGAGCTTTGGGTCGATGCTCCTCTTTAACTTGCCCTTACCTTTCCATCCAAATCCTTGACCTTTAGTAGAAAAATCCTGGCGCTTCATCTGTCTTTCTCTTTCAATTTTCTTCTCGTCCTGCTCGGCCATCCTTGCTTTTTCAATAATCTTTTTATATGAAGTAGCTTTAGACATTCGAACGTCTCTTTTAATTTCAGCTCGGACACCTCTAAGAAAATGCTCGCCCTTTTCGAAGTCATTGCTGGCCAGATATGGGGCAAACTGACAGCCCTTTTCGAAATTGAGAATATACTCTTGCATTGACATATTTCCTTGCTTCAGTTCTAGAAAATTCCTTCACTTTCTGACTTCAAACATCTCGAGGGAAATATTTTTCATAGAATAAATCTTTAAACTCCTGCCACTTGAGTGCCGAGACTATTAACTGATATCTTGGTGGCGTCCCACCAAGTCCTCGCCATCTTGGTCAGTAGAAAAATGGCACAGAAAATGGCACAGGTGACTCGATCATTATCTTCAAACTGAAGGTAATCATATATAGGCCTCCACAGCTTTGACCCATTCCAAGGCGACCATGGGATCAGTGCTACCATCAAATTCTGGTGGCTTCATCTTACGAAATCTTTCGTATGCACCTTCACTACTGGGCTCGGGCCTCACTTGCTCTCTCTCTCTCTCCCTCGCTCTGCATTCTGCATCTGTAAGAGCTGCTGGATTTGCTCACCGTGTACTTTGGCCTGTTCTTTCAGTAATTTGCTAAATTCACCAACCACTCTAGATGATGAACTATCCTCCCCTTCTGGTGCTTTACGCTTAGGCGGCATGATCCTATGATACATATTAGTTTAAAACCATTTTCATACATAACATATCATAATTATTGAGGCTACACATCCATATTATATCAAATGATGCAGGTACATACATACCGAATTGTTGACAGCAGAAGGAAGTCATATGCCAAATCATTGGTCTGAAAATCTCGGCTCTGATACCACTAAATGTAACACTCGTGACTTAAATGCATAATTAGTGTGGAAGCTTTAAAATATAATTTGGAGAAAAGGTGTAATTTTAAAAAAATTGGGCAGCATCTCCCCACAAATAGGACATGACACCTGTCTCAAACAACACATAAAATACATGCAAAAGATTTTCATATTCATCAGATACCATTTAGTATAGTATCTACACATATTTTTAATTCAATTACCAAAACAAAGTTTTCAATGTTTCCCAAAATAACCAAAAGCTTAACATACCAAAATAGCATCCAATTGAAATCTCCAAAGTTTGGCATATTCCCTTCTCTCGCTTCGACAACTCAGGGATGATCAGTGTTTCTTACCTGTGCCTGCATCACATGAACATAACTGGAATGAGTATAAAACTCAGCAAATGGAATCAATACTAACAAGATACATATATATCATTTTAGTGTAAAACATAAAATGAATAGCCTCAATTTCATTTTCTTGAAAACATTATCCATTTCATTTCACAAACGTCGAATCATCATTAATATCATCCGTCAAGAATCATAATACAACAATACATAGGGATGATATTCACTCCATTGATTAACTGAAGAATTGATAGTCCTTATTAGATAATTCATTCATTGCTAACCCTCTTTGTAAAAACGAATCTTATAGAAGGGACATACCTCTGCATAAAATGCATCTTATAAGAGAGCACATTTTTTCATCGTTAATTGGCCAATTACATTGCGGATTTAGAATTGCCAGAGGCAACACCGCTACTATCACTATCAATCCAATCATTCAATCATAAAAAACTTCATTCCAGCATTTTATCGAACATCTTAGAGGTATCATGTAAAGTTTAACTCCTTTCATTCAAAAATGCATAAAATTGCACTACCATATATACATATTTACATATATATATATATATATATATATATATATATATATATATATATATATATCATGAATCAAATTTGAAAGGAGTTAGCATCATAAAATCATCAAAACACATACATATATGATCATGTGATGCATTTAAGAAATGATTCCACTTACAACACATGAAGCACTTGGTTTCCTAAACATTGATGGTGATCCTACAATAATAAACCCAATAAATAACCATCAACACTCAAACAACAAAATTATATGACCATTTAATCCAATACATCAATCACAACTATCATGCCCTAACTCCACCATCTTCAATAACTCAAGAACAAGAAGAAAAACCACTTACCTTAGTCCCTTACCCTAGAAAGATGAAGTTCCAACTCCGGATTGAAGATTAATTTGCATGATTGAAAGAAAGGATAAGAATAAAATGAAGAACCCTAGCTTGGAATCGTAGGAGAAGAGAAAGGAGGAGAAGAAAATGAGGAAAATGATAGTCTCATTCGATTTTATGCCTTAAAACACCAAAAACACGCTTTTACACTTTGCCGGGCGCCGGGCAGACATCTTTTTCTGCTTGGGTGCGGAACTCTTGGCCAAAAACACCAGATTTTCGAAATACGCCCGTCCGAGCAGACATCTTTTTCTGCTCGGGCGCGCTCTGCGCACAGTTACGACAAAGATTGCTTCCGAAACGCTTCTTCCCTTCATAAGTAGGAAAAGTGGTAAACATAAAAGTTGTAGCTCTATGTCTTGGCTTGCATCTCCAATTGACCTCGTTTAATTTGAATGTCTGAGTAAAAAGTTATGCTCAATCTCCCAACATGTGTCACTTGAGGAACTGACGACACACACGACAAACTTCGGGGCGCTTTTGGCTTGTCTTCCACAATGATTTGAACAAAATTCAAAACATGAAAATTATAGCCTTATGTCATTATCTTTCTAATGAAAGAGGCCTCACATCATTTGGATCACAATACAAAACATTATGCTAAAAACCACAACTACTGCCACATTTTCATACCGTTTCAGCACTTCTCTTACCTATTGGGCTAATGATCAACTTTCTATTCTACCCATACATTCTCTGTTTCATTCCATAACATTCAATATCATTCATATCATATCTTGAAACCATAAACCATCACCATTACATAACATATCCCCAAACGATCATCATAACAAACCATAAAAGGAATAAGAAACATACTTAATCATAATCATTACCTTATATCATAAACATACGAATGTGTGGGCGTTACATTTCCACTCGATAAGTGAGAACCACTTGAAAAGTCATTTATGGAGGGTTGTTCAGTGCACTCTACAATGAGCATCTATCTGCACCCTCGGACATCACAATGTCACTTACCAATGAAACATGGTACTCACATCGCAGATACTAGTTTCAAATTCGAGCGGTCTTTATCCTTCTTAACGGCGGCTGAATCGAGTAGGAACTGTTTAGAATATACAATATTCAAATATGAGTTTCATGATACTCATCATATGAGCATCTCATATTCTTTCTACTATCTGTATATTTAATAACTTTATCTATGCAACTAGCATGAGTATACAGATAAAGATGTGTCAAAACAATAATTTCCAATATTATTAAAATAAAAATTATTTATACATAGAGTTTCAATGTGAACCCTCAGCCAATACTTGGCTCGATGGAAACCTACTCTAACAAAAAGATTATTGATCATTCTGCATTACAGAATCCGTCAGATTATTCAAAGGACTTTCTTTTAAAATTTCCAAAACATTCTCTGAAAAGCATAACCGAGCTAATATCAAATAAGATCATCATAACAACTTTATCAGTCCGTTAAAATGTCAAAGTCCATGCACACTACCAGGAGGGTACCATTTGTTAGAAAATAAGATGACCTGGCACGACTTCTGTATTTGAAAACGACTATCATATTCAAAATGACGACCATCGGAATCAGAGCCTATAAATAGATTAGTTGGGTGGACTTTCAAGAACTCCAAAATGTTCTAAATCAACAAGTATAACAAAAGGTCTTGAGAGCCTAACTGATCGATCAAATTTTCAGCACACAAATATTTTATTCTATTTGATCATTTAAGGATAATTTTGTGATAGTATTCCCTTGAGAAGTATATGGAATTGATAGTATGAATCTTGCTGGTCAATTTTCTTAAGTTTGTGATTATACTAAGAGTTTCAGTCAGACGGTGGTAAGTTCTACTGTAATAGTATTTACAAATTTTGAAATTATGGATGTCTTTTAGTGAAAATCTTTCGTCAGTGGAAGATGGGTAATGTATGAGTTATTCAAGTCTCCAAACATCCAGAAAAATATTTGAGCATTTACATATTCAGTTACCTTATATTTTTTATTCATATACCGGAATTTACATATTCAGTTACCTTATAATACATCTAATTACAATCAACTGTAAATTTCTATTCTAAAAGTATGAATTTTGGGATATCCTTATTGTCATCAAATGGAGAGATCATTGGCTATTAGCTTTTAAGTAAGAGGTTTAAAAGAGGATAATTTTTTTTAGCAACTTAAGAGGAAATGTATAGGCTAAATTTATTTAATATGAAAATTGAGAGACAGTCAGATTTTTTTTCATGTATTTATTGTCAAAATCATTTTGATCCATCGTCTGAAGTATGCACAAAGATCTCTGGGCTTATAAATTTTGGGCTAACTATTTCGTTTCATGATGTTAAATCATTATTAAAACCAAGTGGAAAAAAGGTACTACGTGAAAAACAAGAGGGTCTAAAACGATTTTGACCTCAAACAGTGACGGAAAATATATATATCTAAAATTGGAATCATTTTATAGATCATATCAAGAGTAGGGATGTAAATGAACCAAACTGTTTGTGACCTATTCGAAGCTCGATTCGATAAAAGCTCGTTTGAGCTCGTTTAATGAGGCTCGTTAAGATAAACGAACCAAGCTCAAGTTCTACGATATTCGGCTCGTTAGTTTGTGAACATGTTCGTTAGTAAATTCATAAGTAGTATCTTAGATGGAAAATAATAATTTTGATATTTAATTTATTGATTTAACAAATTAATTATGAAATATATAGAAAAATATATTAAATTAATTTATTATAATAAATTGACAAATTTTAATAAGAATATTATATTTTTTTACTAAATGTATAATTTATTTTTTAATGAATTTAATGAATATTTAAATATAGAATTCATATTTATTGAACTCGTTTAGGTTCGATAAAAGCTTGAATAAGCTCGTGAGCCATGAACATATTCGTTAAATAAAGCTCGAGCTCGGCTCGATTATAAACAAGCCAAGCTCAAACATTCAAGAGTTCGGCTCGGCTCGACTCGATTAAATCCCTAATGAAGAGGCACCAAAACTTTTTAAAGCTGATGTACAGTTTAAGATTTAAGTTGCACTATTATCACCGGCTAAAACTTTTGGTAAAATGATAAACACTCGATCCTACAATTGGTATTAGAATCAAGATCACGAATTCGATTCTCGTTTATTACAATCAGTATGAGGAAGATTGTCTTGGTGCGATAATTTTCTCTGCTCGTTAGAGCAACGTTTGGACTGTGGTAAGATTCAAAAGATTTAAATTGTAACAATATCATCAGTTATAATTTTTGATAAAACGAAAAACGTTCGTAACATGTAATGCCCAAGATTTTATATCATGTTAAATTACGATTATAGATGTTTAATCGAGATGAGTATGGAATACTAATTTAATGTGATTGTTAAAGGGCTATTACGAGACCAGATGGGCCAAACATTTAAAGTATACAACTTTTGGGGCAGAGTTGTTGGCGCCCGAGCGGTAAAGATCGACCGCTCGAGCGCCAGTGTCCATGAGGAATACGTCGCAGGCAGAGGAGTTGGCGCCCGGGCGGTAGATTATTACCGCTCGAGCGCCAAAGGTGCAGTTTGGAAAATCGTGGACAGAACCTACCGCGCTCGAGCGGTAGCTTTATACCGCCCGAGCGCCGAACCGATTTCAAGAAAATTTCCACGTTTCAATAACATGCAAACGTGATATATGTATATATATATATGCATATTCCTTTAGAAATGAAAAGGAACGAAAAGGAAGAAAGCTTCCGAGAGAAGATTGAAAATCCTTACGCCTTTTGTGAGAAATCCGTCCGTCCGATTTTGAATCCGACTTCAGTGTTGAGTTCCTATCAACGTAGGCTACAACTGGACGTAAGTTTTGCTACGTTTGAATATGATTTGAAATTATGGTATTGTCAGAATCTGATATGATTCATATATGATGTTCTTGTCATGTTAGACATCGTATAATCGAAATCGGACTGAAGAATAGATACCATACGGATTTGTTATGATTTTCAGAGTTGATATGATATCAGAATTGAGTGGTTATTGATTACGAGAGGTTGGGGTTGATATCTGACTGATATGGTAGGGCTGGATATATTGAAAATATGACGTTATGTTGTTGAAACAGAATTTGATAGAATTCTGATTATATCCAGTATTGATTGAGTGGTGTATTGATATCGTACCCTCGATATTGTTATTGTCAGATTGAGTATTGACAGGATTTGAGTTCGAGACTTCGACAGAGTCAGAATATCAGAAAGAAAGGTATAAATTAATGTTGTGTGGGGATTGCACAACTCGAGTGTGGTTTGACTCGAGTCTCCCTAAATCACATACTTAGTTTATTACATTGATTTTTGTAATTGTTGAGATTGATGTGTGTAGTTTATTGATTCATAGCTATTGCATGTGTTGACTGCTGATTCGTTTAGTCATTGGCTGATTCGCCTAGTCACCGACTGATTCGTCTAGCTATCGGCTGTTTCGCCTAGCTATTGGCTGATTCGCTTATTTATTGACTGATTCGTCTATCTATTGACTGATTCGTCTATCTATTGACTGATTCGTCTAGCTATCGACTGTTTCGCCTAGCTATTGGCTGATTCGCTTAAATCTTGACTGAGTCGTCAATTCTGTGGCTGTTTCGTCCAGACATCGGGATCCCTAGGTTAGAGTTGAGTCGAGTCTGAGACGACGCGTTGTTTGAGTCTGAGTGTGATTCATTATTTGTTATTGATTTATGTTTCTGATTTGATACATGTTATGAATGTTAATTATATGCTTTTATATATGTTTTTATATGATTGCATGTTTACATTGTTTATACTGGGATATTTATATCTCACCGGAGTTATCCGGCTGTTGTCTTGTTTTGTATGTGTGCATGACAACAGGTGGGACTGGATCAGGGTCAAGAAGAGGATGAGAGAAGACGAGTTTAGCGTGGTGATTCCGGACTTGGTTTAGAGATAGGGTTAGACACTTGATATTAGTTGTTAAACCCTAGTTGAATAAATGTATGTTGTACAGGACTGGTACTTTTATACTGAGATGTATGTTCATATTTAATAGGTAATTTGAGTAAACTACATTACGTTTCCGCTTTGTATAAAAAAAAAAAAAATTGAGACCCTGTTTTATAATTGATTAATTAGTCCCAAACATGATTAAGAATTTGATTAGCGTCCGGGTCCCCACAACAGGTGGTATCAGAGCTGTAGGTACTAGAACTGTAGATTCTTGAGATTGAGATAGAAGAGGCTAGTGAGCGGGGTAGATTGAGGTATACTTTCCTGTTTTTGAATGCTAGCATGTTGTACTGCTTTATATAATACATGTTACCTGATTTATCTGATTTGATTTGTAATCTGTATTATTGGGAACGAATCTGAATTGATTCTCGATCAGCAGTAAGATGATCGGGAGGGAGATTGAATTGAAACAGATGTGTTGGATTGGGTCACTAATCCTTTTGAGTTTCAGATATGCCTCCTAGACGAATTCCAGAACAGGGTAGTACATCGAATCCTCCAATGGATGTAACACCGACTCCAATGGAAACCTTGCTGAAGAGGTTTCAGTCATTCAAACCACCCACTCTGACGGGTAATGAGACATCAGTTGAGTGTGAGAGTTGGCTGAATGATATCGAAAAGCTGTTTGAATTGCTGGAGTATAGCGATGAGCGCCGAATTAAGTTGATTGGGAACCAGTTGCATGATGTTGCAAAGAGCTGGTGGAGTACGATGAAGAGGGCCTTGGAGCAGCGAGGTACGACTATTACTTGGGATGTATTTAAAACTGAATTTTATCAGAGATTTTTCCCAGTGTCGTACAGGAAAGACAAGGGGGCAGAATTTGCCAATTTGAGACAGGGTCAGCTGAACATTGAAGAATACATGACCAAGTTCTCTACCTTGTTGAAGTTTGCTCCACATGTGGCTGATAATGATGAAGCCGTGGCTGATCAGTTCATCAATGGCTTGAATCCTGATATCTTTACATTGGTGAACACAGGGCGACCAAATAACTTTGTTGATGCCATGAATAGAGCAAAGGGCGCTGAAGCAGGCCTGATAAGGCAGAGAGGAGCTGCATTTGTTTCTCAAGAGTGGAGACCACCGCAACCACCTCCCAGATTTGAGAGTGATAGTAGTGGTGGAAAGAAAGATTTTCTGAAGGCTAGAGGAAAGCAGTTTAAGAAGTCTGGCGACAGTTCTTCTAGTTCCAGTGGTCCCCAACAGAGTTATACCGGGGCTTACTGTGGAAATTGTGGAGGGAGACATTCCACTGAACAGTGCCAAGGAGTACTTGGTAACTGCCACTTCTGCAAACAACAGGGACATTTTTCCAGAGTGTGTCCACAGAAAGGTTCTCAAAGATTTCAGGGAACCGAATCATCTGGATCAGTAGCACAGTGGAGTAGACAATCAGCTGCTGTTCCTTCATTTCAGCCAGCACCATCTCAGTCACAGCAGAGGCCAGGAGGAAGCCAGATAGTCGGCCAGCCTCCTAGACAGCAGGCCAGATTATTTGCTTTGACCGAGGAGCAGGCTGAGGAAGCACCAGATGAGTGATGTGGTAGGTAACGATTCTTGATATAGTTATCCTGCTTTTGTACTGTTAGATGCGGGTGCTTCACCTATATTTATTTCTGAATGATTTGCATTGAGTTATGTATTGCCTGTGGAGTCTTTATTTACTGTAGTGTATACCCTTGCTCCGTTGGGGAGAGTTTGTATAGCAGTGAATTCTGTAAAATATGGTATACTACCGTAAGATGAGAATGAGATTCAGTTAGAACATGTGGTAGCTGGTATTGTACCGGTGTTGTCTGAGTTTGGGACTGCATTACTGATATTGATATGCTGATCAAGTACAGAGCTACCCTAGATTAGTTCCAGAAGATGGTGAGAATCGGATCTGAGATGACCAATTAATGAATATTGTACGATAAGGATTCTAGATTGAGAATTCCTTTGATAATTCGTACTATCGATGACTCGATTATTACAGAAAGGAGCAGAGAGACTCCTTATGTATTCAGTTGATTTACTGAAGTTGAGTCTATCATTGGCTGATTTACTAATGATATGAAAGTTATTGATGTTTTCCCCGATAAGAATTCAGATGTGATTTCAGTCGGAGAGATTTATTGTAGCCTTGATTAGATATCAGAAACTGTTGAAATGGTGAATCCTGATTGAGACAGATTGCATTCAGGGTGTGTTATATCTGAAGATGATATATCTGTTGATTTTAGCAGAAGTAAACTGTAATTAGTTGGCTGTAGTAGATATCAGTGTCAGATAATTGCAATTGTATGAGTTTATCAGATCAGTACTGATTAGTGATGTCTTGAATTTGACTGAATATTGTTGTTATTCTGAATTCGTGTTTTAATCAGATCGAAGACAGTGTTGGTGGAAACAAATGAAAGCTGATATATCCGAATTTGTAGCCAAATGTCTGAATTGTCAAGAGGTGGAAGCTGAGAGAAAGAAAACCGGAGGATTAGTACAGAGTTTGTCTATTCCTGAAAGGAAATGAGATCACATTTCCATAGATTTGTAATGAAATTACTGAGATCCTCCCGGAGTCGTGATGCGATTTGGGTTGTGACTGACAGATTGACCAAATCCGCATGCTTTATTCCGTACTAGATGACGTACAGTTATGATTAGATGACTGAGATTTATGTCAGATGAATGATCAGACTGCATAGAGTGCCAAGGTCGATTGTTTTAAACCATGATTTTCGGTTTACATCATACTTCTGGCAGAGTTTGCAGTAGGCTCCAGGTACGAAGTGATATCTTAGTACCACATATCATCCATAGACCGATGGATAGTCTGAGTAGACGATCCAGACAGTGGAGGATATACTGAGAACAGTAGTGCCTGATTTTAGCGCTAGCTGGCAAGATACACTGCCACTTTGTGAGTTTTCGTACAACAATAGCTATCAGACGAGTATTGAAATGGCTTCTTTCAAAACGTTGTACGGAAAGAAATGGTGATTCCTCTTTATTGAGATGAGAACTATCTTTATTGATACTTCATATGAGGATTCAGTGAAGTCGTCAGGGCATAGAAGAAGATACTTGGGAAATAGAGTCAGATATGAGACAAAGATTCCCCGAGTTATTTAACTGATGTGAGTTTTCTATTCAGTTTTGTGATATACCCCTTATTGATATGATTAATGCTTGTGATTTCGAGGACGAAATCGTATCTTAGGGGGGGAGAAATGTAATGCCCAAGATTTTATATCATGTTAAATTACGATTATAGATGTTTAATCGAGATGAGTATGGAATACTAATTTAATGTGATTGTTAAAGAGCTATTACGAGACCAGATGGGCCAAACATTTAAAGTATACAACTTTTGGGGCAGAGTTGTTGGCGCCCGAGCAGTAAAGATCGACCGCTCGAGCGCCAGTGTCCATGAGGAATACGTCGCGGGCAGAGGAGTTGGCGCCCGGGCGGTAGATTATTACCGCCCGAGCGCCAAAGGTGCAGTTTGGAAAATCGTGGACAGAACCTACCGCGCTCGAGCGGTAGCTTTATACCGCCCGAGCGCCGACCCGATTTCAAGAAAATTACCACGTTTCAATAAAATGCAAACGTGATATATGTATATATATATGCATATTCCTTTAGAAATGAAAAGGAACGAAAAGGAAGAAAGCTTCCGAGAGAAGATTGAAAATCCTTACGCCTTTTGTGAGAAATCCGCCCGTCCGATTTTGAATCCGACTTCAGTGTTGAGTTCCTATCAACGTAGGCTACAACTGGACGTAAGTTTTGCTACGTTTGAATATGATTTGAAATTATGGTATTGTCAGAATCTGATATGATTCATATATGATGTTCTTGTCATGTTAGACATCGTATAATCGAAACCGGACTGAAGAATAGATACCATATGGATTTGTTATGATTTTCAGAGTTGATATGATATCAGAATTGAGTGGTTATTGATTACGAGAGGTTGGGGTTGATATCTGACTGATATGGTAGGGCTGGATATATTGAAAATATGACGTTATGTTGTTGAAACAGAATTTGATAGAATTCTGATTATATCCAGTATTGATTGAGTGGTGTATTGATATCGTACCCTCGATATTGTTATTGTCAGATTGAGTATTGACAGGATTTGAGTTCGAGACTTCGACAGAGTCAGAATATCAGAAAGAAAGGTATAAATTAATGTTGTGTGGGGATTGCACAACTCGAGTGTGGTTTGACTCGAGTCTCCCTAAATCACATACTTAGTTTATTACATTGATTTTTGTAATTGTTGAGATTGATGTGTGTAGTTTATTGATTCATAGCTATTGCATGTGTTGACTGCTGATTCGTTTAGTCATTGGCTGATTCGCCTAGTCACCGACTGATTCGTCTAGCTATCGGCTGTTTCGCCTAGCTATTGGCTGATTCGCTTATTTATTGACTGATTCGTCTATCTATTGACTGATTCGTCTATCTATTGACTGATTCGTCTAGCTATCGACTGTTTCGCCTAGCTATTGGCTGATTCGCTTAAATCTTGACTGAGTCGTCAATTCTGTGGCTGTTTCGTCCAGACATCGGGATCCCTAGGTTAGAGTTGAGTCGAGTCTGAGACGACGCGTTGTTTGAGTCTGAGTGTGATTCATTATTTGTTATTGATTTATGTTTCTGATTTGATACATGTTATGAATGTTAATTATATGCTTTTATATATGTTTTTATATGATTGCATGTTTACATTGTTTATACTGGGATATTTATATCTCACCGGAGTTATCCGGCTGTTGTCTTGTTTTGTATGTGTGCATGACAACAGGTGGGGCTGGATCAGGGTCAAGAAGAGGATGAGAGAAGACGAGTTTAGCGTGGTGATTCCGGACTTGGTTTAGAGATAGGGTTAGACAATTGATATTAGTTGTTAAACCCTAGTTGAATAAATGTATGTTGTACAGGACTGGTACTTTTATACTGAGATGTATGTTCATATTTAATAGGTAATTTGAGTAAACTACATTACGTTTCCGCTTTGTATAAAAAAAAAAAAAAAATTGAGACCCTGTTTTATAATTGATTAATTAGTCCCAAACATGATTAAGAATTTGATTAGCGTCCGGGTCCCCACATAACAACATTAAAATTATCACAAGAACTGAAGATGTAACAATGAAATTATATGAATTAAAGAGGAACCTAAAAGCTAGGTGAAATGTTGCTATATATGGCATTAATATACAATTGAAGACGAATTAAATATACTTAAATTGTGACGCTATTAATTTTTTGTTTACAGATTTGTTCTGTATTCAGTCCAAAAATCAATATATCAATTCTTCAACCTCCCGCTGTTGTGACATAAACAATCCATCAACAAATGCCTTCGATTTCAATAAAATCAATTTTATCATCATGCATAAAACATATTATACTAGCATATATAATACGCATATATATATATATATATATGTATGTATATATATATATATAGTCATGGCCAAAGCATCCTTATCCGCAACCCGTATCGGAAAAATATAAGAGAGGCAACTCCGAGTGACGCGTTTTAAAATCGTATCCATAGACTAAATTGAACAATATTAATATCATTATATATATATATATATATATATATATATATATATATATATATATATATATATATATATATGTGGGTGGCATATGTATTTATCTATGTGAATTGAATATGATGAATGACAGTGGTGTAATTGATTAATTCATTCACCTAACCCACTTGAACGGTAGTAGTAAAAATATTTAAGCAATTGCAAATTTCACTTCGTATCATGCATTTAAGGGGGTGACATATCTGTCCTATTATATTTAATTAATATATTTATGAGAAACATAAATGAATTGAAAATAGGCCTGACCACATGCCGATCTGAGTCGGACTCGGTGGGCTAGGATCAGGACGTTTAGGGTCCAAGTTATGGATATAGAGGTTCGGGTCAGGGTGGCCCTGTTAACCACGGTCGGCTCGATTTATTTTAAAAAAAAATTAGTTGTTAATTAATAAACATTTAATTTTTTTTAAATAAAAATAGCATTATCATCATAAAAAAATATCTTTCCAAATATCTCAATTAATCAAATACCATAATTAAGACTTATAAAACATGATATTATCATCATAAATCTCAACCTCCAATCATTATAATTTTCGTTATTTTTTGCGGTCAAGGCGTGTTCACCACTTTACTCTATGACTTCTTCTGTTTTGTTCTCTTTCATGGCTTAATCGTTCACATTTTTTAAATTAATAATAACGATAATGTCAACCTGACGGGCTCGACCCATTCAAGCCATCGGGTTAGATGGGAGGGTCGACGGGTTTCACCCGTAATCAACCAATTAAAATAAACTATTACAATATTAAGTCAAATAAGCATGTTAGAATATATATATATATACAACTCGAAAGTCATAATAATATTATAATTTAATACGTTTAATACGTTTATTATTGATATAAAATATTTTTAAGAAAGATTATGAAATGACATTATTATGGGGTCGGTTCATATTTGAAGAAAAATGGTCATTGTGACTTTTTATAATTAATAAAAAAATTTGTCCATCATTTCACTCATCTTCCCCACGTGCAAACCGTACGTGGTATGACCTTTTTCAAGCAAATTGCAAATTTTATTTCGTTTCATACATTTAATTGGGTAACATAACTGTCACAAGTTTATGGTAAAAAGTTATATGAGACGGTTTCACGGGTCGTATTTTGTGAGACAGGTCTCTTATTTGGATTACCCGTGAAAAACCATAACTTTTTATGTTAAAAATATTATTTTTTATTGTCAATATCGATAGGATTGACACGTCTCACGAATAAAGATTCGTGAGACCGTCTCACAATAGACATAGTCCAAATTTATTTATTATGTTTAATTAATATTTTTATGAATAGTGTAATTGAACTGAAAATATGATATGGGAATACTAAGTGAATTAAGAATTTGAAAAGACATTCAACCAAAAAGTCATAATATAATTGCAATTTAATTATTCTTAATTGTGCTCAAGAACTTGAGAACAAGACATCCAACCTAACAAAAAATTAAGATCTCATGAGCTATCTAAAATATATAATAATCGTAAATCAAAATTTAATAATATTGTTGAATATTAAGAAATTAATTAGTAAATAAGAAACTTCAATTATTATATAATTATTAGGCAATCATCCATAACAAACAATGAAGTAGAAATTCACAACACTCTGCTTGAAATTGAAATATATTTTCAAATTATATATATATATATATATATATATATATATATATATATATATATATATAAACACACGAGATAATTATAGATTCCTGTGAGAATAATTTCAAAAATACTTTATGAAATTTATTTGTCAAACTGTATAATTCGTTGCATAGAATGTCCTAATACATACAAACATATAGTTATATATACATGTATGTATATGTTTAATCAAACCGGTTCAACATCAAGCTTCTGAGGATGATGGTCGGGACGGCTTTCCCCTTCCAAGACATTTCTACCTCTGAAAATGATTACCGAAGTAAAAATACAGCCTTTGACCACCACAACCACCCCAATCGCCACCGTCGAACAGTACAGCCACCACCACACGAAACCCACCACCCCGATTCCCAATATCTCCGGCAACATTACAACCGCCTCCACCTCCTCTCGCAGACGCCACCACCAAAGTCCACCCGAGCTCAGCCCCATCAACACATTATCCGTCCAACCCTCAGCTTTCGAGAAACCAAAGAACGTGTCATCCACCACGGGCTTCACCACCATCCTGCTCCAAAACAGCATTGTCTCATGCAACCCAAGAAAGAAAACCACTCTACATACGAAACTCCTCTGTTGACCGAGACCGCAGCCATCGATTCCGGCTTCTATGCTCCCTTCAACCCCAAGGCCCACGTAAATATGGAAAACGCAGAGAAGAATCCATGCAACGTATAAATGGGGCCGCACAAAGGGCTCCGATGAGGATTGACTAGGTAGAAAAACCAATTTACCGGTTAAGCTATGAGCTAGACATGATAGAGTAATGACAAAAACCATTAGCTGGAGAATGATGGGCTGCGTGCTGAAAAAGAAGAAAATAGAGCAAAAATTAAATGAATCGTGGGATGAGGAGATTAATCCGATGTAGCGGGTGACAAAAAGGCGGGCAAGAAGGAGAAATGAGAGAGGGAGGATAAGGCTGAGGACGGCAACGGTGAGGATTCGGAACGCCTCCATCAGCGGCGGAACCCGTTTTTTCATGCCACTGATTTCTGATGAAGTATTCATTCCATCAAGATGGTAATTAAGAGTAATGGCGTGATAATACACTAACGCAACCCTAATGACGAATATAAATGGCGAAGAATTGTTCTTCATTTCCAGAGTTGACAATGCAGGTTGCGCATGTATTGTGTGGGGTTTAGCAAGTCAATTCATTTATCTTAATTACATGTTTGATATATATGTGTGTGTGTGTGTGTGTGTATATATATATATATATATAGTCATGTCGTTTAACGCGTGATATTCCAAATTTCCAACGTTTGGTGATTAAACTAAATGCGTTTAAAAAATCTCAGAGGTTTGAACTTTTAACTTGGTTTCTTTTTCTATTTAGAAACCAAATAAAATACTCTGGTTTTTCGTGTACACGATTCTTAACTAAACATTTTCGAAAATTTGAATTTAATAAAGATTATTTTGCATTATTATATAACTTCTAAATCTTTCAATTGTACTTAAGATCAGAATGGCCGCTGGCATGTTTTGCATGATAGTGTCTTAAACCGGCCATGTTGGATAATAAATAATTATTGCATTATTGTAATGTAACAGTCGTGCTTCATCATTTAGAATGTGGTTTTAAGTACATAATATGTAAGTTTATGCATATAAAATTATGCTTCTGGAATGATTAATTGATACTAATATTTAATAACCGTTTAGATAATAAAAATGAGATGATATGGAGGAAGTGCCATGTTGCTAAAACACACTCGGTTTCCAGTGATATGATGATTGGATGATACACGTAAAGGAACTAAAGCTAGTTGACCTAGATTTGTCCTAGGCATGCTTTAAAATCACCAAACTAGTTAAGCAATCTTAGTCAGATATTCAAGAGTTTGCCCCGGGGATCGGATTTGGTCTACCATTAGGCTATTATATCGTAGTTGAATCTTAATAAACATTCATAATAAAGCTCATGATGTGTCTTATTTAAGATAGTTGGAGTACCCTTTCGCAGTGTTTGGTAGATAGGATTAACGTAGGATAGGGATACCAGTCAAGCGTTTGACTCACTGATAAATGCATGACGGATAACCCCATTGGCGTGATTAAGCCACTGTTCACCTGTGAAAACGGATGACACCTATCCCATTTTCTTTGAGGTATTAGGAATCCCATTTTGTACGGTGCCGAAGCCAACGCCTTTTTTTTTTCCATAAATGCCCTTTGCCCTACTTGTGTAATAAGCTGCGAATAAGAACAAGGTGAGTTATTCACTCGTTGTATCAGAGCCGCCGCTATGCATGGCTTCCTCAATTTTGAAGTTGCCGAATCTGACGGAATTTTGAAGAGAAAGGAAAACAAAGGTTACGGGATGGTGAGTGATTGGCAGTTTAAAGAAATTGTTACAACTTCAGCTTCTGACCTTGTTTGTCGTCAATTTGATTTTTTATTTCACCTTCATCTGAACTAATATACTTTCTCAGCCCTATTGAAATCAGTGGAAGAGAGTTGCAGTACATGCATTTTCTGTTCAACTTGAAGAGCATTAGCCACATTCAGTTCCATATTCGATCCTTCGCTGTTGGGTGGACCAGTGAATAGCTCCTTCAATTATATTGGTATATCATGTGTTCTCTTCATATTACCTTACATGTTTAAGTTGAAATACAGTGACTAAAATTATTAACTGCTAATATGTAATAGGTTTTTTGTTCATTATTTGTGAGTAAGACAAATACTCATTGATGACACATATTCTTTAGGTTTTTGCTCTTGCCTTCATTTTCAATAAGAACAATTCACGGGAACAGGTTTACATTGTAATGTGATGGCTTTCTTTCTAACTTCCATATAAGTCCACAAGTGCAGAAATTGCAATAAATGTTGTATCAATGTTTTGTTTGTAGTCTTAATTTTGCCACTAAATGTGAATGTGTTCTCATTTGTTGAGTGTTGTGGCGAAGATGGACATGAAACGTAGAAACATGCTACTGGTTCTTGTGGTACAACAACTGTTGTTTCGAAATTTATTGATGTTGTGTCTTCTAATCCGACAACGTACAAGAATGGTTGGGCAGCGAGGTCGTGTCCGTCGTCGAACACCGGTATCGTACACAATGACACGAAGAATCAATGCTCAAGTACGCCATTTGAATATGATCATTGATGTTGGAGATGTTCAGTGTGTGGTGAATCTTAGAATGAATCGCAATGCCTTCGGAAGCTTGTGCTATCTTCTAATGAATGTAGGAGGATTAACAGATTCTCGATATGTCCGAGTGCAAGAGAAGGTGGCCATGTTTTTGTCAATTTTGGCGCATCATAAAAAAAATCGGGTGACTAGTCATGATTACATGCGAAGTGGACAAACAATCAGTTCACATTTTCATGATGTTATGCGTGCCTTGATGAGGTTATATCCATTATTTCTTGTGAAGCCTTCTCCTGTGGATGAGAACTGGGACAATGACTCTTGGAAATGGTTTCAGGTACAATTTCTAACAGAATTAATTGAGATGTAGTTTCAGTACTTATTTAGTCAAATAAAAGTCTTAATTCTCTTATTTATTTCAGGGTTGTCTAGGTGCATTGGATGGAACACTCGTCGGTGTACACGTTCCTGCTCGAGAGAAAGCCAGATATAGAACACGAAAAGGAACTATTGCAGTGAATGTGCTTGGGGTTTCTGACCGCAATATGAACTTTGTCTACGCGCTTACAGGGTGGGAGGGCTCTGCGACTGACGTAAGAGTATTAAGAAATGCGTTAACTCGGGATGATCTCTTCAAAGTTCCAAGAGGTAATATGTTAACAACTACAGTGTTAAATTTTGTCGAAATTGTCTTCTCGCTTCGTTATAAATTATATATGACATGTAAACATCTTGCAGGTTGTTATTATCTTTGTGATAATGGGTACGCCAATGTCGAGGGATTTTTGACTCCGTACAGGCGAGTAAGATATCATAGGGATGCTTGGGGAAATAGGACATCCGCACCACAAGATTACAAAGAGCTCTTCAATTGGCGACACTCGCAAGCAAGAAACATTATCGAGAGAGCATTTGGTTTGCTGAAAAAGAGATGGGCTATTCTTCGAAGTCCATCGTTCTACCCTTTAGCGGTTCAAAACCAAATAATTCTCGCGTGCATATATTACACAATTTCATCTGTAATCAAATGCCTGACGATCCATTGGATGAAAATGATTACGATGTTGGCAGCCCTGTACATGATACACAGAATGATTATATAAGCATTTTCGAGTCATCTAGTGGGTGGGATAGTTGGAGAGATGAGTTCGCAATGTCAATGTGGAACACATACAATTAACATTGTTGTATTTGTATTTTAAAGATTCATTGTTAGTGTGATCTGTAGTTGGACATCTTTCATCTGTTTGATTATTGTGCCTTTTTTTGGGTTGTTTTGTTCGTGAATGCTAATGTTTGAACTATGTGTCATCAACAGTGTTGGTTTCATTACAGTTCTGGCATTGAATATCATATATACTTACTACTTTGATATCATGACAGACTTTGTACTTGAAGCTTTTTTGTAAGCATGGACAATGTAGCAGCTTCTGCGAGTAGCAGTGGGCGGTGTAAGAAAGTGGATAAGACACAGAGAAGTTGTACCGGTCGTGAGGAAGACATCTTAATACAGTCGCTTAAAGAGATTATCACGAAGGGTTGGAAAAGTGAGAATGGTTTTAAAGCGGGATACTTGAATCTGTTGGAGAACGCAATGCAGACAGCAATACCAGGTACTACTTTACGTGGTAATCCTCATATAAATTCAAAAATTCATGTGTGGAAGAAAACGCATAGTATTTTGGTCACTTTGCTATCCAAAAGTGGAGTCGGATGGAATGACACTGACAACACGATCGATGTAACAGATGAGACATGGGAATCTATTGTGAAGGTATGTATGTCCACGTATTTTGATCTTCAGTTACGTATCTCATTCACTGAACCATTGTAAATTGCATCTGCTGCAGCACGAACCAAGCTTACGATCATTGCGACATAAACAGTGGTCACACTACGGTGACTGGTGTGAAATATTTGGAAACGATCGAGCAACTGGGGATCAATCAAAGCATTTTGAGAATGTGTTGCAACAAGTTCTGAAACTGGGTAACGAACCACCTCATGAAGAGTTCCTCGGGGATAATCGTACTTTTAACACTACCGACGGTGCTGATGATTCCATATCCGAAACGCATACGCCTACGTCAAAATCAGTTGAAGGTGCAAGTTCCAAAAGTAAGAAAAGGAAGAAAATAAACGAGCATGATGAGTCCATAGTCGAAGCAATCAACAACCTCGCTCACATAACGAAAGATACGATGTCACACTTGATCAAGGAAATTTCTTCTCAGGAGAAAATTTCAGTAGTGTAAGATACGGTACTGGCTGCATTGCAAAGTCTGACTGAGCTTTCGGAGGACGAACAAGTGGCTGTCGCTAAGTTTCTATTCAACAATCATAATGATCTGGCACTGTTCAAACGACTAGGTGAACGTGCAAGGATTTGCTTTGTTAAAAGATTGTTGCGTGGTGAGTAATGGTAACGGGTTTAGGGTGTTTTTGGTTGATGTGTTTGCAGTTTTTGATGAACCAACTGTTTATCTTTTGCGTGTTGGATAAACCAGATACATCAAGTTATGTAAGGTGGAATTCAGTTTTTGATCAACCACATATGCGTGTGCACTTCTTGGTTTTGGATAAACCAGATACATCAAATTTTGTATATAATGCTATTTAAAAACCACTTATTCCTCTGTACAAGTGAAAGGTTGATCGGTAGCAATAAGTTATAACATCAAACTGTAATGTGAATTTAACTTGTATCAAATATACTTCATTTCATAATTTATTAAAACAGTGTGCGTCTTTCTTAGCTTGTGTCATGTTGAATTTTTAATTCATCAACTCAACTACTGTCAATGTTCTCATTTCGTCTCCTAACAACAGCAATGACATTAAAATTGTACAATGTCTTCAAATATCACCAACAATGTAAACAAACATAGATTACACAGTGCAATGTCTTCACTTGTTACCAACATCCAACCAAAATATATTTGGAAGCAAAATACATAGTACTACATGCATACAGACATCACCGTTATCAGCACTAAAACAAACTTTTTCCACAAAATACACACTATTCACATTACAGTTCCAAATCATCAAAAGGATTGTTGCTTAAGTCCACATTTGAATGTAGGGAGTACATTCACTCAGCTGAATCATCTGAGGAGAGTTCAATAACAACAACATTCTTTGCTACATGCTTCTGAAACTGGATACATTCTTTCTTTGTACTAGTGCCGACTTCAACATTCAAACGGACAGGTGCATTCATCTTCGGAGTGTCTGACTCAGTTACGTTTGGTGTGTGGGACAACTTCTGCTTCTTCGGAACACTTTGTTGGAGAAAGCCACGTTCCTCAGCTGCGACCGACTTCAGTGCAGTACCATATACATCATCTTCACTGCACACAAACGTTTCATCATCAGAAACTAGATCAACAAAAGGCACGACGTACTTGCTAGTCACAGTTTCTTGAGAACAATTTTTGGTAGAGACAGGCATTAGAACCGACAAAAGACACGTACAAAAAAAAATTTTGGAAGTGAGAATTACACAATACATATGATCCACCTAAATAAGAAGAAAAAATTAATTACTTCAAGTCACCAACCACTTCCATTAAATACACAATCTTTATAAATATGGTAATGATGGAAATCTATTGTAGGTCAACACCTTAAAAAAGATTTTAAAGTCATATCCAAGTTCAATTGTCTTAAATATGCACCCTCATGTATTATGCCTATGTCATGGCCAATATCTCATAAAATACCGTAAACAAAAGTACATAAACTATGTAAAGGATCAACATATTTCGTTTTTTATTACATATATTAAAAATATTGGAACAATAACCAATTTACTAAGAACCATGGACTTGCAATCAATTACTATCCAGTACACAAAAAAGTCCAACTCACATCGTCCAATCCACAACAAATATTAATTCACACACACACAAATCAGAAAATATTTGAGAACTGCAAAAAAGCAATTTCACAGTAGAGACCAAATTTCACATACCTGATATGCAACCTATGTGTGACACCAAAAAAATCACAAGTAGTTGGGCATCTGGTGAAAACAATTTTGCTTCCTCGAAATCCAGGCAACAAAGGCATTACATGCCACAGTTGGGAAATTGTGCAAATTAAAACTAACATTATGGAAATGAAGACTAACATTGACTACTCAAACATTGATTGACTAATAACTACGAAATTCCGAACAAAGGTTATTACCCAAAACTAGTTACTAACAGAAACATTTTCCATTGCTTCCAACAACTTTCCTATCTCCTCAGACAACTTCTCCAATTTCATGCCTAGATTGTGATTCTCACGACCTAACTCAGCTACTTCCTTTACCAGGTCCGCTAATGTCTTAGTTTGATTTTTTTCTGGAGTACAAGGTGCAGTAGTAGTAGAACTTGAGCAATTAGAGTCATTCAAAATGTCGACAGCAACTGGTTTTGGTAAAGAATCGTTGTATGCTTCCTCTGCAGCCGCCCTACTTTCATACCCTTGGTAACACGCACCAGGGAAACGACATAGTTGGGTGTTTGCCTCGGACAATCTATCGTACACTCCAGGCTTCCGACCGACGAAAACCACGTAGGTTTTGGTCTGCAATTAAGAGAGCAAACTAATACATGATAATATGTTACACGAATTTGTATTCAATTACTAATTAAACTTGTAAATAGTTAAGAACATTGACAACTGCTAAAATCTGAAGAGATCAAACATTTTGCGAAAACTCTGAAGAAAACAAACGCACGAAGATAGTTGCACAAAACTGTAATTACTGAAACAACACAAGAAATCACCATCGTGTAAATTTCGGAGATGTAGCTGGTTGTGCCCTTCGATTTATGTTTCAAAGGAAAGTTGTGGGTTGTCTACGGTAAAATCACCCACAAACCTGCAAAATAATTTTCGGTAGCAACTAGGAGAAGGAGATGACCACCAAACCGAGTGGTAACGACGTCAATCCAAGATAGATTACATGTATAAAAGAAAAAAAATCGCCAAAATAGAAATTAAATAGAAATTTTTACATTACCAGATCGTTTGCCACAAATTTCTGGGGGATTCGCGTCAGATTTGAGATGGAAGAAATTTAAACCATCGAGGGAGAGCTATGGGGTAATCCATACGTCTGGGCTTGTAATCTAAGTGAAGAGATGTGTTGTGTAGATGAAGGTAACGTGTAAAGAATAGAGTGAACATGGGTAAAACGGGAAATCATATTTTGCCATCTCAATCAATCACAAGGTTAACAATGGAAGCAAACAAAATTCATTTTTTATCCAAGGTATTATATACCATGCAACACCACCTTATAATCCACTGTATTGTCTACATATTATTACTCCCATCAGGTCTACCAAACGTAACCTTTTAAGATAGTTGGAGTACCCTTTCAAACGATCTAGACGCGACAGAAATTTAATTAAAAACTTTTAACATTCTATTGTTGAGATTTGAGTCAAATTAAATTTTTTTGAGTTTCGTGTGAATCAAATCTCAACAATAAATTGTTAAAAGTTTTTAACTTTGCATTATAAATGATGGACACCAAAATATTCAGGATTTTAAGCGGAAATTGTCATTCTTCTAAATCCCTACGAATGAGCAACTGGAAATAATGGCGTTCTTCAATATCATAATTAGGTCCACGATTGAAAGCTATGTTCATCATATTTGCACTAAAAACTAGAAGAATTTTGCGATGAGATTAGATCACCGGAATTGGGGAACTTTGGCAGTTAAACGTCCACTACTTTTTAACTTTAAAATCATACTAATTTTTTTTTTCTTCTTTATAAAATTCGAAACTTTAATTAAAATCACACAAATTTTCAAAAATCGTAAATGCATAAAAATTCCATAAATCATCAACCACCAAAATCATACGTCAACATTTAAAAATAATCCAAAACCGAACTTCAAAATAAAACATAATAATATCTAATTAAAGCATTAACAAAATCTTTAAAACTTTGACTATCAAGCTAATGCGGAAAATAATGTCCCTCAAGAGTATACTGTCGGGCTCGATCCACTCAAGCGTCAGCACCTTCCTATGTATCATCCTCATCTGCAACCATCTAAACCTAGTGAGTCTAATGACTGGGAGGTTCTAACCATACATAACAAATAATACATATATACAGACACATGCAGCTTTAAAATAAATCTTTTTAGTTAAATAATCTAGTGTAAAATCTTATAATCATATATCATTAAATCATAAAACTGTCCATCTTTTATCGTTTTGGGAGAAGTTTGATCCTTGAAAGTGACTAGTTGTATCCTCTGGTCAACTGATAAGTCTTAGCTCACTATTACGTATGGGGACGCGCACTAGTCACCGACGTGAAATAGAAATACGATCGTTGGGCTTTCTATGGGGACTTTTCCCATAAATGGGCTCCCTCTAGGGCCTTCTTCCTCACAATATTCCCAAAAATCATATATCATATCCTTTTTGTCAAAGTCAATTCACATTCTTCAAAATATTTTTCTTTTTCTTTTTAATCACAAAATATCGTGTCCTTTCCACATTTGAAAAATAGCATTTTAACAGCGAAAATTGCATAACTTTATCATAAATCATAAAATTCCATATTTTCATAAACCTTTCAAAATATCATTTATCATGTATTATGATTCTTCGGGGAACTGCCAAGCCTTTCGTACTACCCAGGATGCAAAATGATCATTTTACCATTGGACCCTAAAATTCTTGATTTTAACTTTTTCTTACTTTTGTTGGCTCGAGCCTATCCCAAATCATCATATATATAAGCTTAAATTTGTCCTCTAATGTTTTTATTAGACGTAAACCCGAGCCTTTCGATTTAATAACTTAATGACTAAACCATGAAGCATTTTTAAATCGAATAAATTCAAAACTTAATATTTTCTTCCCAAATTTTAAACATAAACTTTTCATCCCTAAACTTAACATGAAACCTTAAAATATACCCATAGACATTTCTTAGACGTAAAATTAAGCTCCTCAACTAATTTCCCAACTCGTTTTAAAACTTAACCTTACGCCCCGGTTTTAACCTGTTTTAAAACTTAACCTTACGCCCCGGTTTTAACCTGAATCGGCTCAAAACATAACCAAAATTGAACAATAGCTTATATATTAACACCTAACCATACCTTAATGCAACCCAAATCAAACCATTTAAGACCTTCAGAATAGCTTAGAACGCGTACTGAATTTTTGCCTAATTGATCAAACCATAGCCCAAGCTAACTTCCAATCCATCAATCCTACCCCTTAACCATCATTTCCAGACCTTGTGTAACTGTCCTAGGACCTAGAATGAACCCTTAGAACTCTACTGGAGCAGCCTATACAGCCCTAGCACTTGCAACCTTAAACTTGTGCCCCTACAAGCGTTAAGCGACCCGAAACGCACACTCCTTCCCTAGCCCTTGCACCAGCCTTCTCTCGGCCTATCTAGGACCATGACTGGATCCCCTTTTGACCCCTAGACATGCCCCAATATCAGCCCACAGCCTGCCCCTTGAAGAAATCTAAAACCGAAACCATAGTTCCCATATGATCCCAATTTTCGTTTTTTGTTTTTCTCTTGTTGTCCAGCCCTTAGGCAAGCCTCTATGGACCCTTAATCATGCTGAAAAATTTCACATTTCATAACCCTATCATGGCAGCCCCTTTGTGCAACATAACCATGGATTAAAAGCATAAAATATAAGTTTTATCATGTATATGCCATAAAAAAGAAAATAAAAGGAAGGTTTCATATTTTTCATTCAAACATGATTAAACACACATAATATGATTTGAATGATGTAAAAAAAGGTTTAGTAAAGTGTCTGTGTTTGAAACGCTCGAAATATGAATACAGTAGTGGTGAAAGTCAGTGACTGGCCCTTTTTCTTGTCAAAACCTCACCAAAAACCCACCTTGGTATGCAAGGGAGTCAAGTGATCGTTGTTGGAAGAAAGAGCAAATGAGAAAAAAAATCAAAACTTCCTCGGCTAGCTAGAAGCGTAACGTACCGTACTTTTTACTACTTAAAATTTGCGGAAAAATTAAATTTTTCTGAAGTATAAAACAACTCTAAATTTCGATTTAAAATAAACTGTACGTTTCAAAAGTGGTTGCAACGAAAGATCTAAAAATAAAGTTGCCCAAAGCATTTGATTAAAATCTCATAACCAGTAATATAAATCAGAGTATTTTGATCATTTCATAAAACTTAAAACATGGCGATCCTCGGGTTTAGCCTCTCGCTCAGTCCAAGACAACTCCTTGGTCCCCACTCCCTAGTCTCCTCCAATTCAACCTCACCTGCATCGATCAAGTCTAGTGAGTCTAAAGACTCAACACGTATAAACTGGAAGTAACGAGTAATACGTAATAAAACCACATGCAACTTTAAAATAGATCGTACATACATGAACTTGAACTTGCACTTAAACTTGAACTTACATACGTACATACATAGACGTGACATAAACATAAAACTTTTCTTAAACGTGCTTGCGTACTTGTACATACATGAACATACATAAACTTCATTATTTTGCGTAGAGACATGTTTCAAAGCAAGTGACCCATACATAAATACACCTGATATGACTAAACCACAGAACTGGGCTGACAGGGAAGATCCACTGCCACATACATGATATCCTCGTTCATGCTTTAACGGGTGGATTGGTCCTCGTTCATGCTTTAATTGCTTTCGAATCCTGATCTAAACCCGTTCATTATTTAACGGGGTGGATTGGTCCCTAGTCATGCTTTATCGCTTTCCAGTCCCATACATAATTGGTCACAAGATAGTTAGCATACCTCAAAAACATAAAAGTATTTTATTTGCATGTCAACAAACTTACTTGACGTTGAGGGATTCGTTGGATCTCGCTTGGGGATGCTGCTGCAACATACTAACAAGAGTTCAAGAATTTAATTTCCATACTTAGACATAATGATCGTGCTTACCACCCAAAATGACAATTTTCTTATGACGTTCTAGATCGCTCGGGACTTTACCTCCTTTAATAATTTTACTAAGCCATGACATCAACTCCTGAAACAAATCCTAAAATGATGTGTGAATATTTCCCAAAACATAGAAGACATGAGCCTAAAATAGTGTTTTAAAAAGTCATGGACGAGCGCCTAGGCGCTGGACAATGTTGCGCTGCCGCACTGCCCAGCGTCGCGGCGCTAGCACTTCCACAAGCCAAGCGCGGCGGTGCCACAAGGGCCACGTCGCGAGCCTGGCTTGCGCAGAACGGGCGCTGTTATCAAGAGTGAATCGCATTTCGATCTATGAAATCCCCTAGTTTTCGACCCTTAGGACTATGACTATCGGCGCGTATCCAATCTTATATGTCTATGTAAATTGTAGATCCACGGATTATACTACTCGTTCCTATCACAAGCTATTCTCTCGAACTCACTCGCAATATAAAAACGTTGCCAAAGTTAGCTACGCTCTAACAATACGATAAAACAGTAGTATAATCAAGAATAACGCAACAATCGAAATATAAATTAATTCAAATCAACATTTGAGGTAGGATCCCCTTAAATCCCAACAAATAATAAAAGTTTAGCTACTCGAGTTCATATTAAAACTAAACAAAACAAAGTTTAAAGAAGATAAACTAGATCAGAAATACTAGGCGTGACGAAAATCGCAAAGACGACGCTCGAAAATCTTCAAATCTTCAACTTCTGGCGCGAAAAATCTCCAAAGCTTTTTGGCGGCTCTCAAATTATGTCTGAGTCTCTTTTTTTCGTCCAACAATCCTCCCCATATCCTCTCTTTCTCCCAACTAAGGTAAGGAATCGGCAAATATTTTTTTCCAAAAATAGGTGGCGCTCGGGCGGTAGAAAATTACCGCTCGAGCGCCACATCTTCTGTAATCTTGCTGGGGATGTGCGGCAGTCGCGCTCGGGCGGTAGAAAATTACCGCCCGAGCGCCGAGTCTTCTGTAAGTTGGCTCTTCGGAAGATAAATATCGCGCCCGGGCGGTAGAAAATTACCGCCCGAGCGCCACATGCTCTGGACATCACCTTTGGCATTCAACTCTCGCGCCCGGGCGGTAGTTTTCTACCGCTCGAGCGCCACCTTTTCTGCTCATTTTCTTCTTCGATTTCATAATTCGCTCCAATTTTGGTTCTCCTGTCGTTTTACCGGCAAATTTGTCACGTACAAGTAAGAAACGATCAAATGCATATGCTTACTCTAAAACGAACAAAATGTAAATTAAATGGACGCATGCACAATGCAAACACACGCAAACTAATGCATTAAAACACATAAAAACTACGTCTATCAACCCCCTCATACTAACATTTTGCTTGCCCTCAAGCAAAATAGGTTACAGACTACAACTCAACATGCAACTAACACAAAGTGAATGAAGAGTATTAAAATAACTACACTGATGGTGAAGTAGAAAACTGGCATCTTCTGCCTCAGCGAGTTTTTGAACCACATCCACTTAGTCAAATCACAACATACATTACTACCCCTTTTCAGAACATTGCAACACAATTGTATTTTTCCAAAAGGTGTGGTCGTGTGTGCTGTGGATCTTTCTAGCTTGTGTTTCAGACAGTTTTATTCGCAAATCATGCGGGTTGCCGAATCAACCTGTCAACGCAATTTTCTCTTTTATGAGTCCTGTTTCTATTTGGGACCAACCAAGTAAACACATACAGTGGTAGAGTTTCATAGTCGAACAACAAAATGTAGGGAGTCAATTGCCAACGTGCTCAAGTGGTTTAGAAAGATGGGGAGCACGAAGATCAATTTCACTATGCACTTGTCAGAAATTTTCTATGACATTCCTCAACGCCTTACATCTCCATCTTTTTAGCCTTGGGATATGATTGCATCCCTTTTTGGCTCCCCCTCACCTTACATCCCCTTTATTATTTCAATTTTTTTTTTTGTGCATAGTTTTCTCATGCGTACCCCCTAGGCTTTGGAAATAGGCTATTTTTATTTATCATGGCCTAGGAATGGATTTTTAGGTCCTATGCACGATTGGATGAAGGATATTTGAGGAATACGTTTGATTTTCTACTTGAGTTTATGCTACTGGTTAGTCACTCCTTTCAACAGGTATTCATTCAAGTTCCACTCGCATCTAATGTTTTTCCAGTTCCCCTCACAGATTATCTTGAACTTAACTATCATCGACACCACTATTAAAATCCACTATGTGTGCATAAAAAAATTCAATATACCGAGGGATTCATAACGAGTGATAAGACTAAGCAACATCCAGTTCATTTAGCCCAAAATCATCACTGGCTACCAATTGTCTAATTTCACCATCAACTGATACTCATGCAGGACAAATACGCAAGAGAAAAAATAGAAAAAACGACCCCCTCATACTAAAGGTGTGCAATGTCCCCATTGCACAAAATACGAAGAACACAAATGTAAAACATGAATGCAAACACAGCAACAAATGCAAAATAACTGACCGAACGAACAATAATTCGAAAACACAAATAATGCAGTAGACAAAAGAAAAAAAAGAAAGGGGAAACAGTAAACTCCCCTGCTCAAAGCTCATCCTCATCATGTTCTGGTGGTGGCACTCCCGTGGCATCCCCTTGCGGAAGGTAGTCATACTGAAACTGGTAGGGAGGAACAAACGGCGGAAGTGGTGGTATGGCCCCTGGAGCTACGCCCCCGTGGAGGAGCATAGTGCGCATCATGGAGTCGAGGTGGGCAAGATGGGTCGCGACATTGGCGTTGACCTGCTCCTGATGAGCCATGAAGGCAAGGGTCTCGTCCATTTTGTCATTCTGGGTGCGCCTGCGGGGCTGTGGGCGCCGAGGGGCTGGCGGCGCTTGAACCTCCTACTTCCTCCTCCTGAGTGGGGAAGTCTATCTATCGTTTCACCTTCTTCCGCTGCCAGTCAGTCCACACAAATAGGCTTCATGGGTTGTAGCCACTCCTGATCGTCCCGGAAAATAACTCCCGCCTGGGCACACAATTTGGATATGATGGTATGGAAAAATAGGCCGATGTGGCTGTTATGTATGCTCATCATAATCTGAGTATAGCTTGCCCACGTTAATGGCGTAGTCCTGAGATAACGCAAAAAGTACCACTGCCCGTTCTTTCTGCACCTCACTCTTGTGGGACACTGGCATCATTCTTCGGGCCAAAAATAGATACCACAGGGCAATGTCGGCCCGCAATATTTTTCATCGAAGCAGCTCGGGGGTCCCCCTAATGGTTTCCAGGTTTCCCCGGGAAGGCACAGAGTCTCAATGATCATCGAGTAATTAGGATCAGCAACTAATGCCTCGAATTCGGAGTCATCAATGTCGGCCATTTCTAATAGGGCGTTAATCGTGAATGAATCGAACGACACGAGCTTTCCTCTAACAAATGCCCTACCATCTGTTCGTTCACCGGCATTCGCATAAAATTCCCTAACTACAGACACCACTGCCGCCTTAGGTTGCTCTCCAAATTTAACCCATCCTCGTTTCTCCAAATCCCCAAGAGTGTCCAAGTGTCTATCCTCGAATAGACGACGAAATCCCCTTTTGGCAATGGGGTTTCTATGTATTTTTGCATGATCATATCTATCCCTAGCCGCCGCATTCACAAAGCGGGTTCTATCAAACGAGGAGGAAGAAGAAGAACCGGAGATACCTTTCAATTTCTTTGGTGCCATAGTGGTGACGGAGATGGTGTATGAACCGGGGAAGATGACCGGAGTGATGAAGATTCTTGTTTCCCTGAGAAGATTGTTCCACCTTGCCGAGGATTTGAGTAGGGATTGAAGCTCCTGCACAAGAAAATCAAAAAGTGGATGAGAGGAGGTAGAGTTAGGGATTTGGAGAAGAAATATTTGCAGAATGAAAAGGGGAAAGAGATTCCACGTCTTTATCTGCAGGCGCGCTCGAGCGGTAGAAAAATACCGCTCGAGCGCCGAGTTCTCGGGAAAAAAAAAATTGGGGCAGTGTTCGCGCTCGAGCGGTAAATAATTACCGCCTGAGCTCCGAGCTCTCTGGAAATTTTTGTTTGAAATAAGTTGTGGCGCTCGAGCGGTATTTTTCCACCACTCGAGCGCGGAGCTCTCTGGAAATTTTCGTTTTTTTAAATAAAAAAACAAAAGAAAATAAAACATACTGACAAGAAAGAAAAATTAAATTAAATGCAAGAGAAGGGAAAGAAAAGTAGTTCTCAATTTACAGTCGAGAGCTAGACTGTCGGCCGGTCTCAGTTTGAATTGTCTTGGAACCAGGGTGATTCCAAGTTGTGGCTCAATTATGCCACCCATGTAGTGCTTCAGTCGCTGGGCATTGACCGTGAATGTCCCATCCTTCCCATCAGTGCAGTTCCACGGCTCCCGACGGGTATACTTTAGAAATCACGAATGGTCCAGACCATCGTGACTTCAATTTTCCATGGAAACAGTCGCAACCGGGAGTTGTAGAGTAGAACATTGTCACCTTCCTTGAATTCCCTCTCGATGATCCGCTTGTCATGGGCCTTCTTCGTCTTCTCCTTGTATGACAGTGCAAGATCATATGCCAGGTTCTGGAATTCCTCTAACTGATCCAGTTGCAGCAGACGTCGTTCACCTGCGTCAGTAAAATTAAAGTTCAATGCTTTTGTGGCCCAGTATGCTGATGCTCCAACTCTACAGGTAAATGACATGCTTTACCAAACAAAAACCTATATGGTGTAGTGCCTATAGGTGTTTTAAAAGCAGTCCTATATGCCCAAAGCGCATCATCTAATCTCACTGACCAGTCTTTCCGACTGACACCTACAACTTTCTCCAAAATCCGCTTTATCTCTCGGTTCGACACTTCCACTTGACCACTCGTTTGGGGGTGATATGGGGTAGAGATCTTGTGTGTGACACCGTATTTGCTCAAGAGTTTTTCAAATATTTTATTGCAAAAATGGGTGCCACCATCACTAATGATTGCTCTTGGTGTCCCAAACCTTTTAAAAATATTTTTTAAAAAAATTTCAAGACAACTTGAGCATCATTAGTGGCATACGCTTCTGCCTCTACCCACTTAGACACATAATCAACCGCAAGCAAGATATATTTTTTTGTGAACGAACTGAGAAACGGTCCCATGAAATCTATCCCCCATACATCAAAAACCTCACACTCACGAATATTGTTTAACGGCATTTCATGATGGTTAGAGATGTTACCTGACCGCTGGAATTTATCACAGGTTAGCACATAAGCACGAGCATCTTTAAAGAGGTTGGCCAATAGAAGCCACATTCAAGTACCTTAGATGCCGTCCTTGTTGGTTCAAAATGACCACCTACCTCACGGTCATGGCAATGGTTGAGGATTTGCCCAAACTCCTCCTCTGCAACACACCTTCTTATCATCGAATCTACACAAATCTTAAACAAAAATGGTTCCTCCCAAAAATAGTATTTCACGTTAGAGAAGAATTTCTTTCGTTGGTGAAACGATAGATTTGGTGGTGGTGTGCCTGTGACAAGAAAGTTAGCGAAATTTGCATACCAAGGGTAGTGTCTCACCTCAAATAGCTGCTCATCAGGAAACCAATCATTTATAGCTTGATCTACACAAGTCATCACTAATAAGCTCTAACCTAGACAAGTGATCCGCTACCACAATCTCGACACCTTTCTTATCTTTTATTTCTAAATCAAATTCTTGCAATAATAAAATCCACCGAAGTAAGCATGGCTTTGCATCTTTTTTAGCAAGTAAATATTTCAATGCCGAATGATCATGTGTAAACAATTACTTTGGACAAAACAAGGTATGAATGAAATTTGTCAAGCGCAAATACTACTGCAAGTAATTCCTTTTCAGTTGTTGCATAATTCAATTGAGCCTCGTCAAGGGTCTTACTTGCGTAGTAAATTGTATGAAATACCTTGTTTTGACGCTGGCCAAGCACATCCCCCACCGCCGTATCACTGGCATCGCACATGATCTCGAAGGGCAGATCCCAATCCGGTGCTACCAAGACAAGAGCCATCACCAAGCGCCCCTTCAAATCCTCGTACGCCTGTAAACAGTCAGCATTGAAATCAAAAGGCACATCTTTCATGAGTAAGGAAGATAGAGGTTTGGCAATTTTCGAAAAGTCTTTGATAAACCGCCTATAAAAACCAGCGTGGCCCTAGAAAACTTCTAACTCTCTTCACTGAGGCTGGTGGCGGTAGGTTCTTTATGACTTCAATTTCTGCTTTGTCCACCTCAATTCCTTGTTCCAAAACCTTGTGCCCTCAAACAATTCTCTCTTGTACCATGAAATGACACTTTTCCCAATTAAGCTACCAAGTTCGTCTCCTCGCACCTTCTCAACACGGATCTCAAATTCTGCAAACACTTATCACGTTGCACCAAAGATAGAAAAGTCATCCATAAATACTTCAAGAAAGGTTTCAATCATATCATGGAATATAGCAGTCATGCAGCGCTAAGAAGTAGCAGGTGCATTACAAAGACCAAAAGGCATACGGCGAAAGCAAAAGTTCCATAAGGACAAGTGAAAGTGGTTTTCTCTTGGTCCTCAGGTGCAATAGTGATTTGATTATACCCCGAATACCCATCTAGAAAACAATAAAATTCATGCCCCGCTAATCTCTCCAACATTTGATCAATAAAAGGAAGGGGAAAATGGTCCTTACGGGTGGCATCATTCAACTTCCTATAGTCAATACACACTCTCCACCCCGTAACAGTTCTCGTGGGAATAAGTTCATTCATTCACTAGTGATCACCATAATCCCACCTTTCTTTGGCACGCATTGAACAGGACTTACCCAAGCACTATCTGAAATATGATAGATAATACCTGAATCGAGAAGCTTAATAGTTTCAGCCTTCACTACCTCTTGCATATTTGGGTTTAGTCGTCTTTGAGGTTGCACGAGAGGATAGTTCTTTTCTTCCATCAAGATTTTATGCATGCATATCGATGGACTGATTCCCTTGATGTCTGCCACCTTCCAGGCGAATGCCATTTTGTGCTCTTTGAGAACTTGCAATAATTTTTCCTCCATAGCATCTGTCAAAGCAGCAGAAATAATGACAGGCAAAGTGTTATTTTCACCTAGTGGAGGTAAGGGTTTGAGTTCAAGCGTCGGTGGTTCCTCGATGCTTGACTTTGGAGGGATCAAATCTCTGCGCTCTCCTAGATCTTCTAGTCTCATCCTCATCGGCCTTCTCCATTGATGGTTGGCATTAAAGTATGCCCGTATTTCAGCTTTTTCTTCGTCCAAGTCGTCATCCTCCAATTCAGTTGTGAGGGTGGCTTCTAAAGGGTCCCCAAGAGCATCCTGCACATAGTTAGACACGAGAGCATCAACAGCATCAATTCTATAACAACTATCAGAGTGCAGTGTGTGCTTAAGTGCATTAAAAACATCAAAAGTGATCTCTTCCTCGCCCACTCTCAATCTCAATTTCCCTTCCTGAACATCAATCAGGGCCGTGCCAGTTGCAAGGAATGGTCTCCCAAGAATCAACGGCATCTCTATGTCTTCCTCCATGTCAAGTACCACAAAATCCGCAGGGAAAATAAATTTGTCCACTTTCACTAGCACATCCTCAATCACTCCGTGGGGGTACTTGACAGATCTGTCAGCTAGTTGTAAAGACATCCGCGTTGGCTTAGGTTCTCTCAATCCAAGTTTCTAAACACAGAAAGAGGCATCAGGTTAATACTTGCACCAAGATCACATAACGCTTTATGAAAAACAACATCTCCAATCATGCAAGGAATAGAAAAACTCCCTGGATCCTTAAGTTTCGGCGGGATCTTGTTTTGCACCGAAGCAGAGCAATTTTCAGTAAGATTCACCGTCATGTAATCCTCCAACTTCCTCTTATTTGCCAATGTATCTTTCAAAAATTTAGCATAACTAGGCATTTGCATCAAAGCATCGGCAAAAGGAATATTGATATGCAAATACCTCAAGAAACTTATAGAATTGTGCATCTAGTTTTGCTTTTTTCAGTGCTGCAGGAAAAGGTGGAGGAATAACAATTTTAGGTTGTGCAGTGGGTGCTGGCGTAGAGTTAGAGGACTTACCTTTGGATGTTTTAGAATGCTCATCCAATTTTTGAGTTTTCTCTTTTTCTCTTGACTCTAAAACTTTCCCACTCTTCAACTCGATGACCTTCACTTGCTCTTTTGGATTTGTCTCTGTGTTACTTGGCAAGGTGCCCGGCTCTCTACTTGCTATCATCTTGGCCAACTGTCCAATTTGATTCTCGAGCCCTTTTATCGATGCATCTTGGTTTTGAAGTCTAGTTTCAGTGGATGAAATAAACTTAGACATCATTTGCTCCAGGTTGGACTTCTCTTCTCTAGAAGGATCAGATCTATACATCGGTTATTTCCCATATGATTGTCCTCCTTGCGGTCGATGCTGACTGTTTTGACCGCCCCATGAGAAGTTGGGATGTTGCCTCCATCCAGGATTGTATGTGTTTGAGTACGGATCATTCCTCGGACGGTTGTGGACTCCCACTTGGTTCACTGGTACCTCCTCATTTACATAGAAAGGACCACTGTCTTGACAGTCCTTTACATAGTGCTCTCCTCCGCATTTTTCACAAAATATCTCTTGCAGGCGCATCGCCATCCCGTTTACGTTCATGCTGTCTATTTTCCTATTGAGTGCTTCTAATTGTGCGGTGACAGCTGAAAAGTCAGTTACCTGGTGTATTCCTGCATTCTTTCGCTGAGTGTTCCTTTCAGATTGAGTGTGATTGCTGCTAGCAGCCATCTCCTTTAGTAACTCATACCCCTCTTCGGTCCGTTTTCCTCAACAGATTTCCGCAAGCCGCAGCATCTATCATGGTTCGGTTAGATGAAATTAAACCATAGTAAAAAGTTTGGACCACTAACCCAAGAGGCAACTCATGATGTGGGCATCTTCGCAATAAGTCTTTGTAGCGCTCCCAATCCTCGTAGTGACTCCAGCTCAAATTGAGAGAAGGTGGTTATGTCTGCTTGTAGCTTCATGGTTTTTGATGGAGGAAAGTACTTCAAGAGGAATGCCTTGGCCATATCCTCCCAAGTTGTGATTAAACCTACGGGCAAACAATTCAACCAAGATTTAGCTTTATCACGCAAAGAGAACGGAAATAAATGTAGTCTAACAGCATCATCTGAAACTCCATTAAATTTAAAAGTATCGCAAATTTATAAGAAGTCGGCGATGTGAGTGTTCGGATCATCTAGCGCATTTCCCCCGAATTGGACAGTGTTCTGGATAATTTGAATTATTGTTGTCTTGATCTCAAACTGGTTTGCCCTAACAGTTGGTCGCACTATGCTTGGACGTGCTCCATCAAGCGATGGTTGCGCATACTCAAGCATGGGTATGCGCCTTGGCTCTTCAATCCTTGGATCTTCGTGATGCTCCTCCTCACGTTCGTTCATGTTTATTATGTCTCTTAGTCTTTGCTGTTGTCGTCTTCTACGTAAGGTTCTTTCAATCTCAGGATCGAATGTCTCTAGTTCAGACTCTAGAGACCTTGGCATGCACAAGAGAGATATCTTCGAAAAAAATCGAAGGTGTCAACCAAAGTGAAAATAGAGAATGCTAAGGTAAAAAATTGAAAATAAAATTGTAGATTAACAGTCCCCGGAAACGGCGCCAAAAACTTGATCGAGCAAAACTTGCACTTTGGAATCCTCAATGAAAATATGATTTTGTATGCTCAAAAATTAATCGCAAGTGCATGATCTCAAGTAATAGTATAATGTACGTGAGTACGAGTATCGTTCCACTGAATACTGTATTTAACAATTATTATTTTCAGTTATAAATCTTTAGCAACGAAAATTAATTGGTTGTTTTATTACTACTCGAATCAAATAAACATGCAAATAAAATTATTCAAAATTAAGTAATGAAATATAATATCTAAAATGGTTGAGTAAAATTCAATAAAAAATGAATTTGTTGAGAATATCGGTTCACCTACCCCTCTTTAATTAAATAATTTGTTCGATACTGATTGTATGCTTCCGACAGGATTTTCTATTCAATTGAACACACTCTCTCGAGCTATGCCAAACTAATTCTACTCAATGAATTAATTAAATGTATTTAATTATTTATTAAGAGTGAATCGCATTTCGATCTATGAAATCCCCTAGTTTTTGACCCTTACGACTATGACTATCAGTGCGTATCCAATTTCATATGTCTATGTAAATTGTAGATCAACGGATTATACTACTCGTTCCTATCACAAGTTATTCTCTCGAACTCACTCGCAATATAAAAACGTTGTCAAAGTTAGCTACGCTCTAACAATCACGATAAAACAGTAGCATAATCAAGAATAACGAAACAATCAAAATATAAATTAATTCAAATCAACATTCGGGGTAGGATCCCCTTAAATCTCAATAAATAAAAAAAGTTTAGCTACTCGAGTTCATATTAAAACTAAACAAAGTTTAAAGAAGAGAAACTAGATCAGAAATACTAGGCGTGACGAAAATCGCAAAGACGACGCTCGAAAATCTTCAAATCTTCAACTTCTGGCGCGAAAAATCTCCAAAGCTTTTTGACGGCTCTCAAATTATGTCTGAGTCTCTTTTTTTCGTCCAACAATCCTCCCCATATCCTCTCTTTCTCCCAACTAAGGTAAAGAATCGGCAAATATATTTTTCCAAAAATAGGTGGAGCTCGGGCGGTAGAAAATTACCGCTCGAGCGCAACATCTTCTGTAATCTTGCTGGGGATGTGCGGCAGTCGCGCTCGGGCGGTAGAAAATTACCGCCCGAGCGCCGAGTCTTCTGTAAGTTGGCTCTTCGGAAGATAAATCCCGCGCCCGGATGGTAGAAAATTACCGCCCGAGCGCCACATGTTCTGGACATCACCTTTGGCATTCAACTCTCACGCCCGGGCGGTAGTTTTCTACCGCTCGGGCGCCGCCTTTTCTGCTCATTTTCTTCTTCGATTTCATACTTCGCTCCAATTACGGTTCTCCGGTCGTTTTACCAGCAAATTTGTCATGCACAAGTAAAAAACGATCAAATGCATATGTTACTCTAAAACGAACGAAAATGTAAATGAAATGGACGCATGCACAATGCAAACACACGCAAACTAATGCATTAAAACACATAAAAACTACGTCTATCATGCGTTACAGGTTGAACAGGGAATTTATGACCCTGAGGCAGGGAGACATGACTGTTACGGAGCTCATCCGTAAGTTTGAGAGGGGTTACCATTTTGTACCCCTGATCGCAAATGACGCTGGAGCCAAGTTGAGGCAATCTATGGATGGTCTACGACCGGTCTTGCGCCGTGATGTTATGGTGGCAGGCCCTACTACCTGCGATGTTGCTGTCTCCAGAGCTCTAGCTGCAGAGTAAGATCTGAATGATATTGAGAGAGATCGCCAGGACAAGCGACCAGGCCAAGTGCCGCACCGCCCTCATCATTAGCAGCATCAGAGTAAGAGGCCTTTCTACGGCCCATCCAGGAACAGAGGACAGCAGCAGCAGGGACGGGCAGTCTCGAGGACTGTAGAGTACCTAGTCTGTGCTAAGTGCACGCACCGTCACGCTGGAGCTTGTATGTATGGCTCAGGCAAGTGCTACAAGTGTGGTAGTCCTGACCACTTACTGAAGTATTGCCCTCAGGGGAGTCTGCCTACCCAAGGCAGGGTTTTTGCCCTACATGCAACGGAGACAAACCCGGAGACGATGCTCTTGACAGGTATCTTAAAGCTTTAAGTTATATTTGAAAGTTAATGTTTCGAGGGTTTGGGTTAAGGTTTTGAACTTAGAATTTGCGATAGGATTGCATGCTCTAATCATCGTTATTTTGGGTTTTAGATTAAGAGAACTTTGACCTTCGCATGTCTATAAGTTTAGTTCTAGTAATTATCGGGTTCAGCTTGATGTTCCAACCTTTCAAGGAGAATTTTTATAGCTGGTTCAGCTACGAATGCCTTAATAGATTCAGGGGCTACTCATTCGTTCATTTCAGAGACCTTTGCTAATTTCCTCCTGATCAAGACCATTGGGCTAGATGTGGCGTATTCAGTAGTATTGCCTTCTGGAGAGGAGCTGGCATCTACTAATGTGATCCGAGACATAGATCTCGAACCTCATGGTAATCTCGTTTATACGGATCTGATCATACTGCCGATGCCAGAGTTTGATATCATTCTGGGTATGGACTGGCTATTAAGGAACAAAGTTTTGATTGACTTCCAGAGGAGATCTGTTCTAGTCCGACTGCTTGGGAGAGAGTAGTTCTTATTCGAACCTGATAGGTACTTTCCTTTACCGTGCATTATACCTTCTGTCCAGACAAGAAAGCTTATGCGTAGAGGGTGTCGAGCGTTTTTAGCGACTTTTGTATCTGTTCACGAGACACCCAGTCAGTCAACCTCCGATGTCCCAATTGTTAGGGACTTTTAAGATGTTTTTCTTGACGACGTCTCTGGTATGCCACATGTGCGGGAAGCGAAGTTTTCTATTGAGCTTATGCCAGGTACCGCACCGATATCGAAAGCACCGTACCGATTAGCACCGACAGATATGGCAGAACTCAAGAAGTAGCTTCAGGAACTTCTCGACAAGGAGTTCATCCCCCCGAGTTTTTCACCATGGGGCGCGCCAGTCTTATTTGTGAAGAAGAAGGATGGTTCGATGAGGTTCTGCATTGATTACCTGGAATTGAGCAGGGTTACAGTGAAGAACAAATACCCACTCCCGAGGATTGAAGATTTATTTGATCAGTTGCAGGGAGCTTCAGTATTCTCAAAGATTGATCTGCGTTCTGGTTATCACCAGTTGAGGGTGAAAGATGCCGATGTTCTCAAGACTGCCTTTAGGACTCGTTATGGCCACTTCGAGTTCCTTGTGATGCCGTTCGGTTTGACGAATGCGCCAGCGATCTTCATGGATATCATGAATCGCGTATTTCAGCCGTACCTTGATCAGTTCGTGATAGTATTCATAGACGACATTCTCGTCTACTCAAAGAATCAAGAAGATCATAGTAGACATCTGACAGCAGTTTCGTAGACCTTGCAAAAGCATAAGCTATTCGCGAAGTTCAGTAAGTGCGAGTTCTGGTTTGAGAAGGTGGCGTTCTTAGGCCACATCGTTTCTAGCAGCGTTATCGAGGTAGACCCAGCGAAAGTTGCAGCAGTCAGAGATTGGGGGTTACCGCAAAATGCATCAGAGATCCGTAGTTTCCTTGGGCTAGCATGATATTATCGGAAGTTTATTCAGGGATTCTCCTCTATCACAGTTCCACTCACGTCTTTGACAAAGAAGAATGCGAAATTTGTGTGGAGCGATGAGTGTCAGAAGAGCTTCGATACTTTGAAGCAAGCTCTTATCTCAGCACCAGTTTTGGCCATGCCGTCAGGGCCCGGAGACTTTATTTTGTATACCGATGCTTTGAAGCTCGATCTAGGCGCAGTATTGATGCAGCATGGAAAGGTAATAGCGTATGGTTCTCGTCAGTTGAAAATCCATGAGAAGAATTACCCTACCCACGATCTATAGTTGGCAGCCGTAGTTTTTGCCTTGAAGATTTGGAGGCATTATTTGTACGGAGAGAAGTGACAGATCTTTACCGACCATAAGAGCCTCAAGTACTTCTACGCAGAAAGAGCGGAATATGCGTCAGAGGCGTTGGTTGGAGCTAGTGAAAGACTATGACTGTGACATTAGCTACCACCCAGGCAAAGCTAATGTAGTTGCGGCCGCACTGAGCAGGAAAGTCACAGTTATGGCTCATTTGGCGATTCCGAGACCTCTTCAGTCTGAGATGCAGAGGTTTGATCTAGAGACTTATCCTCGAGGTAAAGTTCCACGTCTATCTACTTTGACGATCCAGTCTTATCTTTTAGACCGTATTCGCAGTGGACATCCAGCAGATGAGCAGTTGGCAAAGTGGAAGCATAGAGATGAGGCCAAGGGCAGTATCTTGTATACAGTTAGCGATGGTATTGTGAGATATCGAGACAGAATGTGGGTTCCTAGCAGTGGTTCTATTCGAGCAGATATTTTATCCGAGGCCCACATGTCGCCTACTCTATTCATCCTGGGAGTACGAAGATGTACAAAGACCTGCAGTTGTTGTATTGGTGGTCCGGAATGAAGAAGGATATCAGACGTTTTGTATCCGAGTGTCTGACGTGCCAGCTAGCGAAAGCGGAGCATCAGAGACCAGCAGGCTTGCTCAAGCCTCTTCCTATTCCCGAGTGGAAGTGGGAGAATATTACCATGGACTTCGTAGTAGGTTTGCCGAAGTCAGCTAGAGAATCAAATGCTATCTGGGTGATTGTTGATCGTCTTACCAAGTCAGCGCACTTCTTGCCCATTAAGACGACTTTAACCATGATTCAGTATGCCGAGTTGTATATCCTAGATTCACTTCCTCCTTTTGGAAGACTTCATGGCATTCCCGTTTCTATAGTGTCTATAGTGTCTAACCGAGATCCTAGATTCACTTCCTCCTTTTGGAAGAGTCTGCATTCAGCTGTGGGTACGAAGTTGTTGTTTGGCACAGTCTTCCATTATAAAGCCCTAAAAATCCTTACTTTGAAAATTTGCGGGAAATTTAAAATTTTTCTTTTAAAATAAATGGAGTGCTTCATTCATACCAAAAACTGATAAAATGTTTAACGTTCAAAATAGCGGAAGAAATTATTACTTGCCAAAATAACAAGTTAAAGTGTTCAACAACTGATAAAATATTTGAGCATCAAAAATAAAATGGCAAGTGCTGAAACTGAGGTCCTCGGGTGCCACTACTACCGACCCAAGCTAGCTCACTGGTCGGTGCAATTTGGCACATCGCACCGTAAAACTGAGACAAATGTGCCTAATGATTTCGTATTTAATCATGACTCCGAACCAACCCGAGCCAACACTAAAACATCATATAGTCATGATTAAAATACGCTTAAAATGATGAATTAATGCTCCTAAAATAGTTAGGGCCGAAATCTAGGTGGATGGAGGCCAAAACATGAAACGCTCTTTCGAGAGTCAATTTGGCACATCGCACCGTAAATTCTCGTACGACCTAAAAAATGAACCGAATTACAAAAGTAGAAAACATGACCTTCCTAACTCAATGAGGCACTGTCCAGTCCAAGGCCATAGGCTAAAAGCCAACCGAGAACTCGAACGAGCCACTGAACCGTCACAGCAAGTTGTTGTCCTAAAATACAGCAACTTGTGCTTCGGTTTCTTTGCGTCGTTTGCGAGGCTAATGGCCATTGGGACTTGAACCACCGACCAAAACCTCTTACCAATGTCCCAAGGAATGGGTTGAACCATGGCTAAGGGCCCTAGGCCAGCCACAATCCGAACCACACCAGAAACAAGACCACACTCCTAGCCGAGAACGTAATCTGCGCGCTTGGGGAGTTTTGCTTCGTTTGCTGTCATGGACCTTTCCAATGGCCATTTGGTTGACCATGGCACGATCTAGACATCTTGGGGTATGGTATGAACCGTGGCTAAGGGCCATAGGCCAACCAAGATCCACACCAATCCACCAAAGTTCGAAACCCATATGCTGTACCAAAGAAGGGCCGAAATGGGGAAGAGGTTGTTCTTGCGTTTTAAATTGAAAACCGATTCACCATGGACCGAGCCACCAAAAGGGCGACTTAGTCACGTCTTAGATATGCTATGGAAGTGATCTAACCATGGCTATATGCCTTGTGGCAGCCCAGATCAGATCCATCCCCTTGACAGCACACAACAGATTTTTCGAAAACTAAAAGGGCCAAGATTGAAGAGTTGCTGTCAAATTAGAATTCTATCATGCATGGGGCTTGTTTGAATGGAACAACATGGTCTTGACACACCCTAGTATGTGTCTAGATGTAGCCTAGTGATCCTGGAGTCGAGCCAATACCTGAAACCATGAAAACGAAAGTAAACCGTGAAGCTTGTCATGGAATCGAAAAATTCTGCATGTGGTTTTTCTGAAAATTCTTGCCATGTTTCGGTTTTTGCTAAATAAAACATGATCATGTAATGAAAATAAATGGTATTAGGACTTGATTGAAGAGTCAAGGAAGAATATATGCATGCCTGGTTTCGTTTTGAAAGAAAACGAAAGAACGAGACGATCCGGCGCGGAGGAGGTGGAGCGCTTTCTATTCTACCTTGCTTGTTCTCGATTTTCTTCTCTCTTCCTAGCTATGGTGCTCACTTTTTTTTTCTCTCAAATTCTCTCTGAATTTCAAAGTAATGGAGGGGGGGAAATGGTGGTTAAGAGGGTGAGGAGAATGAGTGCAAAATATAAGGAAAAATCTAGACAAAGTCTCCACTTTTTTTGAATTTTGAATTCTTGTTGCTATCAAATATTGGTGGGGGGGAATATTATAGGTGCATGGCCGAAATTCTCATGATAACTAGACTATGATATTGCTTACTAATAAATTAATTAAGGTTGATTAGTAATTAAAAAGGTTATCATGCTAAAAATGACAAAGAATGGGTCAAAGGTGAGTTGGCAAGGAATGTTCTAGCACCAAAGGGGTGGCCGAAAATCATCCATAAAAATAAAGGGAAATGTTGATTATTTACTAAATTTATAGCCCTTAAAAGCCAAACCTATATTTTAATTAATTTAGTGAACTAACCCCTTAATTAAGGAACTTAAATAAATTTATTTTCTACTCACCTCAAGTAACTAAAATAATTCCTTAAACTTCCTTTTTAACTTAAATGAACATACTTGCTAGCTAAAATAAATTCTGGATATATTTTCTGAATCTTAAATTTTATCTCTAAACTTCAATTCCAGTCCGGCCTCACTGAAATAATTGAAAGAATAAAATTTAAACTACTGAAATAAAATAATTAACTTAAGGAAAATCATTTAAATACTCATGAAATAAAATCATTTAAAATACTAGAATTATGCATGGCTTATACGTAATCTAAGTTACGGGTTCTACATCCATCCTCAGACGGATGGTCAGTTAGAGAGAGTTATCCAGAGTTTGGAGGATCTTCTCCGTACATGTGTCATCGATTTCTCAGGGAGTTGGGAGTCGAAGTTGCCATTGGTAGAGTTCACCTATAACAACAGTTTTCAGTCGTCTATAGGTATGGCTCCATACGAAGCACTGTACGGTCGTAAGTTTACATCGCCCATTCATTGGGATGAAGTGGGGGAGAGATCAGAATTGGGTCCGGAGATCATTCAGCAGACTGCCGATGTAGTGGTCAAGATTCGTGATAGGATGAGGACTGCTCAGAGTCGACAGAAGAGTTATGTGGATCAGAGGAGAAGAGATCTAGAGTTTGCCGTTGGCGACTATGTTTTTGTGAAGATAGCACCTATGAAAGGTGTCATCGATTCGGGAAGAAAGGAAAGCTGAGTCTGAGATTCATCGGACCATTTGAGATCCTCGACCGGGTTGGGACGTTAGCTTATCGTGTTGCTCTTCCGCCGAATCTGGCCGGAGTACACAATGTGTTCCACGTCTATATGCTGAGGAAGTATATGGCAAATCCTTCGCATGTCTTGAATTTCGAACCGTTGCAGCTCACTCCAAACCTGTCTTATGAAGAAAGACCAGTGCAAATCTTAGGCAGACAGGAGAAGAAGCTTCGGAACAAACTGGTTAAGCTAGTGAAGGTCAAATGGCCTAATCATTCGGAGGAGAAAGCTATGTGGGAATCTGAGCCAGAAATGAGGAGTCGGTATCTTGAGTTATTCGGTAAGTTTTAATTTCGAGGACGAAATTTCTTTTAATGGGGGGAGAGTTGTAGAACCCGTTATATCAGACTACGTATTAGATATGCATAATTACTATTATTTAAAATTAAAATGATTTCTTTTATATTTAAAGTATTTTAAAAGTTGTTTAGTCATGATCATTTATTTTAATCGCAGAAGCTTAATTTTTATCTTTTCGGTTAAATAAGCGAGGCTGGACTGGAGTTGGGGTATTGAGATAAAATATAATAGTAAGAAAATATTCGTAAATTTAATTTAAGCCAAAGAATAAGTTATTTTAATGTAAAAGAATGTTTTGGGATTTATTTACTTAATTGGAGATAAGTAGTAAATATATTCTTTTATGTCCAATAATTAATTAAAAGCCTAAATTAAAATGTGTAACCAATTGAGATAAGTTAATCTCGGCTTATTTTATTTAAGAAATTGTAACTTAACATGTTAGTAATTTATTTTAAGAATTAGCCATGCATGCAAGAAAATTACTATCTCAAATTAAATTATTAATTCACTAAAATACATAATAAGTGTTTATAACTTTAAAGAGTTAAAATTCAAGAATTAAGCAATATTTTACCCCATTTTAGTTGCAAAATTTAGGCCACCCCTTATAGGATTTAATTAAGTTTGACAACTCACCATTTTGTATTCATTTCCTTATCCTTTCTTGGTAAGATAATTCCCTCACTTTTAATCACCAAAAATTAATAATTAAGCAATATTTCTACCACATTTTGATAAGTAGAAATCGGTCATTCACCTCTCCAAATCAAATAATATCACACCTCATTTTCTTATCTCTCAAACTCTAGGATAGAAAGATTTATCTTGCCATTCAATCCTCATTTATTTTGCAACTTCTCCATTCATTTCCTATCCTTCTCTCCTCTCCATTCTCTCGAAAATTTCAGAAGAAAACCTCACAAAAAAAAAATTGTGAACCCTCAAGAGTAAATAAGAGAGAAAAGTAGAAAAGAAAAGGAACTATGTCTCCGCCGTGCCGTGTTCGTCGTATCGTTTGTTTTCTTTCGTAAACAAATTTCCAGGCATGTCTATATTATTCTTTTCTCTTCAATCAAGTCATATACATATTTTTAAACCATGTTATGTTCATAATTCATGTAGCAAAACCGAAACTTGATAGCCATTTTCGAAAAAAAATCGTGCAGATTTTTCGGCTCCCACTTGTGCTTCACGTTTGGTATTGTTTTTGTGATTTCAGGGGTTGGCTCCGTTCCAGGCGTTCAAGGCTGCATCTAGGCATATTATAGGGTGTGTTAGGGAGGTGTTGGTCTATCGGTTTGAGTCCCTTCGCCACAGCAACACGAAATGGACAGCAACTCTCCATAGTTGCAAGTTGTGAGTTTCGATTTCTTGTTTGGATTGTCTAAGATGAAGGTTCGGATCATGGTTGATCTAAGGCCTGTAACCATGGTTAGAAACCTTCCTTAGCATGTCTAGACGTGACCAAGATGACCTTTTGTTGCGACTTTGATTTTTGCACTCCCAAGAGCAGGTTGTCCACAAGTAGTATAATTCGATGAGTTCGAATATCGTATCCACGAGGAAGCTAAGGTAATTACAAGTCCACTACAATGTCTTTTTATCTTTTAATTGTTTGAATCTTTAATTGGTAATTTTTAATTGTTCAAATTTTAATTTAAGTAGTTGAGATTAAAGGATCCACTCTTGGTATTTAATAAAATTAACATTAACGAACATTATTGAAATCCACTTAATAAAATGGTTTCAATATATTAAATAATCATATTTATATTATGTTATATATTATTATCTTATAAATATGTAATATATACCAAAACTTATAAATGTTGTCAAGTATTTATTGTGCTATATATATATATATTTTTAAACACTAAATCAAGGTTCCCACTTTAAATGGTTGGTAAAACCAAACTATCATTTTTAAATGGTACCAAGAAATTATTATTATTATGATATATTTATATATAGTAAATCAAGGTTCCCACTTTAAATGGTTGGTAAAATCAAACAAACATTTAAATGGTTCCAAGAATTTAATATTATAATATATTCATATATAATAAATCAAGGCATCCACTTTAAATGGTTGGTAATACAAAACTAGCATTTAAATAGTTCCAAGAATTTAGTGTAACATATAGCAACAATAAATCAAAACTCCCACTTATAAGTAGGGTATAAAAAAATAAATATAAAAAACAATAAATAATGATTAAATAATATAAAACATAGATTCTTACCTTTTAGTAACTTTATTATCATGTCAAGAGTTTCACCTTTTCATCTCAACTTTAGGAAGTTAGTTATTCATTATTCAAAGTGTAAAACTTTGAATATGAATTTAACATGCTAATTATATTTAAATGAAGAAATAAAGGAAAAACAAAGAGAGAAATATTATGAACTCAAGGGTTTGTTCATAAAATGAGGGATATCTCAATTCATTACAATGCACCCCTATTTATAGCCAAATTTGGGGAGACAACCACAAATAAAATATTTTTTTTTACACATAAGTCCTCATTGGTGTTCCAAGAAATTATATTTTAATGCACATCACTTTTGAAAATCTTGTCATCCGAATTTTCTTTTCCATATAAAATAAAACATGTAGATATCTGAGTTGTTGAGTTGTGGTATTTTTTTCACACCATTTGACTAAGTAATTTGAGAGATATGGTCAAAATACTATAGCATGATAAAACTGTCACTCCTTTGATAACTTTAATTGTTGCTTAATTTGATCCCATTTGTAAGAAGATTTTTATCTCATGCTTGCCACCAATATTGTAGATATTAACATCAACTTTCTACAGGTCCAAGAATCATCTTAATCTCATTTGCAACTGCCAAGTTTATTCTTGTTTTATCGAACCTGTAAAAAATAGTAAAAACTTATAATTACATAACAACTTATATTTTATACAATTTATTATAAAACATATAATATTTAAACATTTAATAAAACAAAAACTATATATTTATATTATAAAACATTTAATTAATGTACAATGTTTATCACCTTTCATGTCTTGGTTCACGGTCCCATCGGTTTTTAAAACAAACAAGACAAGTGCCCCTTCGATTTTCAATTTTCTGATTTTTGTTGTGTGAGTTGGTTTTCGATTTTGAGGATGTTGGGTGGATCTTGGTTGGCTTCTAGCTCTTAGCCATGGTTCACACAATACCTCATGATGTCTAGATCAAGCCATGGTCGATCACATGGCCATTGGAATGACCAAGACAACAAGTGAAGCAATACACCCCACGCGTGCAAAATGGCATTCTCGGGTGGAGCTTCGGATTGTCGTAGGTGTTTGTTTGGTTTGCGGTTGGCCTAGGGCCCTTAGCCATGGTTCAAGCCACACCTTAGGATGTTGGGAAGAGGCTCTGGTCGGTGGTTCAAGCCCCAATGGCCATTAGCCTTGTAATCGAAGCATTTCGAACGAAGAAGCTGCCGCTGTAATTGGACAGCATCTTTGCTGCGGTTCAGAGGCATTGTGCGAGTTCTTTCTTGGCTTTTAGCCTATGACCTTGGACTGGAAAGTACCTCAATGAGTTAGGAAGGCCATGTTTTTGGCCGTTCGTGATTTGGTTGAGTTTAGAAGTCGTACGAGAATTTACGGAGAAAGGTGCCAAAGTGACTCTCGAAAGAGCGTTTCATGATTTTGGCCTTTATTCCCATTTTTCGTGCATTACAGCCCTAGAGATTTATTTTCCATAATTTTAGGTGTATTTTAATCATGACTAAACGATGGTTCGATGTTGATTCGGGTTGGTACGGAGTCATGGTTGAATATTAGTTTGTGGGTCGCGTTTGTCTAGTTTTTGGGTTCGGTTATGAAGCTTTAGTCAAGTTGAAATTATTTGCATGTTCCTCATGTTAGAATTAGGTCGCAGCGAGCCTGGGAACGATTCAACCCTTTCGATAAAAATGTGGTGATAATTATATTACATGCAAAAATATAAAAATGTTATTTTGATATATATGCGATATGTCTTGTGACCACCATACGCTTATGGGATTGCTTCACCCGGTAACTACGACTGGTTTATGTTTATGTATGGGTACGGACATCCAGTCCAAGGGCTTTAGTGATCTCTACCACCCAGTATACTGTGGTTTAGTCTGATCAGACGATTCATGTTATGTTATGGGCTACTTGCGTAGAACATTATCTCTACAGAAAAATTACGATATGATATGTTATGACGGAGCTCTATCGAGCAAAGCTTTTACGTATGATTTTCAGATATGCACGTATTTATAATTATCCATGACACGATTTTCACCTTACGCTTTACGATACGATATTTTTATGTCACTGCGAAATTTTATGATTTATTTACTTGTTATTCACGATATATGCATGATGAGTCTTTAGACTCACTAGACTTGATTGTTGTAGGTACTGATGAGGTCGGGACCGAGAACAAGGGACCAATGAGCTAGCTTGAGTCAGCAAGTAGTAGGAACCCAAGGACCTCATTTTTTTTATCATTTACTATTTATGCTCACTCAGTTTTTACTTTGACGAATTATTTTTAAGTTGTGGTTTGAAAATAATATTTGCTTCCGCTGTTACATTAAATCTTTTTATCAGTTTATTTTATGAATGAGGCATGTTATTTATTTAAAGAGAAAATTTTAATAATTCCGCAAATTTACAAATACGAAATACGGGCCTCTACACAGTCTCCTCAACAAAATGACATTTTCGAGAGAAAGAATTGAACCTCACAAAAGATGGCTCGAGTCATGTTGAGTTCTAAAAATATTAAAAAACTTTTTGGGCTGAGGGCTTAAACACAGCATGTCATATCCCAAATCGTGTGTATTTAAGGAGTGATTCCACTATGACTTCCTATGAGATCATGCTAGGATCGGTTAATATGGATGAAGTGTTCAAAAAGTGGTTGAATAAACACTTCGGCTCCTCTTCTAAATTCTTCGACTTTTTGAACTCTTTTTCAAGTATGAATCAGTTCTTTGAAGAACTGATCCTGAAATTTTGTATGTGTATATCGATCAGTTAACTAATAATAAAGTGGAATTAAATTGAATGATAGATTGAATGTTTCACTAGGTTACTGTGAAAACTGAATGAACAAAAAATAATGCACACGAAGATTTCTATGGATGTTCAGATACTTCAAATACTATTACGTCACCCCTTCTATCTCAAGGATAGGTATTCACTAAAATACTTTGATTAATTACAATAATATGTAATAACCCACTTTAATTTTGACTTAGACACTGTCAAACTGAAATTCTTAGTTTTTCTTACAAAATATATCATTTGATAACTCAATAGATCAAACGAGTAGCCTGAATGATTGAAATATATCAATGAGTTGTGAGGTAGAGATTGCAATTTGCAAACTGAATAGAAACTTGAAAATAATAAATCGCAACGAACTCAAAAACTGATTGTTCTCTGTTATTCGTTGGTGACTGTTGTTTTTCACTAACTCGATCGTTAACCTCTTCACAACTGAACTCCTTAGTTATATATAGTCTTTTATTCCAATGGTCATTTTGAATGCATGAATTAATGATATCTGTTGAGTCGTCTTTTAATCCATGTAGACATCCTTTTCTGACAAATGTATGACATATCAGATTGTTATGCTTTGGTATGGACTGTCATTTTGTCATCTGAGATTCAAATTGCAACTCATGACTTGGCTAACTGATCAGGAGTCAAACTGTTCGAATGATCAGTTCAGATGGTCTATATCAGTTCTAAATGATGTCCTTTCAGTTTAAACGTTCTGCTATCAATTCAGTTTGATCGTTTCAGTTTAGCTCTACTAGTTCTATGAATAATATTTTCAGTTATGGTCTTCAGTTCTGATATTCGATCTGTTTGTCAATCTTCGATTCATCAGTTTGAGACTTATTAATACTTATGAGAACTTTAGTTTATTTACCTCAGATCTTAGTTCATTTCAGTATGAGAATTCTCCTTCAGTTCTTAGACCAATTATGTTTAAACAGTTCCGTTACTGATTAGTTTGGGTCTTCAATTCTTTTACTGATTGGTTTGTCAAACTCTAAAACTCATAATTTCCAATAGATCATCATGAGTAAGAGGTAAAACCTTAAGTATTTTAATTTCTTTGAATGTGTATGCTATGTGTTCAATGACCGAGATCATCTTGCTAAGTTTGATTTTAAGAGTGACAAATGTTTGTTTATTGGATACTCCACGAATATTCGGACATATCGTATGTTTAATTTAAGAACTAGAATGATTATAGAATCCATTAATGTTGTATTTGATGATCTTGGAGATATAGCAGGTAAGACAATCGAGGATGATGTAGATGGACTACTGAATATATTTGAGTCACTGGTCAGAACATGTGTTGAGCCAGATGTTGCAACACTCAGTAAAACACTGCCTTTGTCTGACACAGATTCTGTGCAAGATGAACAAGATGATGATACAGTGATCGATGATGGAAAATATATTTTCAGCAAAATTCAGAAGAATCATCCATCATCGCAGATCATTGGAGAAGGAGAAAGTCGACTATCGAAAAATGATTGAGTTTGTATGCATGATTTCCATATACTGTTAGGTAAGACATTCTTGCTTTATATCACACATTGAACCAAAGAACAGTAATGATGTATTAAAATATGAATTTTTGTTCAATGCTATGTATAAATTACTTGATCAGTTTTTTTGCAATTATTTGTGGATTTAGTTCCAATACCATAAAATGTTAATGTAATTGGAACTAAATAGATTTTTAAAAACAAAACTGATGAATCAGGTAATGTGATTAGAAACAAAGCACGATTGGTAGCTCAAGGGTATACACAGGTTGATGGGATGGATTTTGATTAAACATTTATTCATGTAGGCCCTAATTGAGCCTTTCCGACTGTTACTTTTCACTGCATGTCATATTAGAATTAAATTATATCAATTGGATATGAAGTGTGTGTTTTTGAATGGCGTCTTGAATGATGAAGCTTATATAAGTCAACCAAAAATATTTGAGGATACACAACACTTGGATCATGTTTACAAGATAAAGAAGGCTCTCTATGGACTGAAACAGGCTCCACGAGCATAGTATGGTAGGTTCATAAAATATTTGTTTAATATTGACTTCAAACGAGATGAGGTTAATAAAACTCTTTTAATTCAAAGGTTAAAGCATGATATTTTGATCTGTCAAATTTATGTGGATGACATTATTTTTTATAATTCTTCACAAAATCATGTTGATAATTTTGTTGAATGCATGTCTTCACAATTTGAAATTATCATGGTAGGTGAATTAAGTTTTTTTTCTTGGATTGCAAATTAAACATTTGCATGATGATATCTTTCTGTGTCAATCCAAGTATGACAAGAATTTAGTAAAGAAACTTTCAAATGAAAACACTAAGTACATGAAAACTCCTATGGGTTATAGTGAAAAGCTATTTAGGGATGATGTTGCCCAAGGTGTTGACAACACCATGTACCATAGCATCATTGGTAGTATCTTTTACTTGAGTATTGGTCGTCCGGATATAATGTTCAATGTATGTTTATGTACTAGATATCAAGCTTATCATAAAATCACTCACCTAAAGTCTGCCAAGCGAATTTTGAGATACATTGCAGGGATTGTTGATCTCGATTTGTGGTACACCAAATAAACAAATACCAATTTAGTTGGATTTAGTGATGTTGATTGGGCGAGGTGACTTAGATGATAGGAAGATTACAATTAGAGGTTGTTTTTATCTAAGAAATAATACGGGTCATGGTACGGTAGAAAACAAAATTGTGTGTCTTTGTCTACATGCTGAATCTGAATATGTGGCAGCTGGTAGTTGTTGTTAACAACTTTTATGGATGGATTAGATGATTGAGGATTATGGCTTTCATAGTGAGACCTTGATTGTTTACTGTGAAGGTACAACACTCTCGAACAAATCACATTGACATTAGACATTATTTTATTTAACATTTGGTTGAGAATGTATAATTCGAATGAAATTTGTTGGATTTAAGAACCAACGGCTGATATTTTCACAAAACCTATGGACTTCGACAGATTTCCAACCTCCGAAAGTCTCTCGTCTTGTGTGTATAATGATCACTAACACATGTGAATACACCTTACATGCATGTACTTTTGTAGGATGGTAGACATATTACATATATCATTCATTATGTTCTGTGTAAAGTCTGTACAATGATAGTTATTTCCTGGTGTACTCTCAGTTGTTGTTCAAACTTCAAATCAAGTACTTGAGAGTGGTTTATGCTCAATCTAAGTCATCAAATAGTTGAGAATGTTCATGTATTTCATGATCTTGCCTAATGTGAAAAGGTGACTTGAAAAATGTGAGCAAAAAAGAGAAAAAAAAAGATGAGAAAATAAAAAATATATTTTAGAAGATAATGAAAAAAGCTATCTAGAATAGTCATATGAAAACTGTTCTTCTAGTGTATGAGCTACCACTTCTAAATCAAAATACAAATGAAAAAATCTACCTACAAGAGTATATTGAAGACTGTTCTTCTACTGTGAGAGCTATCATTTATGAATCAGAAGAAAGTTCATGAAAGTTTGACTCAAAATCATGAGTGTTTTCAGGAGGTGTTGCTAACACCAAGTACAAACGTACTACAATTTGTTCACTGCCTGACACTTCCTTATTATATCATACTTAGGCATAATTAAGACATGCATTCTGATTGTTTTGTGGTTTTATCTTGCTCAGTGGGCTATCAACTTTTAACCTATAACATTTAAAGAAAACCCTAATCTTCTATATTTTGAATTTTCTTGATTTTTAATGATTAGAGGGTTGAGCCGAAGATAAGTGAATTCCGGATGATTTTCTTGATATATGATTGCATCGGTTTGCATTTGTTACCGTTGGGTGAAAGATTAAATTTCGACAGAAACGAGCGGTCTTCTCTGCGAATGATTTTGTTATCGTTGGGAGTAGAGTATATATGTTTCTACCATTGGATACACAATTCATCACTGCATTGTTCTTGTTCTTAGACTTTATTTGCTCTAACTTTTTGCCTTCTGTGCGAATTCTTTCTTAGTTTATCATGGGTTTTATCTGTAACTTTTGTTTATATTTCATAGATGGCTGGAACAGATACGACCCTCTGGGCATTCAAAGAGAAATGGCAGCAAGCGGTGTTCCACCCCGTGTGACAACACCGCCTACAGATCCTCATACTGATAATCTTCTTCAGATGGTTGTGGTCGTCGATGACCCAATTCCAGTTGAATCCATTGCCCCTTGGGAGCCGGTTAATGCAATAGATGTTGAAAATCCACCGGATTTTGAAGAGTTGAATCATGTCTTCCTTATTCCTCCGCAGCCTAGACGATCAAAGCGTCAGGCGGGATATGACCCTAATTTTGTCCCATCCAAGAAGTTTCGAGCATCCTCTACCACTACGAATCTTTTGGACCCTGATTTATCATCTGGAGATTACTTTGCAAGACCAAAACCTGCTTCTGTTGTGAAGAACACATCATCATATATTGTTACTGTCCAATCATCTTCTAAAGAAGAACCAAATGATGTTCCAGGGCAGTGATCCCGTTGGTTCTATTGAAGATGAACAATCCTTGGACGAGTTTCTCTCACTTAAAAGTAGAAAAAGCTGCAAAGAAAATCATCTCTGATTATGACGAGCCCTACGAGTAGATGCTACAAGAATTTGATGACAATCGCCCTGACTCTTCTGATAGTTTCTCTTCTGGATCTAATTGTGAATCTGAGAAACAACTGATGATGATGAGTCAGAAGACAGTGATGGTCATGAAAGTGAGTTTATTGATGATGTTGATGATACTTTTGTCGATGTTGAGACGGATGTTGTCAACATCGGAGACGACATTAACTCCGTGGACTATGATGCGAGCAAGTCCTTCTCCATTAAGTTCTACTCTGAAGCTGCTTTAGCTCTGTGACCACTGTACATCAATACGGAATTTATAGAATAAAAAAATATTGATGTGGAGGCCTATGGATAACAGATATGACCGTTTTCCTCAAAAATCGAGGAATGTTAGATACTGTAAGCTCTGTGATTCCTTACGCCCAAAGATCTGTTCTGAAATTTTACTACAATCTCCTATCCAGTGTTGGAGATGAAAATATCGGTGAAATTTGGCAGGGTGTTTGTTCCTAACAAGATTTTCTGTTTTAATCCCAAAGTGATAAATGACTTCTATAACGCCATATATTGAGGTGGAGTAGAGGAAGTTACACCTAATTTCAATATTGTTACTGATTTTCTCGCTGGCGGACTAATCAAGGTATTTTCAGATGATCGCAAAAAGATGTCTGCTGCAAACTTTACTTCATTTTATTCTCTTTTGCATAAGACTGCAATCAGAAATTGGACTCTGTCAACCAACACTACAGTAGTTACTAAATCACAAGCCATTGTTCTCTATATGATTGGTACTGGTAGTACCGCATTCAATTTGGCCAAATGATATTCAATATTGTTCTACAGTTTTCAAATGGAGGATTCAAATCTACCTAGTCGCATTTTCTCTTTTTGATCGATGGGATTTTGGAATCCCATGTATATAGATGAAGAAATTTTGATGTGGGTGATCAACTGAAGATAGAGCTTGCATATTTCAAGGGAAACATGAAGATTGATCTTTGCCTAGAATATTAGCAACATATGTGCTTCAACATCTGGAACCAAACCAACTTAAGCTAAATCTATTTCGAGTGAAAAACCTTCCAAGTATGTTATGCTCTATATCTTCCATCTCCAAGCTCAAATAGATTTTGGCCGCCAACAAATTCAGATTGCACGAGAGGTTATTGCATTCTATAGAGCTCAAGTGGCTGAGTATGAGTTGATGTTGAAAGTTGGTGTTCATTCATTTGCTGAACAAAATAGGAGAGTAAAAGTAGAAGCTCCTGCTAATGCAAAAATGGATGAGTCTGATGTTGATCTGATGATCATGATCAAGATACTGTTGGAGATGCTCCGTAGTTTGTTTTATTTTTCTATTTATATGTTTTTAGTTTTGTTTGATTAGTTGTCATGTTCTGTTATGATATTTCTGAGTGTTCTGGTATGCGTGTTACAAAACCTATTTGAAAACATTGCATTAACGGGAGATAACTATCTAACTCATGGAGAGTTATTATACAGGCGGAGATAATGCATAAGATAATACTATTTTTGGAGGTCTTGTCCATAAAAACAAAAATGAAGAGATTTAAAGGAATATTATTACTTAGTTAATTTTTCCTAGTTGATAATATTGTGAAATTAACATATGACAGTCCTCCCAGCGAAGTTCTTCAACAGGGTGAAAACAAACCAACTCAAACTCAGTTGAATTTTATTTAGTGCTTTCAATATGTAATGCTTGTTACCTTTTTTTCTTTTCAGAGTTCATTACGGGTTACAACTGCTTTAGTGTTGGTGTCATGGTATGTAATGAATCCTTCAATTATTGTTCTTCTGATTTTCCTACATTTCTTGCCAAGTATTCATTGGCGTGGACATCCTTAGGTGTGCAATTTCTCTTTTTCACTCCAGCTCCTCAAATTAGAGTCGGTAGTACTTGATGAAACACATTACTTGTATTCCTATGTATACAACTAACAGTAGATTTCTATCTATATGCCAAGTTTTGGATGATGGATTTGCATAGACAGGGGATTTAAAAGGGAATTTAAACGCACCAACAAATGATATAAAAGTAGTGAATTTGAACGATAAAAGTTTAAAATTTTGAATTTTATTCTTGTTGCCAAAAATACACCATAGATTTGGACGAAAGATTTTAAATCTGAATATGTAAATTCCATCAATCTAAATGCATACATATGAACTCTTTTTACACTACAAATCAAGGCTAATTAAACGAAAGCATGAGAGAAGACAGGTGTGAGGAAGGGAAATCATATTATCTAAGTCAAATTTAACATTAAACCGATAAATATCAAACGTGTCTACTAACATACATCTGAAAAAAAAAATTATTTTGGTAAACACAGTTGGTAAAAACACACCAAAAGACAAACTTGGTTGACAAATTAAACTGACCAAAAAACTATGTTTCTTGAAAACATCATCGGATGCTATTCCTAACAATTTATCAAAGAAGCGTTTTAATTTTACAGAACTCACCCGATTCATAAAAGCTCTACAGCCACAAAGACACCGCCTCTGCTTCTCCCCTTTCCTGCTGAGATTGACGAGATTAAACGGACCATAAGGGATGTCGAATTCAATTGGAAAGACAGATAACGAGTTTGTGCGTGAATCTAACACCTAAACACCGAATCACCCGGAAATCGGCAGCTGAATTCCAAATCCCACATGTTGGAGATATGTGTTAAGGAACTTAATTAGATTCGCGCACAAACTCGAAATGCGCCTTTCCCCCGCATCTCCCATCTTCCGTTCACCGCTAACGAAAACAGCAGGATAAAATGGCAAGATATGTCCATGTCCGCAAGCTATTGCCCAAACTTCGCCGAACCCTATCTATTATGAATAAGAAAAGATTCGTGGACATGGTATAATAATAAAATGTCTGTTTGCCATCATAAGGTAATTGTAGCTCACATCTAAGTACAAATTTTTTGTAGTTTAGTCACAATTGTGGTATACTTTTACATAATACAAAACAAATTATATAAATACTTAATGTGTGGCAAAAATAATTAAGTATTTATATATACTAATAAATACATGAATGGTGAAGCTAAGGATGTAAATAATCCAATCAAGTCAAACAGTCTTAGACTTGAGCTAGGTTCGTTTGAGATTGATATCGGCTCGAGCCCGATTCGAGCTTTTACCATCATGCTCGAGTTCGAATTATCTTTAAATTACTAAGCTCGCAAAAAGCTCGTGCTCAATTCGTTAAAACCTCGTTTATCATATTAATCACGAACATATTTGCAAGCTCGCGAGTCGAATATCTTTAGGCTTGAGCTTGGTTTGATAAAATTATCGAGTTTGAGCTTGGCTTGATATGATTTAACAAACGAACTGAAACGAGCTTTTTATCGAGCCGAGCTCCGAGTAGCTTATGAACGGTTTGGTCGTTTACATCCCTAGATGAACGCCAGCCTAGAAAATACTGAAGCACGTAGAGATGTAGGATTAGGGGTGGGCACGGGTCGGGTTTTTCGGGTCTCGGGTAGTTCGGGTCGGGTACCCGGTTTTGTGTCTAACAAATAATATATGACGAGAAAATAGACTTATAAAAATAATATTGTTTCGTAAATGTGTACAAAAGTTACACAACAAATATTTATCTCAAAATTTAGAATGAGTATTATAATTAACAAATCTTTAAATCGAACATAAACTATTGAAATCCAACTTTGATCTTCACAAAAAAAAAAAAAATCAGAATCAACATCTTGTTTGACTTTCAAATTATCATCTGGAATGTTTCATCACCTACATAAAAATGTAAATTTATTAACAAAAAAAATAAACATCATAAAAAACAATAAAGTGTACCAACAATTCATGTTTTTCATCAATGCAGGAAACAAAATCCATAATATAAATAATAATAAGTTTCACATGCATAAACTTTCAACCTTTAATTGATTACATTTTTTTTCACCTTTACCATTGAATTAGTTATGACAATCAAACATCAATAATAGATGTATCAACACCCAATTTTGTCAACTCTGCAAAATAAACAAAGAAAATAAAATGTTAGTACTTCGAAATGTTGAAAGAAACTCGAGAAGAGTTCATCAAATGTTGAAAGAAACTTAAACGAGTAGTCAGAACGTGCAAGGGACGAAAATCGAAGACAAAAAAATAAAATAAATAAATTTTACGTATCCGACGCGCACCCGCGCGCGGGTGAGCGCGCTTGCCTTCTGCCAGTGGCAGGCACGCACCCGCGCGCATGTCTGCAAGCGGGTGCGAGCTCTCCCAAGCGCGAGCGGGCGCCCCTGCAGGTCTTCGTGTCCCTTCGAATTTTTCATGTATTTTTTCATTTCTTTGGCATTGTTTGATGATTGTGGTCAGTTACAAGGGACAAGGGACACCCCTATGAATGAAAGATCATGTCTTTTAACATGAAAAACATTAAATGATTGATTATTAAAAATCAAATACACATTACATCATATCATCTTTCGCATCTTCTTCCTTCTTCAACAATAGAAAGTTTCTTCATTTCTTTGTGATAGAACTTGAATATTTGAGTGTTCATTATTCAAGTGTTATAGTTGTATCTTGGGAGAAGATTGCCACAACCTCTAGCACATTGTGAGGGGCAAATTCTAATTGATGAATATACTTTGGTAATATTCATAATTTATAAATTTTTAATTTTTTTTAAAATATTTGATAAGGTAAAACTGGTCCAATTGATAAACTTTTGAATTTTCTATAATCTCACTATCTCAGTTTGATAACCGTTCTAAGTAGAAGTCTCGCGAGGTGCTTTGGGTTTGGCCTTTGGAATGGATTTTGGAATTCTGAAACGTAGAATTATAAGCTTGGCCTTTGGACTTTGGTCTTTCCAATTTATTAAAATGGACCGGTCATTAGAAGCCCATATGTTTTTTATTTTAAAAAAATCGGGTACCCGATCGGGTAATTCGGGTACCAACTCTATACCCGAACCCGATCTGACTAAAAAATATTGGGGTTCGGGTGACTATTTACCCTATTTTACCCGAAAATTGCACCCGATCGGGTTCGGGTCAGGTAGAACCCGAAAAACCCGACCCGATTGCCCACCCCTATGTAGGATAGACTCTTTTCGATTGCCTTTCAGCCCTTCAACTGATAAAATATGCTAAATGGTAGCCTCAAATTTAAGAAGTCTACCACAATCCACGTTGCACCCTTTTTATGCATCAGTTAACATGTATTATAATCTGTTTCATGTTTAACATTAACAAATAAATTGATCACATCTACAATTTATTCAATGATAAATTTTCGATAAAAAAAAAAAAAAAAAAAAAGTAGGATGAGAGATTGAAGAATATTCCGTTCTTATCACAACTTAACTTTTAGAAGCCACTGCCATCATCTGAAACAAAATATGCCGCTGAAAAATGGCCACAAATGATATTCCTCCGCCACTGTTGTGCCAGCTATGAAAAACATTTTTCGTGGAACAAAAACATATAACTTCTGATCCCATATTTAACCTTCTCTTTGAAAAGTTTTTTTTTTTACAAAAATATTAAGATTCCATCTTTTCTTATAAAAATAATTTTTTTTTCAAAGAAGAAGTCAATAAAATAATTTTTTCTAAGTTATAACTGGTGTATCGAAATTCAAAACATACACAAGACTTCTTCATATGGAGGAGCCATAAATATTTTGTTGGCAAAGTAACAACCAATAGTAACAATCCTATCCACATCACATTGTTGTGTCGATAAATTCTAGGTGCTGCTACACCAATTTAACCTCGTGTTGGAGTACCGTTTTTTTCGACTCAAAATGTAGCAGAAGTTTTAAACTTTTGTTTTGACGTTCAAAACCTTCTTGGGAGTCGTATGATTTAAAATCATTCATAAGACATTTAGATTTGATTTACCTTTACGTATTTAACGCTGACTCCAATTATACCCGTGTTAGCGATTCTTATAAATCCCTAAGAACTTTATTCAATCTTCTAATCGAACCAAGATCGGATATTTTGTTCTTCTTCTAGATTTCACTAGAAAACTAGGAAATATTTGTCGAGATCATCGCTGAAATTTTCAAAAATCGGAGGCGATGTGGTGGCTTGACAGTGGCGCATAGTTGTGGAAGGGAGGAGCTCGGCCGAAATTATTTAAGTGAAAGGAAGAGAGAGTCTTCTTGTGTTGTTAAATTTTGTGTGGACAAAAATTATGAATAAAAGACTTGTGTATGTTATCCACTTTTAATAGCATGTATTTAATAAACATGATGTTTACATTCAATCAGGATTTTCCTTGAATTAAGATTCTATATTTTAATTATTTAAAAATTTCTTATATGGTATTTTCCATTTTTAAAATACTATGCATAATCAACTCTTGATAATACATGATATATATATATATATATATATACAACTAATTTATTATTTAATTAATATTCTAAATTCTTTAAATAAATAATTTTGAACTTATTATAAGTGAGGCTCGTTATTATAATCATTATTAATTATCAAACAATAATGATTAAATTTAAATATGCAACGGAAAAATAGTTTAAAATACTTAAAAAGTGACCTCAGAGCCAGAAAATTTTGGTATGACCATCCCATAAAAAGAACATACCAAAAATTTAAAATATCTGCAAAAGAAAAATGACTCAAGAACGACGATGTTGTTTCATAAACAATCACACATAAGTGCCAACGGAACAAATCAACAATACACATGCAGCATTTCAAATAAAGCCGGCAAGGCTCACGATAACATAAATTAAGTCCAAACTAACCATAACAACTCCAAATAATCATACAAATACACATGACATCTCTCCGGTAATTAGACTCTAACATAAAACTGACCAAACTCTATTGTAATAAAAATGGACTAACAGAGAAACTTCAACTCTGACAACCCATTAATCATATCTCAATCACGAGCTCCACTATCAGACCTTCCGTCTGGTGCTGCAAAACTATTCGGGTTACCTACCATGATGCCCAACAACAACCACAACAACCCCTAGTATAAAATACTGAGGTTAGAATTTTGATATGAAGCAGTTAAACAACGATAGCAATAATTATAAATCATGCCTAAAAATATAATAAAATGAAATATGGAATGAATGAACAACAATAAAAATAGGAGAATATGAACCAATAAATGGTATGATAACAACATGAAAAATGCTCGAGTGACAACACACTTGGGAGATACATCACCATGTAGCTAAACCACCCTGCCAAGAATGCGAGGTATGTCGTGTTGTGTCCAATAAACACCCATAACTCAGCCTCCATACAGCCAATAACGATACAACTGGAAGGCAAAATAACAAAAAAAAAACATATGATGTCAAGATTTCAAGAACATATCACACAGAAAATGCATCAAGAAATAGACAATCATAATTTCGGTATCAGCGATAACTCAACTCAAAAGTCATCAGCTAATTCCGAAATAACCATCTAATGTGCCAGAATACAATACTGATGTGAATCCTTTAGATTGAGATATTTCTCAATGTCACCATTAATAATTTTGTCTTCACATTCATCTGTCATATATCATAGTCATACCGTGCTATTATGGCTAGCAGTATCCTAATGAACTTTAGCATCATGATTGGAGAAAAGGTTTTTTCATGGTCAATACATTGCCTTTGAATATATTTTTTTTGTTATTATTCTAGCCTTGAAGGTCATTAACTTCCCAACTGCACCAAGCTTCTTTTTGTAAATCCATTTGCAACCTATAGAAATAATTTCCTCAGGTGGATCTACTAAAGACCATACTTGATTCGAATACATGGAGTCAATCTCAGTCTGCATGTCTTCGAATCATTTGGATGAATCGACATCTGATGATACTTCATTGAAGTTTCTTGGATCACATCTAGGAATGAGCTCATCTTGGCTTCTTCAAAAAGCATGTTTATTTTCTTAGGTGGCCTTAAAACCCTTTCAAATCTCTTAGGAGCTTTTGTCTCTTCAACTTGCTATTGGGATATGGGTTCTACTATTTTAGGATCGGTGTTTGTAAGGTCCAAAATGCGATAATGTAATCCAATTGCATGCAAATCTAGGGAAAATGGAAAATGAATAATTAAATGGGTTTAATTGCATAAATTAGATATAGTGTACATGTTTACATGTTTGAAATGTACTTTTCTACATGAATGCGTAAAAAATGTGTTTTAAAAATTATTCAAGACGCGATCGAGGAACGAAGACCGGAGACCATATGAGAAAAATATTTTTATTAAATAATTATTTTTAATTGCTTAATTGGTGGCGTATTTTAATTGAATTTTTGAAAATAAGGTGTTTTTACACGCAGAGTCGTATTTTAAACCGATAATAAATTTTCGATGAAAATAGAGACTTTTTGAGAACTAGGCTAATATTTCACAAACTTTCATTAACAAAATATTTTAAATATTATATAATGGGCCTATTATACTAAGTTAATGGGCATAAGCTTGCACTATGTGTTTTAATTAAAATAATAGCCCTAAAACCCTACCCACACACACATCAAATACACGCCCCTCACCCTAGAATTGCTAGGACTCTTCATCAGCACACACCACATGAAATTTTTGAAGGAAATTCACTCAAGTTTTGAAGAAAAACACAGCAAGATTTCATACCCCATCTCTACGCCAACGTCCCTCGCATCGCAAATTGATTTTCGTGCGTAATGTACGCAAAAGCAAGCCTTAATCTTCTTTCAAATATCTTTCACACCATATTATGTGTGTTTAATTATCCTTACATGAAAAATATGATGCACTTCTTGTATTTCATTTTTATGGCTATATATACACAAAACTAGTGTTTTCTATTTTTTAAAACTCTTGCTAATGATGCAAAAAGGGGCTTCCTTGGTAGGGTTTCTTGAAGGGACGTTTTTCCAACATTTTAAGGGTACATAGATGCTTAGATAAGGGCTGCACCAATAGGGACGAAGACTTGAACAAAAATTGGATTATATGTGAGTTATGGGTTTGGCTAGGGTTTCCTTAGAGAGGCACGACCTTAGATGCTGTTAAGGCATGACCAACAGACCTAAGGGGGTGGTATGATGGTTCTATGGTGCTGCACTGTGGCTGGTGCTAAGGCAAGGGGCTGGGACGCAAGCATGAAGTCGTGCATGGCTTCTTTGTCACGGCTTGAGGGCTACGACTTCTAGGCATGATAAGTTCCATCCAACATCTTGTTATGGGTTTGGTTTGAGTCCTAGGGGGGCTGGTTAGGGGCTGGATACAACGGTTAGGGTCGAAGGGAACCATGGTCCATGGGACTAGGGTTTCCGAATTATGTGGTATAAAATTCAGTAGGTGCCCTAGGATTGTTCAAGGGTTTTAGTTGGCTTGAATTTGGTTGTATATGGTATAGTTAGGTGTTATTAAGCTGTGATTCAAGTTTGGTAAAGTTCTGTTAAGTTCCAAGTGAATTCGGGTTAAAACCGGGATGTACGTCTAAGCTTTAAATACGAATTAGGAATTTAGTCAAGGAGCTTAATTTTACATCTAAGAAATATTTATGAGTGTATTTTAAGGTGTCATGTTAAGTTTGGATGGATTTGGGTCGTCGTTTTAAGGTATAAGGATAAATTGAGAAAGTTAGGTTTTCAAGGGCCAAACGATCATTTTACACCTGAAAAATGTTAGACGTCCTGACAGTAAATAAATGTTAAAATGTTTATTTTAAATGTTTATGAAATTTTATGATGAAACGTTAATGCTAAAAGATATGTTGCATGATTGGTTTAAAAGAAAAATGATTTTTATATGCATGAAATTTTTATAAGTGATGGAAATATGAATTGTTGAAGGAGGTGAATTGATTGTGACTAATACGATGATACGATTATATGTAAGGCCAAAGCTTAGTTGATGGGTGAGAGTGTCGCTATGTCCCCGCCGTCCCGGTGCCGTGGTTATACGTAGATGGATCTATCGATCTACAGCTAATACGAAAGTCGCAATTGAGTATCTGAATTCAATAAAAAGGGAAACATATACGTATATGATGAAAGAAAAAAGTATATGATGAAAGAAAAATTTTTAAAGTTTACGTTCATGAAATGATATTTTCTTAAAAGTATTTTCATTGTTGAATGTGAATGTATATATATTACTTGGTATCATGATTAAGGTTTGATGAGTCAATAGACTTAGTAGGTGTGATCGATACAAGTGAGCATGATTTTGATGGAGGACTCGATGGTTGATCTAGCTGGACTGAAGGTGCACACAACGCGAGGACCGTCGCTAGTTTTCCGCAAAAATTAAGTTTATGATTTAAGTTACTTTAATGATTTTATGACGTTTATGACTTTTATGCTTTTGAGAAATTAGGATATTTATGTTTTTTTTTTTGAAAAATATTTAATTTAGATTTGGTTGACGATTTACGATTTCATGTTTTGAATGATTTTTTTTAAATTTTCAAATAATTAGTTGGTGAGTTTATTTAAATGATGTCAAATATATATATGCCACTGCCAATTCCGGAAAGCTCAGCCGTCAAGCCTCAAATCTGTAATATAATTGATTTACATGATTTTTATGATGGTACCTGCACGTTTACATGGTTTATACGTTTACGCTACATGTTTAAAAGCTTTCTAAAATTAAATGATATATATGCTTAAAGTTGCTCAAAAAGGGATTATTATTTCTGCATGATTAGAAACTTAGATTTAAATTCATGTTGGTTATGTTGAGAAGTTTGAAAACGTTCAGATATAATGCCTCCTAGATGCGCACCTAGTACCGATGAGCAAGCTGACAGTAATAAAGATTGTCAAGGGAATGCACCCCCACCTCCTAATGGGGATGTTGCTGCCCGTGTTCTAGAGGGCATGACACATTTCTTTGAGTAGCAGACTAAGCATGCTCCAAGGAAACAACACGAAATGTATGATCAGTTCCAGAGGCTGGGGGGTCCGAAGGAATTTTCTGACACCACCGACCCATTTGCTGCTGAGGGTTGAATTCAATCTCTTCAGGTGCATTTCCGTTATCTGAATATGGGAGATGATGACCGAGTTAGGTGTGCTATATATATGCTACTAAACGACACTTATCTTTGGTGGGCAGGAGCTGAGCATGGAGTAGATTTAGCTACCCTCACTTGGGTGCAATTCAAGAACATTTTCTACGAGAAGTATTTTACTGCTGACGTCCTTAGGCTTAGATTGAAAGGGTGAATGATTAAGTTAATGAATTTTCGTGATTTTCCACATACAAAGGGCACCCGGACCCCGACACGGAGTCCGCGTCCTTTTTCCTTCAAAATAAGAAATTCCAGTACCTACCCGAACCCCTACACGGGGTCCGTGTACCCCTTATTAAAAAAAAGTTTTTTTTTTATTTTTTTTGGATTTGCTTCGGGGTTCTATATCATGGTTTAGCACCATGGTTAAAATTTATTTATGTAAAAAAATAGGATTTGTTTTGGGGTTTTATGTCATAGTTTAGTACGATGATTAAACGAGGTCAAGTCCGGAGCGAACTAGAATGTCAGAAGTTTGAGGATACCAGCTCGAAGCTTTTCACGAACAAGATGACAATCCAATTCATTATGTTTTGTACGCTCATGAAAAATCGGATTGGATGCGATGTGAATAGCAGCTTGGCTATCACAATACAGAGTAGCTGGTCTATTGATGCAAATTCCCAAGTCCTGGAGAAGGGAAATAATCCAGATAGCTTCACACGTAGCATTTGCAATGGAACGGTACTCTGCTTCGGCAGAGGAGCGGGAAACAACATGTTGTTTCTTAGCCTTCCAGGAAAACATTGAAGATCCAAGAAAAACTTTGTTTGGTGGGTGGTGGACTAGGAGTATTTAGATGATCTTGAGAAATAAGAGCTTTATGAGTAGGCAACATTTGGTCCGAAAAAAAAACTTGAATCATTGGAAAAAGGTGAATCATCTTTACAGGGAAATATATGCTCATAAAAAACAACATCCCTAGATATATAAATGTTGTTAGTATCAAGATCTAAGAGTTTATATCCTTCGTAACCATTGGGGATAACCAAGAAACACAGACCGAATCGCCCGAGGAAAAAACTTATTTGTACGATGAGTGAGGAGGGTTGACCTATAGCATAAACACCCAAAGACCTTTAAGTGAGAATAAGAAGGAGCTTTGTGATAAAGACACTCAAATTGGGTCCTGTGAGAAAGAATAGGGGAAGGGGTCCAATTGATCAAATAAATGGCTGTGAGAATGCAATCTCCCCAATATAATAAAGAGACATGAGACTGAAAATAAAGTGCTCTTGCGACGTTCAAGATGTGTTGATGTTTGCGTTCAACCACTGAATTTTGTTCGGGTAGTTGAACACATGAATGGAAATGGACAATGCCTTTGGTCTGAAAAAATGTGGAGAAGTTTAACTCCGGGGCATTATCTGAACGTACCGCTTTAATAGGCTTATTGAATTGAGTATGAATAAGTTCATAGAAAGTGGGAAAAGCTGTAACAGCTTCAGACTTAGTTTTTAAAAGGTAAATCCAAGTAAAAACGACTATGATCATCAACAATAGTTAAGAAATCGAAAACCTTCTACACTAACAGGAGAAAAAGGTCCCCAAACATCTATGTGAACCAAATCAAAAGGATTATCATAAATGGAACCAGTAGATGTAAAAGGCAATAGCTTTTGCTTGGACATATGGCAAATAGAACAGTGTGATACATCATTGACTATGGGATGAAAATGTAATTCATGACCTACAACAGATAGTTATGTAAGAGATGGATGTCCCATTCTAGAACGCCAAAGGTCAGTTTTATTGGAAGAAACTTTACAAATTGTTGGTGTGGATATAGCTGTTGAATCAGTGAGGACATATAGATTGCCAATAATGCGTCTACCCATCCCAATCACTCTCTTGGTTGCTGGGTCTTTTATAGAACAAGAATCAGAAACAAAGGAGACTAAGAAAGAAGTTTGGGCAGTAAGTGAACTGATAGACAAAAGATTAAGGTGAAATTGAGGGACTAGCAAGACATCTTGAAAGACAAGAACAGAGGACAAACAAACCACACCAATGTGGGTGGCCTGGACTGAGGCACCGTTTGGTAATCTAACTGATATAGTACAAGGTTTACAGGATTTAAATGAAGACTAATGCGCAACAAATATGATGAGTAGCCCCTGTGTCTAGGATCCACTCTGAACCCACGGTATGAAAGTGTGGAGAAGAAGGAAGTGTACCATGGAAGCATGACACAGAAGGTTCTTCTTGCTGCTGAGCCTGAGCAGAGACAGAGCCAAGGCAAAGTTGTGCAGTAAGGAAAGTAAGGAGTTGCTGGCATTGGTACGGAATTAAGCTATCACCCAACTGAGATGTAGATTGGCTATATGTATCAGCACATGGAACATTAACACCATCGTGAGGAGCATTGACAGCATTAACGTAACCACGTGATTGTTGTTGCTGAAACCTTGGATGACCTGGAGGAAATCCATGAAGCTTGTAACACTTATCCACGGTATGACCTGTGTAATGACAATGAGAACAAATGAGTTTATCATTCCTACTTTGTTTGCCAAATTTACCGCCCTTCGGATTAAAAGAACTTGAACTCTTTGTCGCAGTTGCATTTGAAGAGTGAACTACTGTGATTTGAAACAGATTCTGATGTATAGAGCGTTGACGTTCTTCTTGTATAACCAGGGAGAACACTTTGGAAATTACAGATAGTGGCTCCATCATAAGAATCTGTGCACGGATTTGAGTATATGAATCATTGAGTCCCATCAGAAATTGAAGTACACACTTCTGATTTTGGAAATTCACCAGCTGTCTCATGGATCCACAATGACAAGGGGCTACAGGTTGAAAATCTCTTAGCTCATCCCAAAGAGTACGCAGACGAGTGTAGTAAGCACTAATAGTCATTGAACCTTGATGAAGATCCGTGAGTAGCCTTTTAATTTGGAAAAAACGAGGAGCGTTGCTCTGAAGAAATCGATCTTTGAGATCAATCCACATTTCCGATGCTGTAGGAATATACATCAGACTATCCGCAATTTCGCGTGAAACCGAATTGAGTATCCAAGAGATGACCATACTATTGCAGTGTAGCCACGCACCATACAACAAATCATCAGGTGGTGGTTGTGCGATTGTTCGATCAACAAAACCTAGCTTGTTCTTCACGGTTAACGCCATAATCATAGCTCGATTCCAGGTATTAAAATTGTTACCATTGAGTTGTTGAGACACCAAAACCAGACCTGGATGATCACCATTCTGAAGATAGAAGGGACTACCGGAGTCTTCAACATGATTTCGAGACACCGCAGTAGAAGATCGAGCTGCTTGATTATTGGCTTGATTCCCCTTCGCCATGGAAGAGGACGCTAGAAAGCAGAAAGATTAATCGCACAAATTCTAGTGCTCTGATACCATATTGCAAGTGAAGAGTGATCAAAATGATCGCAAATACCAACTGCTTCATTCAACAAATAAGTCCCCATTATATACCGTACAAGAGACCCATCTATTCTAGAGTGTGTTGGTATTATTTATGTGCCACGTGTGTTAACATCAAATTAAAATCAATATTTTTTAAAAAAATATTGATTTTAATTTGATCTCAATATTCAATCCAAGTTAATTCAATTTCGATATTGAATTAGATTATATTTCTAATCTGATAAATTCGAAACCGATCTAATCCAATATCATATATGATTTATTTGGTTCAATCATTCGATTATTCGGAACCGATCCGATAACATACTTAAAAACAATAAAAAAAAACATATATTCTAAAATTTTCTCATCAGAATCATTGCGTATCAAGATTATTAAATCAGAAATTTATAGAGTAAGTTTTTTATAAGACGGTCTCACGGATCTTTATTCGTGAGACGAATCAATCTTGTCCATATTTACAATAAAAATTAATATAATTGACATAAAAAGTAATACTTTTTCATGGACGATCCATATAGAATATTTGTTTCACAAAATTGACCTATGAGACAGCCACATGAGTTTTTGTGAAATTTATATTGTGATCTTGTTTCTTGGGAGTTTTCCTTTTTCATCCTTGTTTTTTTATGCACCAAAATAGCTTTTAGACCAACGTATTTCAAATTCTTTACATAGTATTTGAATTGATGGATTTCAAATATATTTTTGTAATTTAAAAAAAAAAGATCATAAATTTCAAATTTATCCGATATTAGAAACAAACATTTGAAATGCACTTAATTTGTGAAAATAATATATAAATAAATAAAATATGATTTTATGATTTCATATATTATTTCATTGTTAATGATAAAAATATAATCAAAATTTATAAATTTTTAAATTCATCCATCAAATAAAACGTAAGATATTTCTAAATTAGTGGATTTCAAATTTTTTACTGTACAAAAATCAAATCTATTTCGATTATCGAACCACCGACTCTAGTAACTCGATAAAATGAGAAACCACAAAAAAGCCAAAACTTCAATCATCGGACCCAAAATAATAATACTAATAATCATAATTAAAAGTAACCATTTTTCGTAGGAAAATCAATTTATAAAAAAAAAAGGAAAGGGGGAGTTGGGGTTCAGTACCCATTTGACCAAAAACTTTCATTCAACTCCCTCCTATCTATCAATTACCTAAATTACCCCTCAATCCTTATATTTAAATAATTTGATTTTCTTTTTAAATAATGGCCCATCATGCTTCCGTAAAATAAAATTAAATATTTTACCTCTTTGACCTGAAGTACCACCGGGTTATATCCACCGTATTTTACAGACTGCTCCTCACAGCCCAACCACGCGATCGCAACCGATGGTTACCGACGCAGATTCCTTCAGCAATACTCGGCACAACTCTAATTCGTTTCCTACCTTAGAGTGTATAATAAAATATAAAATTTTGAAAATAATACATGAGAGGGGCTGAGAGCAAAGATCTCTTTTATTCAAACACAAACATTTATTTATTACATAGTAACCTCCAGTAGAGGAGGAGAAACTTGTTTAGCTACTCACAGTAGCTGAACTCCCTACACACATCAACTTGAAAGAAAATATTACAACCTTATATGAAAGAAATGAGGAAAATGTTCGATGATCTCCACTTCCTTCTTCCTGCCTTATTTATAGAAGGCTCCATCGGATTTGAACTTCGGATTTCAAATCTTCATAAGCCTTTACAGCTTGCATTGGGGACCATTTGGTGGTTGAGGGGTCCCTGTCTAGATTATCAATCTTGACATCAATTTCTCATCCTCTTTTATCTCTTTCAGATACCATTGACGATGAGTTTCCAATATATCGGCAGTAATTTCATCTCCTTTATATTCTCGGAAATGATTTACTAACCATTTAAGAGCTTCTGCCTCTTTTCTCTTGTATGTTAATCTTCTCTTCAAAACTTTCAAATATACCCTATACATTTTTAAGTTTTGATTCTGGTTTGTTAACTGGTTTCCATTATGTCCTTATTTATAGATAAATTTTCGGGACCAGTTATTTTACTTTTTATTCATTGGATTCCTTTTGTGGTATCCAATGTGTCATCCACCATCTATTATTGGTGGTCCATTTGTCCTTTACCACTAATTAGTGGTTGTCTTGTTTCTACCACTCATATGGTAGTGGTCCTGCTTTTGTAATGGAGGGTCACATGTCCCTTTTAATTTTGTCGAGGAATCTTAGGCTTTTTGTTTCCTCGAGGAAAATGTGAATGTGGTCCTTCCCCACTTGTCCTTGCTTCGGAAAAATGTTTCCGATCAGATCTCGGTTTGAAACCTTTACCGAACTCTGGTTCTTTCTGAATTTGGCATTCAGGGCAGATGTTCTCCGACCATCTTCCTATGTGTGCCATATTACAGAACTTTCGGCGAGTCTCTTTGCTTGCCGGTAGCTTGCTGTTCCACAAGAGATTTCTTTTCTTTTCAAATAGATCTTCTGCGAAACTTGTTGTTTTTCCTGTCATTGTATTCCACAGGAATGATCCGTTCACTGAATGATTGTAAAATTTGAACGGAAACTTGACTTTGTCCATCTCAGTAAGACAGACCCATAAACCCCAAGCTCTTCTGGTAGAAATGTCATCTTCAGAAATTGAAGACACCAGGGGTGTTTCTTCTGTCGGAGGGTCCTTGATAAATTTCTGGACATTTGAATCTGGCCTCCTTAGCTTGATGAAATGAAAGGCTTCATGTGTGCCTTTTCCTGCTGGTTCTGGTGCTGCACTGAAAAATACAATTCCAGAATATCTCCTCTGGACAAATAATCATTATTTGCCCAAGTTTCATGAACCGCTTCCTGGATCCATTTTGGTAAACATGAAATCTCCGGAAAGCTGGGTGATGTAGTATAAACTGAGGCAAGAGCCCCGAATTCATACCATGTCTTGACCTCCTTGGGATATGAATTTTGTTTCATCCATACCCTTGGATATTTTCCTGATACATCAACCCTATTGGTAGCTGGGTTAATGCCAATTCTTGTTTTTAATTTCTCCCAGTTCTGTTGGTAAACCTGAAATGGAGAAATTATACTTTCATTAGTACCAACCTTAGCTTTGCCTTTGTCAATACGAGGCCTAAGGTTGATCTCTTCCTCTTCAATCCCCGAGGTGAAGGGTTGACTTGAGGACTCAAGATAAGGATCAGGAGTCTCAATTTTTGTTTTGGCCGACTCATCTGGTGATGATCCCGACTTAACACTTGTGCAAGGGGTATTTGAATCCCCCGCTACAGGTATAGAGTCCTGTACTCGAAAACTCTCCATTTGGGAAACCAATGGCTTCTCAATGCCTTGGAGGATAGGCCGTTGTGTTACAGACCATAACTGAGTGTATGCCTGTAAGCATCCTGTAATGCGATCAGAGACAACTCTCTTATCTGCTTGTTGTAGTCTTCCCGCAACTTCTGCGTTTAAGACCAACCTGTTGAACTCGTTTTGAAGCATTTCAAGGTGTTCCCTCAAATGCCTCTGCATCTTGATAATAGCATCTATGTCAATGCTGTCCATCTCTTGTTAAAAAATCTGCAAGAATATTTTCATGAGATTTAATTATCACAATATCAAAAATATAATTCTGACATAGTGCTTGCCAGCGTAATAATCTAGCCTTCTCAGGTTTAGACGCAATTTTATTCCTTAAAAAAGCTTTAACTTGTGTGTTATCAACTTTCAAAGTAAATTTCTTTGCAAGTAGAAATAATGGCCATTTTTCAAAAGCCCTCTTTACTGCATAAAATTCCCTTTCGTTGATATGCCATCTTATGGCTTCTGCATCTGAGAATAACCCACTACAATATCTGCATGGTTGTTCTCCATCTGGAGTGAGCTTAGTAAGAACTGCTGCCCACCAATGATCACTGGCATCAGTATATAATACCAGATCATCTTCATCTTGAGGAATAGACATTTTTGGAAGATTTTTGCAAACCTCCTTTAAATGGATAAGTCCTTTTGTGTGTTCGTCTGTCCATATAAATCTAGCATCTTTCTTCAACAATGGACTGAACACCTTCCTGTGTTTTGCTAGGTTTTTGATAAACATCCCAGCAAAATTAACAACTCCTAAAAAACTTTGAAGTTGCTTCTTGTCTTTGAGATTCTCTGGAAAATTCTGCACCTTTTCTACTATGTGTTCTTGCAGAATTATTCCTGACTCATCGATTTCAATTCCGAGGAATTCAATCTTTCTTGTAGCAATGACTGCTTTCTTTTCAGATAAAACCAGTCCTTCTTTCTTGCAAACCTTAGAGAAAATCTCCAAATGTTTAACATGTTCATTCATATCTTTAGATGCTATTAAAACATCGTCGATGTAAACAAACATAAACTTAAAATAATCTTTGAAAAGATTATCCATCTTTCTTTGAAATATCTGTGGTGAATTAGCCAATCCCATTGGTAATACCTCCCAGATATAATGTCCTTGTGGTGTGGAGAAAGCTGTGAATTTCTTGCTTTCTTCCTGCATCCGAATCTGATAGAATTCGGACTTGCAATCAAACTTAGAGAATATCTTGGCGTTGCGTATGCAACTAATCAAGTGTTCTCTACTAGGTATAAAATACCCATCAAACTCCAGAATTTTATTGATTTCTTGATAATTAATAACTAATCTGGGTTTTCCTCGTTTAATCTCACCATGGTTTCTTACCAGAAAACCTGGACTGCTATATGGTGACATACCTGCTTTGATCAAACCAAGGTTCAAATGTTCCTTGATTATAATCTGCATATCCCTTTGATCAATTATGTTCATTGGGATAGGTTTACAACGGACAAATTCATACTCTTTGCCTTCCTTGATCTTAAGGCAAGCCCTGAGTTGATTTCTGTCCCACCATGCCAAGGGATCTTCATTGTAATTCTCTTTGATCCTCTTCTTGACATCTTCCAATGATACCTTTGATTCAAACTCTACTTCATTTGTTTGTAGAGTTATCTTAAGGCATTCTATATCATCTGATTGGAGTTTTTTATCGGCTCTCAACTGGAGCATTGTTTCTCCAAACCGTCTAGAATCCTTCATTTTTGGGTTCAGAAGTTGTCTTGTCCTGAATCACCACGCTTGCTGCGAAACTGGATCGGCAATTTTCTGTAAAATGCCTCCCGAAGTCTCTGGACTATGATTTTGTGAGCACATGGTGTTGTGAACACTAATCTTCTAGTCTCATTTTCTTGTGTATAGGACTTGAACATTTGTAGGAAATTATTTCCTAACAATATGTCAGCTCCTGTATCATGAAAATAAATTGGTGGGGTCTTTACCTTGTACCAAGGTGTTTGACCAGCACCGCCAATCATGATTTCAGTCATCTTAATCCCTTCACATAAGATTAAGATTCTTCTGGAAAAATCTCTTCCAGCAATCTTGGGTAATTCTTCTTCCAAATTATTTGGAAAAACTCCTTGTTTTGCTGTACAGATTCCAGCACCTGAATCAATATAAGCAGCAAAGTATTCTGCCTTATATTGTTCATATAACATTCCTATCGGAATGTATATGGAGAATGGACTTGTGGTCATTGGATTTTCCACATTTTATCCTCTGCCATAAACTCCATTCCAAACTCTAGACGTTTCCAAGGTTTGTGTTCCTCGAGAAACTCTAATCCAAGAATCAGTCTATCTGATTCTTTTCCTGGAATCCCTTGGATATGGACTTCCAATTCTCCGATATTAATCAGTCTTTGGTAAGTTCCTATCGTAGGTTGTTCCAAATAGTATATTGAATTACAAGGAAATTGATTCCTTTGTTTTGTAATATCAAATACTATTTCTATCTCCTTCCAACCTTCTGGGCATCTGAGCTTTCCTATTGTAAGAAAACTTTTCAGCTCCTGTTGGGTTTCTATGACAGGCTTTTTATCCCATCTATAACTTGTAATTCTATCTCCTTGAAAAGATAGTCTTCTTGATTCCAATCTAAAACTTTGATTCCTCTGTAGAATCGGTTTGTCTTGGATTTGGATATCTGTTTCCTGTATTAAAGGAAACTCGACTCTTTCTGGATAAATTGCCTGTGCAACTTTTCCGAATATCTCAGGGATTTCAATAAACTCATTTCTAATAAACAATTCAGAATGATGTGTATTAGATAGAGCATATGATATTTGATAAGTAATAGAGTAGGGTCTATTACCTTCTTTCATCAACCTTTTTTCCTTGAAGTTCTGATGCAATGTCAAGGCTCGGCTGAAATCCCGATCTGCCAGGTTGTAGGCTATCCTTGGATAGATTACTCCTACAATCTTTCCTGCACAGAGGTTTCCTGAGATGGTTCCCAGTACTGAATCTTGTAGATTCCCCATTCTTTTATCACATATAGCAATATCGATTGGTGAATCTATCCCTTCTTTGAAAGTAGCCTTTATCATAATTTGGATTGCCCCGATATGAATCCAGGACATGGTCCTTGCTACTTCTATCTTGAGTTTTTGTAATTCCTCCTTGATTTCTTCGGAAAGAATTAACTGCATCTCCATTCTATTTCCTGTAAGTTCCATCGGGATTGCCATTTCCCTTCGAGAAACTTTATAGATTAGATGATGCTTTCTATTTCTTAGGCCAAGACTTCTTAAGAACTTTTCTACCTGTCCTGCAGAGAAACCTTGATATCTCTGTAGACTTGGATTTTCTCTCATGATTCTTTGAACCATGTTATGAGATATAGTTGTCTGGCTGAAAAACCCAGACAAATCTTCATGTGTTTCGTGTCGAAACACCTCGTCTTCAGTCTGATTCCGATTCTGTTCCATCGGATTCTTCCTGACTTAAGACTTCCTCTTCTTCAAATATACTTTCATCTGAGGCAATGTCCTCAAATCTGTATACTTGAATAAGATTTTGGTAATAAACTGCTTCTTCAATATCTGGAGTAGGATCGAAGCGTTTAATACCTCTTCTTTCATTTTCTGGACAATTAGTCGAGATATGACCTCTTGCTCCACATGTCCAGCAATTACAGTCTTTGAAACTTTCATTAGCCCGAGTATGAGCTCTTATGAAAGTTTTCTTTGTAGGTGTTCTTCCCGTGCTTCGAGATGTACTCGATGCTTGGGATGATATCCTACTCCTCGATGGTCCGCTTCTTTGTCCAGATTTATAAGATCTGGCTTTCTGTCTAGACCATACAGTTCTTGGTTTCCAAGAATTTCTCCCACTTCGTTCATAAGGATGAGTCCTAAAACTTTTCCTCTTATGCTTCTGTGTTTTATTTCCAATAATTGTTGGAAGATCATTTTCCTTACAACACAAAGGAGTTCTTTTGTTGATACCCCTTAAGCGTTTGTAATTCTTTTGTAATGCTGCCATGTGACACCATTCTGCCAATTTTCCTTTGAGGAAAGAGGCTCTTCTTGCCAATGTATCTGGATTACCAGGTACGTACTCCCTTATGAGCATTTCTCTCCAAGGACTTGGCATTTTTGCGAAGAAAAGCTGCATAGCTATATCTTCTTCAACTCCTGAATTCCATCTATATTTGGTGAATAACATAATGTATTCATCTACCAAACATATATCATGTAATTCAAGACTATACAGAGCTTGAGTATATTTTTTCTTTTTCTCTGTATCTTGACTATTGAAATAGTCTACCCCTATAAAGTGTGCTTTGAATAGGGTAGCCATATTTCCAGCGATCTCACTAAGAGATTCCCCAACTAGGACTGACTCTTTCATGTCTGATGAAGTCATATCCCAAGCAATTTTCACTGATCCCATAAGACTCATTTCCAAAAGTTTAATGAATCCTTCTTTGTTGAGATCAAGTGTTCCTGCTGCAATCCTCATAGCAGATGTCCAATCGTCTATGAGATCTTCTCTGTTTTTGAAGTCCAATACATCAAGGTTAAGCATAACCCCGTAAGGATGTATAGGATCTAAAATAGTCTTTCCATAGGGTGTTTGGTGCAAAGGTATTTGAGTTCTCCTTGCCCTTGTTCCCGCTGGGTGTGATCCTCCACCAATATGGAAATCAGTCTGAGATTCTCTCATATTTACATCATGAGATCCCATACTTTCCCTTGGTGGTTCCTGAGAAGATGACCAGGTTATTGCAGGTGGTGTTTCACCTACTGCTGTGTTCATCTTTAGATCTACTACTTTGAGATTTGCGAAAGATTCCGCAAGCTCTTGTAGATCCTCTAAACCAATCCTTTCTAAAGTTGTCATCAGATGAATTTTTTTTCTGAGACAGACTTTATTAGATTGATCATCTTTTCTTCTTCAGTTAAAGGTTTTGACACCACTCTGGCCTTCCCTTGTTGATGTAACAAAGGTTCGGTACCAAATGAGGGTGGTAACCATCCTCCTGAAGTTCGTCTACTAGAACTTGGTTGTTGTTCTAGTTTCTGAATTCTTGTTTGAATATCCTTTAGGGTCACAAGAATTTCTTCTTGTTTTTCTAGGATTTTCTCAACTCGTTGTGGTACATAATATAGCAAGGTGCCATAAGTTTGTACCGTTTTCTGGATCTCTCTAAGATCTGACGAGAGCTTAGAGGAATCGGGTACTATTTCCAGAAACTTATTGTTCTGAATCATAACTTTACCTGATATTTTACCTGAGGGTGCTGATGCTTCCCTTCCGGCTTCTGAGATCTAACAATAGTTAGATACACTTGTTTATATTCCAAAATTTTGGAATATTCCTTGTAAATTATTATCCTTGAACTGAAGTTCGGATTCATAATTTTTTCGAAATTCTCCTCCTCTAACATTTAGTTACTATTATAATAATAAATATTGTGTTTGAAATAAATCAGCCATGCTCTGATACCATTTTCGAAGCGCGAGGATCATTTTAAATAAAATAGGGAATAAGGGTAATATGGGTATTAGGATAAGCCTTTTCTCTCTCCAGGGAGTTGAGACTAAAATGGGTTTGATTGGGGACTGTCCTCCAATTCTCCCAAAGAATAATCGGCAGAGCAGACAACTGACGTAAAAAGATTATTGGAACTCGTAGAAGAAGGAACACGGCAGAATCACAACCGGGGAGACCGATTGCGTCATTGCGAGAAGCAGGCCAATTTCAGGAAGAATGGAAATCAAAAAAGAAATAAACAAAAATGAGAAATGGTGCATACGATTTGAGTAAAATTCTGTTTCTTAGGATATTACCCAACCACGTATGTAAATGTGATATTTAATAATACACTAGCTACTCAGCACACGCGGTGCGTGTGTGTACAATTTTTTTTTATAATTATTTATGGACTAAAATGAAATTTGACAAATTATCGAGGTACTAAAGTGCTATTTGAATAATTGTAATAAAAAAAATAAAAACAAAAATGTTTTTTGATTAAAAAAAAACAAAAATGTAATTTTGATATCAAATAGGGGCAAAATAGGGAAACCAAAAAACAGACCAAAGACACCAAAAACAGTTATTCTAATATGCTTAAACTTAATAAATAGTAAAAGATGTCCGATCCACTAGCAAACCAATGGACATCGTATATATTGATAAATGTTTATCACGTAGACTCTAATTTCTAGCTTTTTTTTCTTAACATACTTACCATCATTTATTAACTTTTCTCAAATCACGAGTTACTACTTTATGCAAAAAACAGAGGGAGACTTCCAGAAAATCAAATTTCCAGCTACATCCGAAATAATAGGGATTAAACTAGGGAACCTAAAAAATACTAACCAAATTAGATATTAACCTGATAAAAGAACCATGTGGGGTTCAAATATTACAAGAGTATTATGTCGGAGTATTGTTTTCTCCTAATCAGGAACAACGAAGTTTAAAAATTTTAGTTGCGACGTTCAAAACGTTTTTTGGATTCTTATGATTTATAATATTCATAAAGTGTTTTAATTTATTTATATTTACATATTTAATATCTGCTCTGACTATTCTAGTGTTTAAGCGGATATAGCACTTCTTATGATTCCCTACGAACGGATCTTCCTCTTTTGATCGTCTAATCAGGTCCACGATCAGAAACTGAATTCTTGTTTAGATCGCACTAGAGATATTAAACAATTTTGGTTCGAGACTGGATCACCAGAGTTTTAAATATCCTGCGGTGATGTGGCCGTGGAAGTGACCGTGAAATTTTTCTTGTGAAAAATTGGCTAAGGGAGGAGAGAGAAAAAAACTGGTATGAAAATTTTTTGTGTGAAATTGTCTTGTTTCATATAACCCTTAATAAAATATTTATAGAATTTGATTCTTGACCACATCAAAAATCCTTTTCCTATGAGGATTCATAATCCCATTAAGATGTCTATTTTCATTAATTAATTAAAATTCTCATGTATCATGCAAAATCAAAATTTGATAATATTTGATTTATACACACACATCTACGCATACATATATATGTATAGAAATATATGTAAAATTAATAATTATTATTTAATTTAAATTAATTAATCAATACTAGACAATTTTAAAATTGAAATGTCTCTTACTTTTAACTTTAAAATTTAAATATATACTAGGAAATTTTTTTAAAAACATTTTCTTCTAACTTCAAAACGATCCAACATAAAAACTAATTTTTAAAAATCTTAAATACATATCAATCCATAAATCGTCAACCATAAAATGGTACGTCAATTTTAAAATAATGCAAAAACTAAACTTCAAAATAAAGCATAAAATTTTTAATAAAATAATATTCAAAATATTTACTTTAAATCTTAAATCTTAAGCTAATGTGGAAAATAAAAATCTAACGAGAGTGTACTATCGGACCCGATCCACTCAAGCGTCAGTGCCTCCCTCAAAATCATCATCGGCTGCAACCATTCAAACTTAGTGAGTCTAATGACTCAACACGTTCTAAACATACATAACAAATAATACATATATTGGCACATACAACTTTAAAATAAGTCTTGTAATAAATAAGATGACGTAAAAGCTCGTAATCATATCTAAATCATAAATCATTAAATCATAAAACTTTTCATCATCGTATATCATTTTGAGTGAAATTTGATCCTTGAAAGTGAATATCATATATCATATCATCAGATCAGTCTAGCTATACCAATTAGTACCTGGTGGCGAGCGTCAACAACTCTTGTCACTAGGCCATGGCCAAATTTGAAAATACGATCGCCGAACTTTTTCTGGGGGCCTTTTCCAGTAAATGGGATCCCTCGAGGGCTTTTTCCCTCACGATATATCCAATCATATCTTTGGTGTCACATTCGATTCGCATCACTCTAAATATTTTTCCTTTAATTATATTATAAAATATTGTGTCATTCAAAAATAACATTTTTCGAGAAAAATCATACGACATTTGTATATATCATAAAAATATTATATTTTCATCATAAACATTTTAAAATATCATTTAGCCTGTATCATGATTCTTCAAGACACTGCAAGACCTTTCGAACTACCCGAGACGTAAAATGACCATTTTAACCCTGGATCTCGAACTTCCAATTTCGACTTTTTCTTAATTTTATTAACTCGAGCCTATCTCATAGCATCATATAAACTTAAATTTGACTTCAAATATTTTCTAAATGTAAACCCGAGCCTTTCGATTTATCGATTTAATAGCTAAACTGTTAAGCGTTTGAAACCCGGATTAATTCCAAACTTAATATTATCTTCCCAAACTTTAAACATAAGCTTTCATCCCTAAAATACGCCCATGAACCACGATTCGACCCCCCATAAACCACAGTTCGACCTATTGCCCCTAGCCTAAGCAATAACTGAAGCTCTTTCTTCCCAAAACTGATCGCCTCACCCAAACTGTTAGAACTTTTCAAGTTCACAATCTTGATTTTGATGTTAACAAAACTTGTTATCTTGTTACTAATAATTTACCTTAGTGCGCAAACAGTTAAGACTGAAATAATCAGTTTACGAAGTTGTTATCAGAGATGCCAATTGATTGAACCAACTGATTACGGAAAACTTAATCAGTCAAACTGGTTTATCAACAAGCAGTTCAGTTGACTGTCCAACTTATAAGTGATTCACCAGGAAGACCTCAGAAGCCTGGCCAGCCGATGCTATGTCCAACTGTCAAAGAGCCCAACTGACCAGTTCAACTGACGAGTCAACTGATTTCACTAGACCAACTGAAGATCAGTCAAGATGACCAGTTCGCAGCATCAGTCAGAATCTTCAAGTTGCAGATCAAGACAAGCTTATTCAAAGTGGATTCCAGCTGTGCGTGAGGGTACAAAGCCAGTGTCCAGTCAAATGATAATAATGGACGTTGCATCAGAGCATTAAAGACAAAATTCTTCAGAAGGCAGTCGAAAAGTCGAGACACAAAGTCCAAGAAACCGATTCAAATTGCAACGGATACAATAAATGAGTCTCACTGTACGATCAGTTTTCCCGCCTATAAAGAGAAGATCAGTGAAAACTCAACAGATAATGAGAAGAAGCTGAAGAAAAAGAACGATAAACAAAACTAAAAGCTTCTTCAAGAGAGAAAAGAAAGGGCACGCATATTGCATATCAGCTTTCAGAAGCAATCAGCCCAGAGGGATACCAAAGATATATCAGCTTAGAATAGAAGCCATTTTCCCTCAGTGTGTGAGAACATCCTTATTCAGTTCTCACACACAAACTCTCTCAACCACTCATATACCATCTTGCACAAAGACGTTAAACTTGTGTATGTAGTCTTTGACACATAGACGTTAAAAAAGTGTTGGCTGGAAGGTGCTGCCTTCAGTCGTATCTAGGAGTTCAGTTTAGGCAGTAGTGTAAGTCGTAGCTGAGTAGGTCTGTACAAAGAATTGTATAAATCAAAGTCTTCTAGTGGATTCTACCCGAGGCGGTAGAAATGGTGAGGTAGGATCAATTGAAATCTTCGAACATCCATAAATATATCTTGTGTATTTAACTGATTAACTGTTGTTTTTAAACTGTTTGATTAGTTGGAGTATTCATCAGTTCAGTTGTCATCATAACTGAACTGATGAATGCAAAAACCAATCTACCCTTTTTCGGTTATTCAGTTTACATAAAGTAAAATGTTTTCTAATATAACAGTTTGCTTCACGAAATATTACTTCGAGTTTCTTCCGCTTAGTTTTTAACCAAACTCGATTTAATTCATTAATGTTAATATTCTTATAACACGAGCTATTGCAGCTCATTGGAGAATATAGTGTTCGAAATTCCTTCGAAAGCATAAGCACACTCGATCCTTCAATTGGTATCAGAGCAGGTTGTTGATCAGAATTCTTCTGCTCCTCCACTACTTCAACAAGAAATATGAAGATGTTTCAGAAATGGTAACACTTGAAACAGACACAACTGATAGAACTCTGGTCTTATTTCAACAAGTAAACAGGGAAGAGATACCGGAATCCTCTGGAGCCATGTCTCCCGGTATATCAAATACTGAAGCCCTGTTGGATGAAATCCAGAATGTTCAGCACAATCTAGTCAGTATGATGAATGCCATTTGTGACATCCAGTCTACCCAACCTGCGCACACCTTAAAGCTTAACTCGTCAAATGAATTTAATACGGGACATCTTCAGCAAATTCAAAAGGATGTGATTTCACTATACTTCCAGATGGAAGAACTTCGAAAAGACAGAGTGTCGACTGAAGCTCACTTTTAAACACAAGCCTTAGTTGGAAGACGCTTTGATTTTTTGCAAACGACAGTTGCAAAAAAGATAGATTTGCAGCAAGAGATTGTGATGAATGTTGTTTCAACCATCGCCTCAGAAGTTCGTACTTTAACCAAGAAGGTTGATGAGTTTGAAAAAAAGGGAAAAAGATTGATCAGAAGAATGTTGACGATGAAGATTATGGTAGATTTTTCTTGAAGATTATTTATTTCATTCTTTGTACGAATCTGTATATAGAACAAAAATTATTTTATCTACTAAGGAATTCGAGTTCAGTTGATTAGTTCTCATATTACAAGTTTTGTCAAACACGAAAAAATGGAAGTTTTTCATTTTTCTCTCAAACTGAAATTATTGTCATTCAGTTTTTAAAATTCAGTTGTTGAGAAAAATTCTTTCCTTTTTATCAACTGAAGAATATTTTCTTAATTCTGATTATCTCTCTTAAAAGTCTTTCAATTCAGTTTTAAAGGGAGATTTTTTTTTTTTTCAAAAACTTCTTGAAATGCAGTTATAAATGGGGAGCTTTTAACGACGTTTGAATGTACTAACCCTTGAACTTAATATATTGTGCTTAACTGCTCAAGTTTGTGATCACTAAAAAGAGGGAGATTGTTAGAACTTTTCAAGTTCGCAATCTGGATTTTGATGTTAACAAAACTTGTTATCTTGTTGCTAATAATTTACCTTAGTGCGCAGACAGCTAAAACTGAAACAATCAGTTTACGAAGCCACAACTGAAGCTATCGGAGATGCCAAATGATTGAACCAACTTATTGCGGAAAAATGAATCAGTCAAACTGGTTTATCAACAAGCAATTCAGTTGACTGTCCAGCTGATAAGTGATTCAACAGGAAGACCTCATAAGCCTGGCCAGCCGATGCTGTGTCCAACTGTCAAAGAGCCCAAATGACAAGTTCAACTGACGAGTCAACTGATTTCACTAGCCCAACTGAAGATCAGTCAAGTTGACCAGTTCGCAGCATCAGTCAGAATCTTCCAGTTGCAGATAAAGACAAGCTTATTCAAGTTGGATTCCAGTTGTGTGTGAAGGTACAAAGCCAGTGTCCACTCAAAGGACAATAATGGACGTTGCATCAGAGCATTAAAGACAAAACGCTTCAGAAGGACAGTAGAAAAGTCAAGACACAAATTCTAAGAAGCCGGTTCAAATTCCAACAGATACAATAAATGAGTCTCGATGTACGATCAGTTTTCCTGCCTATATAAAGAGAATATCAGTGAAGACTCAACATACAATGAGAAGAAGCTGAAGAAAAATAACGATATACAAAACAAAAAGCTTCTTCAAGAGAGAAAAGAAAGGGCACGCACATTGCATATCATCTTTCAGAAGCAATCATCCCAGAGGGATACCAAAGATATATCAGCTTAGAATAGAAGCAATTTTCCCTCGGTGTGTGAGAACATCCTTGTTCAGTTCTCACACACAAACTCTCTCAACCACTCATATACCATCTTGCACAAAGACGTTAAACTTGTGTATGTAGTCTTTGACACATAGACGTTAAAGAAGTGTTGGATGGAAGATGCTGCATTCAGTTGTAGCTAGGAGTTCAGTTGAGGCAGTAGTGTAAGTCTTAGCTGAGTGGGTTTGAACAAATAATTGTATAAATCAAAGTATTCTAGTGGATCCTACCCGAGGTGTTAGAAAAGGTGACGTACGAGCAGTTGAAGTCTCCGAACATCCATAACATATCTTGTGTATTTAACTGATTAACTATTGTTTTTAAACTGTTTGGACCGGTTGGAATATTCGTCGGTTCAGTTGTCACCATAACTGATAACATGTCCCAAATAATTATTTAAGTTTACTGTTTTCATATTTTTATTTAGCTTAAATCGAGGGCTTTTAAATTAATCTTTAAATATAACATATTAATGTGTTTCAATCCCGAATCAAACCAAACTTTAATCTAAAATTCTCAAATTAAAAACTTAGACTTTTAATAATTATTTGAGCTTAAATATAATTTTTTCATAATTTTATTAAGAATAAATCTACGCGTTTCAATTAATTCTTTAATTAACGTTTCGTGAGACGATTAAATCACGGATAAATCCAAAACTCATTATTTTGATCTCAAATTTTAAACATAACATTTTTATTATTTATTCTACTCTTGTGAGCCATGAACCGCCACATGGATCCATGGTTCTAATTTTAATCTTTAAAATCTCGTTTTTGACACATGTAAGGACACACCGAGCCATCTCCTAAAATACTCGAGCCATGATCGAGTCACCTCGAGCCAAACTTGACCAACCCACCTACGAACCCTACTGATCAAGTCCAGCCCATGGAACTCGCCCTAGCTCGCTCCGAACACTTCTGCGTTCACCCCCGATTGCATGCATGTGTGTATGTGAGTCCTTAGCATATCTAGGACTCCTAACCCAACCCTGACCAGCCCCTCTATCCACCCTCCTGGACCCTTAGAACCCATAGGACCTGACCTTAACTCCAAAACCGAAGCCCTACATAAGCTGCAAGAAACAGCCGAGACCCACCTAGACTATCCTTGAACCATGTTTGTTTTTTCTCGAGCCAAACCCGAACCCTCTTGAGCCAACCTCGAGTCAGACCCCCTATGACCCTACTGGACCCTTAGAACCCTTAGTAACGTACCATAGGCTCAAACCGAAGCCACACCAGCAGGTAAAAGCAGCAGCCGAGAAAACCAATTTGACATGGACTCTACGTTTCTGTTGCTAGGACTTAGCCAACCGTCCCAGACCTTGAACTAGCCCCTTGTGCCCCTTCTTAGGATCCTAAGGACCTAACCTAGCCCAACCCAAAGCCCCTGGCCGAGCCAACAAACCCTGCACAAGCTGCTACAACCTGCGCCCGTCCTTGATAACTCTCTCAGGTGGAGTCCTAGCATAGGACTCCTCCTCAGTCTCTTGTCTCGAGTCCTAGCATGGCTAGGACTCCTTCCCTTACCCCTCACTTCATCTAGCCCAGCCCTGGTCTAGCCGAACCCAATCCAAGCAACCAAGACCCCAAAACTATGCCCCTTGATCAACCCATATCCCTTTTCGGTTCCAACTTCTGTTATGTACATGTGCAGCATGTATTGTGCGACATAGGACTCTTTAAAACATGTAGAAACCCCCCCTTAAACCTTTCCTAATCATAGCAGCCCCTTAGGATCATGTTAAACATAATTTTGGATTAACACACATGATTTAAAAACCATCCTAGATGCAAAAACGAAAATATAACCAAGTGTCCCTTGTTTTTCATGCAAAACATGTTAAATAATTACTATGGTGTGAATGATGAGTAAAAAAGAAAATATGGCGTGTCTTTGTGTGTTTAACGCACGACTAAACGTTGACGATTACAAAGGATGGTGACGATCAACCTTGGCTTGAAAACTTGCGAATTTCAAAACTTCTCCTTGCTTGATACTCTGTGTGTTGTGTTATATTTTGAGAAGAAAAGAGTCCTTATGCAATCGGGGTAGGGGGCGTTATATTTTGAGAAGAAAAGAGTCCTTGTGCAATCGGGATAGGGGGCGTGTGGTTTGCCATTCAATTGAAGAGTGATTAGCACTTTAAATAATAATTAAAATACTAATGGCAAGGTTGTAAATGGCGGGAGGCGGTGGCGGGGCGGTCGGTGACCGCCTACCGTCTCAGCCGCCCAGGCGGTGCCCAGGCAGTGCCTAGGCGGTTGAATTTTTTTAAGTAATTTTTTATGGATAATCATATATAATCACAAATAGTCATAATTTTTTTAATGTAAGATGTGTAATTAAATAATGTTTAAATATAAATAAGCTTCATACAATAAAATATCATCTAGATAATATGTAAATAAATATATAATTGCAAACTAACAAGATAATTAATAAAGATTTATCATCATATTAATGTATGCTAACAAAGTAATATAATAATTTTTACCAAAAAATTAAGTTTAAATTTCAAAGTTTCAATCTATTATGAGAACAAGTACTAGACTAAACATAATTAATCTTTCAAATCATCTACATGTGCACCATCAACTACATTCATAATCTTCTCATCATCGGACTCAAAATCAACATTTTCTTATTTCTCCTCCTCCGATGTATCTAAATCTTCGTCAAGTTCTCTAATGGAGATGTTCCTTGTACTCCTTCCTTAGTTTGATAGTAAGCAGTGAAAACCAAAAAAAAATATCACCGTTAAATTCCAAAATTTTAAAATAACCCGCCCCGGCCGCCTGGCCCTCTTGCTCGCCGCTTGGTCCGCCCGCTCGCCGCCTCCACCCGCCTCGGCCGTCTGCCCACCGCCGTATATCTTGGACTGCCTTAAACAACCGCCTCATGCGTAGGCGGGCGGTCGAGGGCCGCCTACCGCCTAGGCGGTGCCTAGACGGCCGCCTCGACCGCCATTTAGAACACTGACTAATGGTAACTAAACCCACTAACAAGATTAATTAGGCCCATTAAACCCAATAATGCTTTTAAAATTCTTTTGTTTAATAAAATTTGTGAATTTATTAGTCGAGTTGCCAATACGTTCGTGTTTTTGTTGAAAAATCGACACCGATAAAAATTACATCTCGCGTATAAAATCACCTCAAAACTCCTTATTTTCAAAAATAAGAAAAAGAATCACCCTTAATTTAAATAATTAAAAATAATTATTTAATAAAAACATTTTCCATTTTTCAGCCAGCTGTCTCCGTTCCTCGATCGCAACTCGAATAACCCTTAAAAATACATTTTAATGCAACAATGTAGAAAAATATATTTTAAACATGTCAATAAGCACAACATAATTAATTTATGCAATTAAAACAATTAATTAAAATACACAAGGAATTTAATAACTTGAATGCATGTAGTTCGCGTGGACCTTCAAATTTTCAGGCGTTACAGTAAGTCTCAAGCTCAACCGAGATTTATCCTTATTTTAGGCGGCTGATTCGAATAAGAACATGTTTAAAATATATGTTACACTTTCTTTTGAGTTCATGATCTTACGTTGAGAGGCAGACATCATGATACATTTTGCATATTCAATTATTTTATCTATGCAGCTTGCATGTGTATACAAATAAAGTAAATGTCAGAATTGAATAAAACAGTAAATATTATTAAAATAAATATATTTTTTAAATAAGTGAATAAAACACAGGTCACAAGTTGACTAGATTGACACTAACAACTTAAAATTAACTACCCACACATGTACACCCCAATACATGAACAAAACTACCCACACAGGTACACCTCTATACATGAACAAAGAGGAGACTGGAGAGCGCAGAAAACCGATCAACACCTCACCTACCCATCGGGTGTAGCACAGGCCAACGGCTGAAATCCTACATGCATTCATGGGGGATCCAATTGTCTATGCTCCACAACCTATTCCAATGGATCAGGCGGCACCAGATATAGTTCAGCAAGCAGCCAACTTCAGTCCCCCCACCGTCTTAGTAACGGGATCATATATAATTACTATTCACAACTATTCAAAATTCAAATGCCCTGGCTACGGTTAAACAGAATCTTGTAACAAAAGAAAAAAACTCAAAGCAGAACTGAAATACAAGGGCAAGCACGATAAAACTGAAATCTTGCACCCAACTCCAAATTCTACGCGATTCCAGAACGTTGCACAATAAAATGGAAGCCAAAGAACCAACATAACATATTCACCATAATAGAACACGCCTATTCCAAAAAGATTGAGCTTTCACAGAATTTTTCAGGGTATACATTGTTCATAAATGATAAGAACCAAAACTCTCAATCGGTGAAACGCAAAGGGAACTTACCTAAATCGTAGATCAAACACTTTGATTAAAAAGTTATGGAAAATAGTGATATTGTCACCCACAACAATTCGACTGATATAGAAATAAAGTGGTTCCTCGCATCCGATTATCAATCGCCGCCAGCCTTATTGTACACGTAAGTTAGTCCACACTTACCACAGTAGTGCCTGTCAAAATGATTCGCCATGAAAGTACCGGCACCGCATTCAGCGTTGGGGCACTCCTTCCTCAGCCTCTGCACCTTTCCCGAATCATCTACCTTGTAGAACTGGAGAACGGCGAGCTTGACCTTCTTCTTCTTGTGCTTGATCTTCTTCGGCTTGGTGTAGGTCTTTTTCTTGCGCTTCTTCGCACCACCACGCAGGCGGAGGACGAGGTGGAGGGTTGACTCCTTCTGGATGTTGTAGTCGGCAAGTGTGCGGCCGTCCTCGAGCTGCTTCCCGGCGAAGATGAGGCGTTGCTGGTCCGGCGGAATTCCCTCCTTGTCTTGGATCTTCGCCTTGACGTTTTCTATAGTGTCCGAGGATTCCACCTCGAGGGTTATCGTTTTCCCCGTTAGGGTTTTCACAAAGATCTGCATCTTGCCGAAAGCCTTGGGTTATGAGGCGGTGTGCGCAGGAATGTGCATCTTTTTTTGAACAGTTGTAGGGTTTCTGATAAATGTTTTGGCTTTCAGAAAATTAAAGATGTGCCCATTACGTAAACAGAGGAAAGGCAAGTCCGCTCTAAAAATTTAATTAATGTCACTAGTGCAACCAGATCAATGTTTTTATTTATATATATTCTACGTTGATCGTATTTATTTTTTACCTATCAATGAGATAATATTTATTTATTAAATATCATGAAGCATATCGTATCTAATATATGAATGTCATATAAGTGAGCATACTAAATAGACAATATATCAAAATTGTATATCGTGTTTACTTTCGTACCTATCAATGAGGTGACAATCAAATATTACATATCAAAATTGTATATCGTATTCACTTTAATACCTATCAATGAGTTGAAACTCATCTATTGGATATATATATATATATATATTATATATATATATATATATATATATATATATATATATATATATATATATATGTATATAAAAAATGAATCCGATCTCCTGCAGTTTGATCAATGGATCTTGATTAACAAACAAAATCTCACAAACAAATATTTGTTGAAATTATTTTTCAGAGCATCGCATGCAACAAAACACCGTAGAATTCTTAAATTAACGTTATTGAATATATAATAGAGGTGCAAAAGGATTGCAAACAAGCACGCTCAATTGTCTCTAATTTTTTTCTTTGATGAGGAAAATTCAAGTACTTCTTTGCGATGTTATGTTCCAGATTCAACAAGAGTATCAAATTTGATGCAGCGGATCAGTGAAAGTTGCTGGGTGTCAATATCAATAACTATTTACACTAGTTTATGTTGGATTTAAAAAAAAAAATATATATATATATATATATATATATATATATATATATATGTGTGTGTGTGTGTGTGTTTGTGTGTGTGAAAATAAAAGTGCATTATATTCATGAACTTATATTGAGTATTTATGAAAGTTTAAGAATGATTGATTAAGAAGTTCTTAAGTTTTATTGCACCAATCAGATCAAAGTAAGAGCATCTAGTAACATCAACTCATGATCTCATAAATATCACTAATAGTGTCTGCGAGAACTTTAAGTTAAGATCCATTTAACGACTCCATTGAAAGTCATCAAGTAACGAGATTTGACGCAATTTTGAAATATATAGGAGTAAATACATTGTAATCGGGATTCAACGTTTGCCTACGGATGAAGATATATTATGTGATCTGATGAGTTAATAGTGTAAGGAATCTCTGGCCAGAGTAAGACATGTGCATTTTGGAAAAGTGTTTCCTCAGTTGCACATACCTTGTCATTATTATTACTCAAAGATACATCACATCGTTATCGAATTCCTATGCAACTTTCGACATACCAATAGTTGCAGATTCGATCGGGATATATGAGTTGAAGGGACCGTGTACGCTAACCATAACTTAAGGTTCTTGCAAGAAATATTAGGGATACCTAAGAGATCATCGGCGATGCTACTAGACGCTCTTATCATGATTCAATAGGTGCAATCAGAAATGAGTTTTGAAATTCATGTTCAACGTGTCGATGAAAAGAATGAAGCTAATTAGAGTCAACCCGAATTATAATAAATTTTATTCTAAATTACATGGAGATGTGAGCTCACAACTAGTTGTACTCCTAAATTTTGAGAATCCCATAAGTATCGGACTACGTGTTCCCGTTGAGATACTCAAGTATAAGAAGTTGAATTTGATGACTTTTAGTTTGATGAAGATCAAACATAATACTTATAAAGGAGTTTATAATTTGATACCGGATGAAAGAAATGAAAGCTGAAACTACATGTTTTGATGAAAAAGTTCACAAAACTGGCAAAAAATGGATCAGTGGAAATTTGATCTTCAAAATTTTTCACTTTTTATTATATGAACAAGATTTGTATCCTCGATATATCAGCGCTGTCAGATCGTCAATCAAAATTATAATGAGTTCACAATTATTTATTTAATGAATTTAAAATTTATTAATTACATAATAGTATTAATATTAGTGACTATTAATATGTATATAATTCTCATAAAATATTCAAGAGAGGTCTAAAATTAATTAACAAATAAATTAATCAAAGAAATTTAAAAATAATTATTTAATTTTAAATAATATGTCTATGAATATAGTATATGTGCATGTATATATATTATATACTTTATATGAAGATATAAAGATGTGTATATAAATATAAAATGAATTATCAAGAGTTGATTAATACATGATATAATTATATGAAAATTAAAATAATGAAAATTAAGAGTCGTAAGAACACTAGGATTAAGGAATCCTATTAATATAGTGTTATACAAAATATATGGAATGGTACAGAGCAGAAAGCAACGTGCAAAACAAGCGAAGCAGTACGATAAACAAAACAGCAGGACAGTGCTAAAAATAAATCAAACCGGGGCCTGTACTGAAAATACAGTGTCCTTAAAACAGATTTGTCCCCTCCGATGTGTGCTGCGAGGATGAACGTGGACGTCTGTTTCCCAAGATACAACGGAAAACCAATAGTACCGTTGCACAAGGCACCACGACGGCGAACTGAAGAAGTACCTGAACTTTATCACGGGCAGAACAACGGCAGAGAAACAGCAGCTGGTTGGAACAGCAGTAGCCGAGATAACAGAGCAAACAAAGCTTCGAAAATATAAGAATGCAGGAGAGTGTGTTGAGTGTCTTGAAGGACTTGAGGCTGCCCCTATATATAGGCAATATGGACAGTTACGGTTGGCCATCTGAAACGCCAAAGGTCAGCAGCTGGAGCACCAAAAGTCAGCAGCTGGAGCACCAAAGGTCATTTCAGTTACAACACCAAGGGTCAGCTTAAATACCAAAGGTCTTGGTCCATAATTCAAATTTTCGAAAATAAAATAGCAAAATCCAGGTGAACCGTGGCGGGAAATTTTGCCTTGATCGGTCCGACATTCGACGCACCCAGGTCGCGCTCGCACGCTTGCACACAAGTCAAGCCTTTTTCCACTGCAAATCGGGCCCATGATTTGCACCCCCCTGTGCCTGTGTGTGCGAGAGAGAGCCTCTTGACCAATCATTGTTACACCTCCATAAAGTGCAACTCAATATAAGCTCACCAATGCTATGTTCATTTTCCAATGTGGGACATTTCCCATTTACCAACTATTGGGCATTACTTGTCCAATTTCCCATTCAATTGATACAAAGCCCAATAGGCCTTTTAGTCCAACAATCCCCTACATGAATGGAAATTGAAAGATATTCAACGATTTTCGTGATAAAGTTCAATAGTTGAATCTTGCATAGGATAGGTAGGTATTACCCTTTGAACCTTCCCTTGTGAAAGCATAATAATTCACTGGTTGACAGTAGACATGATGTCTTTGAACTGTACAGCCGTTTGTGTGAGTTAAGATATACTTCACACAAGACTCTTCCTAATACTATTCAGTTCTCATGATTGTGTTCGTTTTGGCCATGAACACACTACTGGTCCTGCAAGAGGATCTAGAATTGAGCCCTGCAATTCCTTCGAAGCGGCCCCACTTCTCTCACATAGGTGATTCTATATTGCTTCTTATCAGAATCATTAAAAGCCGTAAGCTTATCCTCAACATTCACTGTTTCATAATAGGAATGGATTAGGGATAACCCGCATAGTGATTCTCCAAATTAGTGCGATTATGTTTTCCCATTGAACCTAGTTCTTGGGATCTCCAGTCAGCGTAGGTTGGGTTTTCCTTCACACCAATTTATTCTATAGGCTTGAGCCCCATTCCCCTTGACATTTTCGCAACTAACTCTCTGTTTAACCCTTTGGTTAGCGGATCCGTTATATTATCCTTTGACTTTACATAGTCAACAGAGATAACTCCAGTTGAGAGTAGTTGTCTAATGGTATTATGTCTACGACGTATATGTCTAGACTTACCATTATACATATTATTTTGTGCCCTACCAATCGCAGATTGGCTGTCACAATGTATGCATATAGCCGGCACTGGTTTTTCCCATCCTGGAACATCTTCTAAAAAGTGACGCAGACATTCAGCCTCTTCACCACACTTGTCAAGAGCTATAAACTCAGATTCCATCGTGGATCTGGCTATTACAGTTTGTTTAGAAGATTTCCACCCAATTGCTGCACCTCCTAAAGTGAACACAAATCCACTTGTAGATTTTGAGTCTTTCATATCAGATATCCAATTTGCATCACTGTATCCTTCGATAACAGCAGGATATCTGGTATAGTGCAGCTCATGATCACTAGTGTACCTTAAGTATCTTAACAATCTGATAATTGCTTTCCAGTGTTCAACTCCTGGATTGCTCGTGAATCTACTCAATTTGCTTACTGCATAGGCTATGTCTGGTCTTGTACAACTCATTAAGTACCTCAGACTTCCAATGATTCGAGAGTATTCTAATTGAGACATACTCTTACCTCGATTCTTTGATAGATGCTGACTAGTGTCAATCGGGGTTCTAGCCAATGCAGAGGCATCATTATTGAATTTCTCAAGTATTTTGTTAACATAATGTGATTGACTTAGGACTATCCCTTCTGATGTTCTATGGAGTTTAATTCCAAGGATCACATCGGCTAGGCCCAAATCTTTCATGTCAAATCTTGAGTTCAATAATTTCTTTGTGGATTTAATCATCTTATCATTACTACCAATGATAAGTATGTCATCTACGTAAAGACATAAAATGACATATCCATTTTCAGTGTTTTTTATGTTACATTTGTCACATTCACTGAATTTAAATCCACTTTCCATCATGGCTTTATCAAATTTTTCGTGCCATTGCTTTGGTGCTTGTTTTAAGCCATATAGAGACTTCACCAGTTTACAAACCTTATTTTCTTGCCCAATCGCAGAAAATCCCTCAGGTTGTTCCATGTAAATTTCCTCTTCTAAATCTCCATTTAGAAAAGCCGTCTTTACGTCCATTTGATGTACTTCAAGATTCCGCAATGCGAAAATCGTAAGTATCACACGAATAGAGGTTATTCTTGATACAGGAGAATATGTGTCAAAGTAATCAAGCCCTTCACGTTGATGGTAACCTTTAATTACCAATCTGGCTTTATACTTATCTATGGTTCCATCTGATTTCATTTTCCTTTTGAAAACCCATTTACATCCTAGTGGTTTACTACCCGGAGGAAGATTTACTAATTCCCACGTATGGTTTTGTAAAATGGATTCCATTTCGGAATTGATAGCCTCTTTCCATAGAGGTCCCTCAGATGAACTAATTGCTTCCTTGAAGCTTTGGGGTTCACTTTCCATCATGAAAGTGATGAAATCCGGACCAAAGGATTTCTCAGTCCTAGCTCTCTTGCTACGTCTAGGTTCAATGTCTTGATCAAGCTCTTGTTCTTCATCAATTGTTTCATACAATCTTTTGGATGAACTTGATTCTTCCTTAGATTTGCATGGAAACATGTGTTCAAAGAACGAAGCATTTCTTGATTCCATTATCGTATTTTTGTGAATATCAGGTATTTGAGATTCATGTACAAGAAAACGATACACACTATTGTTTTGAGCATATCCAATGAAAATGCAATCCACAATTTTTGGTCTTATCTTTACTTTCTTTGGAGTGGGTACTGCTACCTTGGCAAGGCACCCCCACACTCGCAAATATTGGTAGGAAGGACTTTTACCTTTCCATAACTCATATGGACTTTTATCTTGCTTCTTTCGGGGCACCTTATTTAAAAGGTAATTTGCTGTTAGAACAGCTTCCCCCCACATGTTCTGTGGTAAACCAGAACTTAATAGCAACGCATTCATCATTTCTTTTAATGTGCGATTCTTTCTCTCTGCAATGCCATTTTGCTGAGGACAATAAGGTGTAGTTCTTTCATGTTTGATCCCATGTTGAAAACAAAACTCAGCAAATGGTGATTCATATTCACCTCCACGAACACTTCTTAGCACCTTAATTTTCTTGCTAAGTTGATTTTCAACTTCACTCTTATATTGGGCAAATTTTTCAATAGCTTCATCCTTGCTTTTGAGGAGATACACATAACAAAAATTTTGTGCTATCGTCAACAAAAGTAATGAAGTATTTATTTCCACCACGAGTTTGTACACCTTTTAAATCACATACATCACTGTGAATTATATCAAGTGGTTCACTATTTCTTTCAATAGTTCGGAAAGATGATCTCGTTAGTTTTGCCTCAACACAAGTTTCACATTTGTGTTTTTTATCAATTTGGAATGCAGGAATGCTTTTCATGTTAATTAATCTACGAATTGTATCATAATTAACGTGTCCAAGTCTACCATGCCATAAACAAGAAGACTCAAGAAAGTAAGCAAAAGTGTTAACTTTTTTCATCACGGGCTTAATAGCCATTACATTTAGTTTGAACAAACCATTACAAACATAACCTTTGCCAACAAACATTCCACTCTTAGACAAAACCACTTTATCTGACTCGAATACAATGCGGAAAACATGCTTGTTAAGAAGCGACCCGGACACCAAGTTCTTGCGGATGTCAGGTACATACAACACATTGTTCAACGTCAGTTCTTTTCCAGATGTCATCTTTAGAACAACTTTCCCTTGACCCTTGATTTCAGAGGTAGCGGAATTTCCCATGAATAGTTTTTCACCATTCTCAGATTCCTCAAGAATAGCAAACATCTCCTTGTCCGAGCAAACATGGCGAGGCACCAGTGTCGATCCACCACTCCCTTAGGTTAGAACCCACAAGATTAAACTCTGATATTACGGCACATAGATTCATATTCGAAACCTCTTGAGATATGTTCTCGACTACATTCACCTCGCGGTTTCTCCTTGGCTTCTTACACTCATACGCCTTGTGACCCATGCCATCACAATTGTAGCATTTTCCCGAGAATTTCTTCTTTGAAACGCCTCCTTTGGGTCCCATGTTCAACCTTTTGTTTGAGGAAGAAAATGTTCTCTTTTTCGAGCTTTGATCATGCTCGACAACATTTGCCTTAGCGGAAACAGGAGAAAACAATCGCCTTTCCGAACCCTTGTTGTCTTCCTCGATGCGAAGTCGAACAATGAGCTCTTCAACATTCATTTCCTTTCGCTTGTGCTTCAAGTAGTTTTTGAAATCCTTCCAAGCTGGTGGTAGCTTCTCAACAATAGCAGCCACTTGGAATGATTCACTCAAAGTCATCCCCTCACCGTGAATCTCGTGAAGAATCACTTGGAGTTCTTGAACTTGGCTGATAACCGGCTTTGAATCCACCATCTTAAAGTCCAGAAAGCGACCAACAAGAAACTTCTGGGCCCCGACATCCTCGGTTTTGTACTTTCTGTCAAGGGATTCCCACAGCTCTTTAGCCGTTTTCTTTTCGCAAAACACGTTATAGAGCGAATCTGCCAATCCGTTTAGTACATAGTTTCGGCACAAAAAATCAGAATGATTCCATTCCTCAACCGCACTAACAGATTCAACATCTCCCTCACCCTCGTTGAGTTTAGGAGCATCCTAAGTGAGGAATCTAGCCAGGTTCAGCATCGTCAAGTAAAACAGCATCTTCTGCTGCCACCTTTTGAAGTTCACACTAGTAAACTTCTTGGGTTTTTCACCGTGACTCGCTGGAACAGAAACCGCAGCAGCACGTGGGGTACCATGAGGGACAACTTGAGGAGGGATGTGGGGACCCGGACGCTAATCATCTTTTAAATCGTCATTGGGACTAATCTAATCAATTATAATACACATGGTCTAATTTTTTTTTTTTAAAATGCGGAAGGTAATGGAATCAAACTTCTATACATATCAGTATAAAAGTATAAATCTCCAACATCATACAATAATTTACATCTCAGGTTCAACACCTAACTATCAAGTGTTTAAACCATATCTCTAGTCCAAGTCCGGAATCACCACTCTTGACCCTGTACCTGTCCCACCTGTTGTCATGCACACATACAAACAAGACAACAGCCGGATAACTCCAGTGAGATATAAATATCCCGGTATAAACAATGTATCAATGCAATCATATAAAACATATATAAAAGCATAAACAATCATTAAAAACCTGTATTCAAATCTGACTACATGAATCGATACAAATCTGTACCTAAATCTAGGACTCATTTCTAATCTAGGGATCCCAATCTAAATTTAGACTTTGGTATGCTGTATCGAGTGTCTACAATAGACGTCGATCTACATCTAAAGCTCATCGATACACCGTAAGTCTAGATTCTTATCGGTTCTGAGAAAGACTCGGCGGTTCTGCCCTAGCTAGGCTGATCTGCCCTAAACTCAAACTCTGGCTCTGCTATCATTCAATAGACTAAACATATCAAATCTGATAATCTGCAAATATCAATGCAATAAAATAAAGTATGTGATTTAGGGAAACTCAAGTCAAACCTAACTCGAGTTGTGCAATCTCGAATCAACATTAATTTATACCTTTCTTGTTGTCGCTCTGATACAATCGAAGTCTTGATTCAAAGTCTGTCACTGTTCAATCTGGCAATGACAATACCAATATTTTGTATCAATATTCTAATCAAATCACGATATCTCTGTTTTATCGAATTTTGGCAGTACAATAGTACAATCCTGCGATACCGGTGATATCAAACCAATATCTACTAATTTCAATAATTTACAATCAACCATCATACAAATCTGATATAATTTCTAGTCAATTTCATTCTGAAATTCATAACAATTCCATATTCAATCTGTTTCTCAATCTGACTTCGATTCTACGCTGTCTAACATGTCAAGAAAATCATATACGAATTCCATTCAATTCTGACAATATCATAATTTCAAGACATGTCAAAACGTAGTAAAACTTACGTCCAGTTATAGCCTGCGTTGATAGGAACAGACTACCGAAGTCGGATTCAAAATCTAACGGACAGATCTTTCACAAAAGGCGTAAGGATCTTTCACTTCTTCCCCCAAAGCTTTTCTCGACTCTTTTCTCGGAAAAATGAAGGGGAAACGAAGCTGGTTACATATATATATCAATGCATGCATACAGCGAGGTGGCACAATTTTTGCAAACCACGTTGCACCGCGGGTGCGGTAGCTTCGGGACCGCGGGTGCGCTCTCTCCTGGACCGCGGTTGCGGTGATCATTCTGTAAAATAGCATACCCTACTGCCTCCTCACCGCGGGTGCGGTCTAATCAGGAGCGCGGGTGCGGTGTTGCTTCGGCAACACACTCTGAAATTCAAATAAATGACCGTACATTATCTTAAATCGTGTCTCCGTTGGCCCTTTCGTAATCATGTTAAATTATAAGTCAATAGTCTTTGATTGACAGTGATTAATTCTCGGACATTACAAGGGACAACTTGAACAGTTTCCCTTTGCACGTTAGTTTCAGTAGCTATATCTGAAACAAAGCTCGTAATAAGTAATCTGTTTTAAGATTGTTACAAAATATATGGAATGGTACAGAGCAGAAAGCAACGTGCAAAACAAGCGAAGCAGTACGATAAACAAAACAGCAGGACAGTGCTAAAAATAAATCAAACCGAGGCCTGTATGAAAATACAGTGTCCTTAAAACAGATTCGTCCCCTCCGGTGTGTGCTGCGAGGATGAACGTGGACGTTTGTTTCCCAGGATACAACGGAAAACCAGTAGTACCGTAGCACAAGGCACCACGACGGCGAACTGAAGAAGTACCTGAACTTTATCACGGGCAGAACAACGGCAGAGAAACAGCAGCTGGTTGGAACAGCAGCAGCCGAGATAACAGAGCAAACAAAGCTTCGAAAATATAAGAATGCAGGAGAGTATGTTGAGTGTCTTGAAGGACTTGAGGCTGCCCCTATATATAGGCAATATGGACAGTTACGGTTGGCTATCTGAAAGGCCAAAGATCAGCAGCTGGAGCACCAAAGGTCATTTCAGTTACAACCGTAATTTTGCCTTATTTTATATACATGTTTTCGAAAATTTCGAAAAGGTCATTTCATTCGAAAATAAAATAGCAAAAGCCAGACTTCTTATAAGATGCATGTTTTCAAAAATTTCCCGCCACGGTTCATTATATATTATATTCATTGCACCATGGTACCTATAGTATAGTCAAAAAATTGGAAATCCATAATTCCAATTTTCGAAAATCCTTATTTTAGTATAGCCTAGGTGAACCGTGGCGTCAAAAAATCCTTATTTTAGGCGGCTTAAATCTACTAAGAACATGTATATAATATATAATACGCTTCCTAATGAGTTTCATAATATTACGTTTGCATGAAAATTTATCTATAGTATAGTCAATGTAATAATTGGATAGTCAAAAAATTTATAGTATAGTCAGACCTTCATGGTACCTATAGTATAGTCAAAAATTTATCTATGCAGTTTGCATGAACGCATATAAAGATAAAGTAAATGTAATAATTGGATAAAATTGTAAAATATTATTTAAATAAAGATTTTTTTTTACATAAAAGTCAATAAAACCCAAACTACAGGTTGACTTGTTGGATACCTATTCTAACACATACATGATGTATTTTGACTCTACATTACATTCTTCCAGATAAAAATATCTAATAGTATATATATATATATATATATATATATATATATATATATATATATATATATATTTGAAGTTTAGACACACACATATAAAATATATATTATATAATATCTGGAGGTATTATATACATTAACCATAACATGCATGACACAAAAACCAAATTTCTCTTACTAAAACAAAAACACAAAACAAAATCTCTAATTTTGTTGCATGCGTGGAATTTGGATAAGCTAGTGTACAAAATATACAGTAATATCTATAAACAAATGCGTGTGCATATAATCTGAAAAGTAATTAAATTAATAACATATAATAATAATTAATAAAGAAAATTATCCATTTAATTTATTGGTAAGAAGTAATTGGGGAGTACTGTAAATTTGAGGTAAGAAATGAATAACTGAGAATCATAAGTTGTGTTGGAGCAAGAAATGTGCACTACCTTCGATTATAGACGATGTTTCCATTTGACCTTTTTGAGACCATACGTATGTAATAATGTTAGGCTCAAATTAAGGCAAGCCATGGAACATTAACACTCACACTCAAATTATCTACTTCCTATTCTATAAAAACCCAAAATTCCTCGACAATATATCCTCAATCATTACCTTTACTTATCTTCTGAAGAATAAGCATCGATCAATAAAGGGATATATATACACAGATTATATATCCCGGGCAAGCTACAGTTTGCTTGCTCGCTAGTTTCGTGTATACATAGTAATTTCTAAGAGAAAAAGAAAAATAGATAGATTATATAGGATTGGTTTATTGATTCATTAACTAGGAAAAAAAATGGGAGCTGGGAAGAAAGTAGGGATTTCAGTGGTGTCCCTGATCCTGGTGGTGGGGGCTGTCATTGGTGTCGTAGCGGTGGTGCGGAGCAGCGAAAACTCCGCTAACAATGAAAGCGGGAAGGCCCCGTCTGCCTCTATGAAGGCCATCGACTCCATCTGCGCTCCCACGAGTTACAAGGATGCTTGCACCCGCACCCTGGGACCTGTCGCCAGGAACGAGACCGCCACCCCCAAGGACTACATCATGGCAGCCATTCAGGCCACTCTGGAGGAAGTCCAGAAATCCTTCGAGGTCACCAGTAAAACTGTCGTCAACAACGAAACGGATCCCTACAATCACATGGCCGTCGAGGATTGCAAGGAGTTGCTAGATCAGGCCATCGACACTCTACAGGCATCCTATTCCATGGTGGGGGATAGTGATATGCACACGCTCCAGGATCGTGCGGACGAGCTAAGGAGCTGGATGACCTCCGTCTATGCCCTCCAGTCCTCGTGCATGGACCAAATCGAGAAGCCCGAGTACAAATCGGCAATCGAGAATGGCATGATCAATGCCACTCAACTCACTGACAATGCTATCAACATTGTTGCTGAGCTCTCCGAAGTTTTGAAGACCTTCAATGTTCCGATCAATCTCAGGCCCAACGCTCGTCGATTGATGGGATTGAACAGTTACCCAAGCTGGTTTGACACTTCTGACCGTAGGCTGTTGAGAGCACAACGGGGAGGCCACATCAGGCCAAACGTAGTTGTTGCCAAAGACGGCAGTGGACAATTCAGGACCGTTGCTAGTGCCATCAATGCATATCCCAAGAACTATAAGGGTAGATTCATCATCTATGTGAAGACCGGAATCTATGACGAATTCATTGTTATTGACAAGAGCAAGCCCAATATCTTTCTCTATGGAGATGGCCCTGGAAAGACCATTATCACTGGGAAAAGAAACTTTGGAATCATGAAGATAGGAACAATGAACACTGCCACATTCTGTAAGTTCAATGCATGCAGATACTCCAACTCATGTTTGTTATCTAGTAACCATAATCAATATTAATGTTCTCTCTGTATATATGCAGCTAACAACGCACCTGGATTCATTGCTCGGAGATTGACGTTCCGTAACACCGCTGGTCCTGATGGGCACCAGGCCGTTGCTCTCCGTATAAACGGTGACATGTCAGCAATATTTGACTGCCACATCGAGGGATACCAAGATACACTGTACTATCACACTTCCCGTCAGTTCTACCGCGACTGCGTCATCTCTGGCACCATCGACTTCATTTTCGGGATGGGCGATGCTGTGATCCAAAACAGCTTGATCGTAGTGAGGAGACCAAATGCCAATCAATTCAACACCGTCACGGCCGATGGGAAAGAGGTCGCGAGAGGCAGCAACGGGTTGGTCCTACAGAACTGCAGGATTGTTCCAGAGAAGGAACTATTCCCCGCCAGGTTCCAAATCCCCACATACCTAGGCCGCCCATGGAAGGCACAAGCTTTGACAGTGGTGATGCAGAGTGAACTGGGAGACCTGATCCGCCCCGAGGGCTGGATGCCATGGAGCACAACCGACCCCAATTACTTCTATCATAACACTTGCCAATACTACGAGTTTGCAAACCGTGGCCCTGGCGCCAACACTGCCGGAAGGAGCAGGATGTTCAAGCATTTCAAGGTCCTCAGCCCGCAGGAGGCCACCAGGTACACCGTAGCGGCGTTCCTTCAGGGTGCGCAGTGGCTAAAACAGGCTCACATACCTCACCAACTTGGCCTATAATGATCCATCCAAAATCCACACTCCTAGCTTTGCAAACTCAACCTCAAATCGGATCAATATTTGAACATTGATTACTTGAGATAGCTAGCTTGGTATTGTTCCTAGGATCATCATCTGTTATGAAACCGTTTCTTTTAAAAATATATCTGTGATGCAAAATATTATACAGTATAATTAATTTGCACCAATATATTATCCAAACTTTCAGTAGTACGTAAAAGGAATCAGTATGCTCTATCTCTACTATCTCTATCTCTATCTATATATATATATATACTTATAAAAGTAGTGGATAAAGGGCATTGTTTATTAATTATGCAATGACAAAATTAACCTTCTATACACACTTCAAGAATAAAATATAACTCTTATATTAATTTTATCAAATAACTCATCTTTATACTACATTTAAATGTTTAATCCTTTTAATTCTCTCTACATTTTTAAATGATTTTATTGTAATTTTGTAATTATATTTTTAGTTCAATTTCTAATTCAGTAATAAATTATAGTATCAAAAAAAAGATATATGAAAAAATTATAACTATATATGCAATAGTAGAATAATTAACATATTTTATGAGTTTTTTTAACAAAGAATTGAAAGCAAAGAGTTTAATTTTAATTTTAAAAGATAGTACGATTTAAAAAAAAAAGAAAAAAATTTATCTATAACAAATATATATGTTATAGGCATATTTATTTTATTAAATTGTATAACTAAAAAAATTACATGTATAGTTTGTAAAATCAATCTTCAATCAAAATTTTGAATATGTAATTCATGAAAAGAGATTTAATGAACAATAAAAAGACTCTAAGTTATTTTCTGCTGTAAAAACAGTATATGATATAATCCTTATAATAATAATCATTGATTAGCATTTGTCAAAGTATCATATCTTTTACATATGATATTTAATATCTTTAATTATTTTGAAATCAAACTAATTAATTCAATATATACAAAAATAACATTTTTTATGAAATTTTATTTCTTTTGTTCTATTTCAAATTTTAATTGTGAAAATCATACCAATATTTTAAAATCTATATTTAATAATTATTATATTTTTAAAAAAAAAAGAACTTTTACAAAATTTTGACTTTGTGGCATGAAAAGGAGACGAAGGTGGTCAATTTTGGAGAGTGGATGGGTGAAATCAAAGAAATGACGTGGCAGGTGCGCACTGCGCACGGGGACTATCGTAGATTTCCCGGACCGTTGAGATTAAGTTTTGAAAAAAAAAGAGAAATTTACACGAGCCATGCGTTCGTCTCCCGCCAGATCCGTATAGTCATATATAAGCATCACGAATTCAGCTTCTTCTGTTCCCGCTCAAATCCCCAAATTCAGACCCAGACGCGAATTTTAAACATGTTCGGAAGTGTACTCCGATGTCCTGCATCAGAATAGTGGAATGTGAAGCAGATTTACTCGGCGCTTCTCATCTCGTTATTGTAAGTTGCGAATTTATCGATGTCTCTAATCTGCGATGGATGAGCGTATATCGCTTTTTCATTCATTATATTTTCGTATTGCCGTCCTGAAATTCAAGTACTGGCAACGAATTGTGTGAAATTTTCAAAGCCCTCTCGTACATTAATGTTTCAGCGGTCAATTTATGTGTTTCTCTGTTGAAATCAACTCGTTGAAAACTCGCATTTTCATTTGAACAAGCATCAGATCCACGTATTCACCTGTAATATGCAAGAAGCATCTTGTTTATCTTTCCTAAGGTTTCAGCTGTCGAACATGACTTGTTTAGGATCATATTTATGTTACTCCGACTTATTATGAGATATTTCGCAGCTGGTTTTCAGATTCTGAGAGATTTTTCTTTGGATCCTGCTAGTTTTGCTAAGTGTCAAAAAACAAAGTGACAGACTGCCTAATTTGCGAGAGGTATGTAGTAGCTCTTACTACTTATCCAGCACATATAACATTTTCTTCTCTTATCATTCATATTTTATGCTGCTGGTGATTAAGTTTTAGACTTGCAGTATTTTGAGTAATCTGCCATAAGTAGGCTGCAACTCTATTCTGTTGGCCCAGAGGAGAGAGTTTATATTAGCTCTTAAAAAAATTGAATTCAGTTACAGATATATTTGGTTGGCTTTTCCAGAATATCATGATTTACAAACTTGCAATGCCCATGCTCTTTAGCCTTGTCACCAATGTCTGTTTTTTGTGTAGTTCATGAAAATGGCATACCTGATTGGTTTTCAAAATATTAAAATATTGTAGGAACAAATGAGTGAGTACCATAGTTTTGGCAGCAATTACCATGGCTGCAGTCAATCCAGGAAGATCTCAGTTGGGGTTCTGGTTGATTCTCCCAATGAGATGAAAGCGAAAAGCGGCAGCAAAGCAGCGAAGCAAGTAGCAGAAAATGCGATTTCTAGAAAAGAGAATTTAGTAGAAGATTGTGAAGGGCATACTCCTTTTGTAGAAAAATCTGTGCAAGATTTGCAGAAGGATGCATTCCCTTGGTTTTCTACTAAATCGTTCAATATAAAGTATCCTCTTCTGCAGCAGTTCACGATGCTAAAATCACTCAGAGTTTCCAAGTTGCCACGAGAACACTAAAGCGATCAAAGGAAGCATCGGTAGATCATCCCGTGTAACTTTTTGCCTGTAAGAGATTTGGCTTAGAATCAGACAAAGACAGACTGGATAAATTTGGTAAAGCTTCTTGTGCTATGGGGGCCAGGAATGTAAGCAATGCGGAGAATGTTGAGACTCTTTCACCAAAATCAGGATTTCTGCCAGAAAAAGATCTTGAAAAGGACAAGAACAGGAGAACTGAACCTGGGGGTAATGAAACTTTGAGAATGAAGCTCTGGGAAATTATAGGAAAGGTTTCTTCACCGAACAAGCAGTGCGCTGGTGTCCGGCCTACAAAAATTGGCTCTAAAGATCTGAATCCAAATCTAGAGAGAAATGGAAAGGATGGTTCTAATGAAAAGACAAATCCACATTCGGACACAATTGAAAGTGATTCTGTAAGGCCTGAACATATAATCAGAAAACCACTGACTCATTCTTTGACCAGGAAGAAAGCTTCCAGTAAAAAGCAGCATAACAAAATTGAAACAAAAAATTCCACTAGCCATAAAAAAGATTGCCAGGAAAAGGATACATTCCCAGTTAGAAGAGAGCGATCTAGAAGACCTTGTGAAACTGTTGATACTAGTTTTTTGCATTGTAATTCTCTAAGAGACAAGAGCGAGGGAGTGAATTTTGAAAATCCAGAGGAGAGGTGGCAGTCACGCGACAAGAGCAAATCGATACCATCTCTTTGGACATCCATGTTGCAGGGTAATAAAGCTGTAAATTGTAACAGTTCCAATGACAGAAAAAGGAATATACTCGGAGAGATAGAAAGTGATACCAAGATAAGGAATTCTGTTGTCTCGCCGAATAATGTGACCACTGAGCCGGCAAGTGATGTTGGGACGTTGAGGTTTGTTGAAACACCAAAATTTAACTATCAACGAGAAGACACGGTGAATTCTTTGTCAAAGAACAAAAGGGACCACACACATAATCCTGAGAACTGCACTTTTGAGAGAAAGTCAACAGTTGAAAGTCCTGGATGTTCACCGTTCGGGCTTCAGCTAAAAGATCATGATCTGAGTAATGCCGAGAAAAGAATCAATATGAAAAGCATCCGAAGATCGAAGATATTGATTTTTTTTAAGTCAACTGAAAACAAATCAAATGTGCAGGTGGAATTATCTGTATCCTCAATGCTTTGTTCCTGGTATTAGTTTAATGGTGATCATCCGTCCTTGTAATCTTTTCTATCTATTCAATATAAATCTGTTTCCTCTCAAAAAAAAAGTATAAAGGATGGCTGTGGAGAGATGAAAGATTATCCTCCTCTGAAACCAACCTCTGTGATGGAACAGGATGGAGAAAAAAGTATATCTGGATCATCTATGGCTGCTACAGATTCCGAGAAATCCGAAGATGATTTTCATATTAAAGGTTACAGCAAAATTTCTTGTAACATTATCACATGTTTCTTACTGATGTTCCAATCATTTGCTTTACCCTCTAGAGAAGGCACCAAATATATTACAAGTCCCTCCAAAATACAATAAATGATTATGCTCGCAAGACATATGGTGTGCTCTAGCATAATGGTTCGACAGTTCACCATTATTCTCCTTAATTTAGTTTGGTTTTACGTATGTTCTGAGTGCAGCATCACACACACACACACACACACACAAACACACACACACACACAAATGGGTATGTCATTAGTTCACAGGGTTCTGCTCTATCCAGTTTGAACAAGCACATATTCTCAGTGACAGCAGGTGCTTACTTAGGTTATTTGGCTTGGTGATAAGATGCTACAAAATCATTCAATCTTCTTTTAAGTAAATCAGGCTGCATTATCCCATGGATGTGCAGGTTGCAGGAAATTAGGGCCATTACCTCCTGAAATTGGTATTACTAGACATTGTTTACAACGCTCAAGCAGAAGGCTGTGCAACGAGAAAGGTGTGGATGTGACTGGATGTAGTCCTATTTCAGAGTCATTCAAAGGTCTACCGATGCTAATCAAATTGCTTCTCTATCTTCCTATAGTAGTCTGCTTATTTATTTCTTGATTCTTTTTTTCATCAATTGCGTAATATTCTTTTCACCTTTGCACAAGGAAACGGGAAATGATGAAATTAGCAAGCTTCAAATGTGCATGGAACAGGATCATGAGGACGGATTTGCCAGGTATCTGTAGTCTTTGTTGAATTTGATCGAAAAAAGTCTATGGGGAATGCTGCCAACCTCTTACATTTGGTTGATCAAAATTCAGTGCTGTAGCTCTGCTTACTGTGGCTTTAGATCGTGTTAAAACCAAGATGAAGTCAATGATTGGCAAAAGATCTGCTGAAATTTTGATGGAGGCTGCTGACGAAATATATTTGCATTTACATCATGCTGAATCTCAGATGAAAAAAGATGCATAAGCGCGTAGAAACTGACAGATTTACTTATTCTATGTATTGACTTCTCGAGCTTTAATCTGGTAAATTTCAGGGGAAAGCTGATAAATCATAGTAAATTAAAAAGGAGATGTCTGGATGCTAGATTTCAAGGTATGTGTTTCTAGAAGCTAAGTTTGACAACTTACCGCTTTAATCTTGTTGGACCAAACCATATAATGTTGATATTTAATGAGCTTAGCATAATGCATGCTCAGCTATGTCAAAGCCTCAATCCTTGAGGCTAGGGATGTAAATGAACCAAACTGTTTGTGAGCTATTCGAAGCTCGATTCGATAAAAGCTCGTTTGAGCTCGTTTAATGAGGCTCGTTAAGATAAACAAACCAAACTCAAGTTTTACATTATTCGGCTCTTTAGCTCGTGAATATGTTCGTTGGTAAGTTCATGAGTAATCTTTTATATGAAAAAATAATAGTTTTGATATTTGATTTATTGATTTTGCATATTATTTATGAAATATATAGAAAAATATATTAAATTATTTATTATAATAAATTTATAATAAGAATAATATATTTTTCTTTAAATATATAATTTACTTTTTAATTAATTTAATGAAAATTTGAATGTATAATTCATATTTATTAAGCTTGTTTAGGCTCGATAAAGGTTTGAATAAGCTCGTGAGCCATGCATATATTCGTTAAATAAAGCTCGAGCTTGACCCGATTATAAACGAACCAAGCTCAAACATTCAAAAGTTCGGCTCGGCTCGACTCGATTACATCCCTACTTGAGGCACTTCTATGCAAAGTCAACTCTGTTGCCTATGATTGCAAGCTAGCTCTTCAATCCGAGCTTCACAAACATGGTCACATGTTACCCGATAACTCAAGTCAAATCCATAGAATTTACTATTTCTACCCTTTGTTTTCTTCTTTTTTACTCTTTTAACTCTAAAAACAACGAGAGAAACTAAAGTTACTGATGATTAAATGATATGCATTGCCTTTTTCTGAAAAAAGTATTATATGAACATGTTTATTTTGAAACAAAATTAGGATGCCGAAGAAAGAGTGACATAATAAAAGATTTGCGTGATTCTGCTGCCTACATCCACGAACAGATATCCAAGGGGCTGTAACTATTATTAATCATATTTACTTTATGATATAATCTACAACTTTGTGTAATTGAGAAAATATCTGGTTAATTAATATCATATAATTTTTTTAACTAAGTCACAATCAAAGCATATTAAAGATTTATCTTTGTTAGCATAACAGAATTGTTAGCTAATATGGTGGATCATATTTTACATCCTCTGTTTTCACCTACATAACATCGAAGAGATTCTATCAGCTCTGCACTGAGTGTTTATCTGTATAATGTAGAAAACAATGAAATTTATATGCAAGTATTAAAATATCATAACTGATTTTAAGTGACAAATGTTTGTTAGCTGCAATTGTGCAGATCTCTGTCAGATGTAGTTTTAGTGGAACATGATTTACTCAATAAACAATTGTGGATTTCCTCTGAGTTAATGAGGCCTCTTAACCTTCCTGCGCTCTCCTAGTATTGGCTTCCTCCTGGCTAATATGTTTTTTGAACATTAGAAATGCATTTTCAGTCTGCAGTCGATCCGCTAAAATGCACAAGAACTTTTGAAGGCATCAGGAGGCCGTTATTATATTCGATGTAATATTGGCTCATGCAGCATCTATTTGGCATCTTAACTAGAGGTCATTGATCGGCATTAAGAAATAGGTGGGTATTTTTTATGCTGTCTAGTTTTGATGCTGAGTTGTGTTTCATATGTGCTTGCAGAGCAACATGAGCAGTTGGTTGGCATACATAAAAGATTTAAATTAGAGGTGGATCAGCACCTTCAAGGTTATGACCACTTAATTGAAGATCTCGAAGAGCTTGGGACTGAACTTGAAAGAAATGTGAAAAGACACGGTATGAATTGAGAATTCTAAATCATAATAATCATTTTAAAAAATTATTAGTCCCATATACATTTTCCATAAATTTGTTGTTCATTTTTCAGTTGGCGACATGCAGATGCTTGATTGGTACTCATACTTTCAGAGTCACAGCACCTAACAGAAACAAATGGTCCATTAGTTGTATATTGATCTTCTTGTGTTGCTAATCAACCCAGTCATTTCTTATACAATGAACGGCATGATTTAACAACGAAAAGTTGAAGCATGTTAAATGCATTTATTATAATGTGAAGTCGCAACACTTTGCTTCTTTAGCTACTAGGTTACAACATTGACGTATACTCGATCTCTCTGAGTTTATGGTTGATCTAACCTTGACCGTATGCTTCTAAATTTTCAGTTCTATCAACTCTGTTCTCTCTGTGCCTTCATTAAAGGAACATATCAAAGACTCTAAGGTGTATAAATAAATTTGCATTTGCTGCATTACCCTTGGTGTAAGTAAGTGATTAAGAAAAGTGATTGCACTCAACTAATTTTGTTTAAGACATAACATGAGATGCTTCTATAGCTACCAGCTTTAGCTTCTACACAACGATCTTTTTATCATTTTAACAGCTGCTTTGCTCATATGACAAATTTTTTACAGTGATTCTTTGTGGTGACTGACCCCAGTTATTTTGGAATAAATGCTTATATAGTGATTATGATTGATATATTTGTGGTATAATCTGTAGAAGCATCAAACAAGAAGTTTCTCTCCCAAGCTGAGGAAGCAGTTAATGTTGCTCGATGATGCCGAAAGAAAAATCTTGGCAGCTCAGGAAGTGAGTTTATTTAATTGTTAATAATAAGGTTTACAAAATCTTATGTCTCTTGCTTCCAGAATATTACAGTGGACATTAATGAAACCTCACATCTCAAATGATAAGGCCAATTACAAGTAATGAGAATGAATTCATTAGTGCATTTGGAGTGATTTGATTTGGTTGGAGGGATTTGGTTTAAAGAAAATATTTGAACCATAAATATCAAATGGCACGAATATCATGAATGCTTGAAAATCAATACAATTGTTGATATAATGGATTTTGAATCCCCGCATCCCCGCATCCAAACAACTTTACAGAATTGGTTTTGGTTATCTGTTCAATAAAAACCAAGCTAGAACTATGTGAACCTCATAATCTTTTAATCTCTGATCTCCACTCCACAGAAGTAAAGGGGAAAGAATGTCTATCTGGAACCGTTTCATGTATTGTTGTTGCTAATTGATAACCAAATATTTTATATCAATTTTCAAGAACAAGATTTTATGTTCGGTCGGACTTAGCTTCTTGTTCTTGGCCCTATGTTTTTTATGCACTCTAAGATACTATGCTTCGATACTTGCTGACCATGTTATTAGATCATCCCGAATATTCCATTTTTTCCTTCGAATAACTTGGAATTTGTGGTGCAATACTTGAAATGGTTTTTATTTTGCAGTTGGCTAGGGAGAAGCTGCTTCAATTGAAACTAGCGGTAGCCGAGTGCATAAAACATGGGGCTTTTGCAGAAATTTTGTAGCTGAAGAGAAGATTTTCTTTGCATGGTCCTGAATCCGGATACCAAAAGCTTATCGATCATGATTAGAGAGCTATATTTGCTAAAAAGTTATTATCTTATGGTTGAGGAGGATGGCCCCGTATGATTAAACATCTACTTTAACTCCTTTTCACCATATTAGATGAAGTTTCGAAACATTATTATTGTTCCCATAAAAAAATTATCATTGTCCTATATTTTATATTCCTAAAAAGTTTATTGGATTTGTGGATAAATGTTTCGGAATTTGAGGGGTTGTTTTTCCGAAATGTATATCCGACAATTTATATTTAATTTTACATGTGGAGTCATGATTTTTTTATGGCCTTACAAATGAGAATAAATAAGTATCATTTGATACAACTTTAACATATGTTCTAATCTAATATTAGAATTTCGAGTCTCCAGAATTGAGAACAAAACACAAACTGGATCAAGTTTTTTTTTTTTTTTAATATGTTTACCGAAATATTTATAGAACCTAATCTAAAACGCCAGTCTAAACTCGTGCTCTAAACACTACAGGGTATGCTGCTAACTGGGTCAAATAGTGAGATTCGGGCCAAACCCGATCTTAACAAACAAGTTATGCCTTCGATGTTATTAATGACATTTATATCGTAAAACAATATGACTATCTTGATGCGGAAAATTTTAATTTTAATGTATCTTATGTATCAGTAATTCAATCTATTTTTAAATGTATAAAAAAATATCTATTTTTTATATAAAAAATAAATATTATAGGTTATTGCAACTTGCAACCTTGAATTAGGGTGCTTGTGCGCACTGCCGTAGATAATTTCAAATCTACACATCTCACTCATAAATGTCATGTTCTTGACATTTTACGTCCTCTTGGAAAAAATTTAGAGGTGTAAGAGATATAAAAGGTGGAATGAGTTTAAGAAAATCCAAATTTGGTGTGCAAAATACAAAGATGTTAAAATAAGTGTCCAGCGAGCTAGCTTGTGACTTGAATTTTATTGATTCTTATGTAAAAATAATCTTTATTTTAATAATATTTTATGGTTTTATCAAATTATGATATTTACTTTATTTATATTGTTAGATTAGATGCTTGTAAGCCAACTGTTGGCTAGGGAATTTATTGACTCAATTGTAATAAACATCTTTATTTTAATATAATTTAATGTTTCATGGTTTGTTATTTCTTTATCTGTATACCCATGTGAACAACATAGATAAAGACCTTGATTATACTTTAATACAAATGAATCGTAATTCGATGTTGAAACTCATTTGTAAACACTGTATTATCTAAATCTGTTCCTAGTTGATTCAGCCGCCTAAAACATGGATAAAAGTCGCTTGAGCTCGAGACTAACATCTGTAATGTTGTGTACCGCGTTTCTTGGTAAGGCCATGGAGATGTCCAAACATACAGATAGGTAGTCATATGATGATTATACCGAACAACCCTCCCTCGGACTTTCCAAGTGGTTATCATTCATCGAGAGGATAAGTCCGTGGTTATGATTGTACACCATTAGTCCTTACGACCCGGGACAACACTGAGGCTCTATATGCTAAGGCTGAACTTTGACTCGTTTACCGGTTCCAGGAGAGTCATCAGGTGGAGAGATTGGGTACAATTGCGACACATGTATGAGCCAGTGCATTGTAGTCGGGGATTCACCGCTCACCTACGGGTGTAGATATCCTATGTGATCTGATGAAATAATAGTGCATGGAATCTCTGGCCAGAGTATGAAATGTACGTTAGAGAGGAGTTCTCCAACAGTACATGCGGTGCCACTATTTATAGTTATCACATAGTTATCGAATTAATATGCAACCCTCGATGAACCAATGGTTGCATATTCGATGGGGATATATGAGATGAAGGGACCGTACTGTACGTTAATCATAATCGACTGGTTTTTGCAGGCACTATTAGTGATACCTAGGGGATCATGGGGCGATGCTACTAGACGCTCTTACCATGATTCGATGGGTGCAATCGGAAATGAGTTCTGACATTCTTGATCAAGATATTGATGAAAAGAATGGGGCTGACTAGGGTAAGCCCGAATAAAGGATTATGTCCTGAATCACAAAGAGTTGTGAACCCACGGCTAGCTGTATCCATGAACCATTGAGGGTCACACAAGCACTGGCTTACTTGTTCCCGTTGAGATAATAAATTCAATGAGTTGAATTTATATTAAATAAGTTTGATATGATCAATCGATGAGCTTATAAATAAATTTTATAAAAGCTTATAGAAATTTTGAGAGCATGACTGTTAAAGACACTCAAAAGCAGTAAACATGTTCTATTTAGATTTTGGTGATCTCCCAAATATATATGTATTAAAAGAAAATCAAGATTGAAAGAGGTTGGCATGAATATTTAGAATCTTTAATTAATTTAATTAATTAGATTAATTAAGTTAAGAAAGGATTAGAAATAATAATGAGGGATTTTGATTCCCAATTTACGTAACATGCATCCACAAGGATTTTATTGAAATTCATTGACTTGATTAATATGATTAATTAAGGAAATGACAATCAATTATTCAAATTAATAATATATGTTGGAGGTCAACGTGAGAAATTTATTGACTTTTAATGACTTTTGTAGATTTTAAAAATTTAGAGTTATTCAATCAAGACTTTTGCATACTCTATAGAAGTCTTGTGGCTATTCAAAATAGACTTTCATGGAGTTTTAAAAAGTCAAGTGGTATTCAACATTGACTTTTATAAACTCTATAAAAGTCTACAGGTATTCAATTTTCCATGGACTTTTAATAACTCCATGGAATTCATTGACATACAAACATTAAAGCCTAAGGTACAACTACAAATTGTAAAAAATTGTATTTGGTTCACCCCAAAGATTTGAATGGATTTTTAAAACTTCTAACTCTCTCTCTGTCGCTTCACATCACATATCTTCATATCTTCTCTCCTCTCATCTATTTCTATTACTCTCTCAAATTTTCGAAGTGTATCTCTATATATATTTTCATCTTTCTTTTTCAAATTTTTCATTTTTTGGCTGATTGTTCATTTAATCATTTTTTATTTTAATAACACGAGGAAATTTTGAATTATAGAATTGATTTTGTGATTTTTAATTTATGATTTATACAAATTAATCTAATATTCAATAATAATAAAAGATGATCAAAAAAATATTGTTTAATTCTTAATAATTGAATAGTTTCGTAACAACAATGATTTTTTAAATTCATTTTCGTATTTTTAATTAATATGTAAGCTTTGATATTTTTATACAAAATTATATTCACACAATAATAAATAATATTATTTTTACATTTATATTATCAATTTAAAAATAAGATTACATGTTAATCAATTGATGTATTTTAAAAAATTTACAAACATGCATATAAACCCACATATATATACATGTAAGGATTAAACGATTTAACTTTTAAATAAGTAAATTTATTTATTAATATAAATATTAAAAATAATTTCAAATTGAATATGTTATATATGTCAATTAATTATTGGTTCAAAAAAATTAATAAAAAATCACATATTATAGTTAAGTACAAAATTTATAAAATTCTATAAAAAAAAAATCTACAAAAGTCTATAAATTTCTTGCAAAAAAGTCTACATAAATTCACATAAATCTGTTTATAAATCTGTGAGATTCCATAAAAGTCAATAAAAATTTATCAAATCCATAAAAGTCTGTCATTTAAAAAAGTCATTAAAAGTCATCAAAACTCTGAATTGAATACACCCCACTTAAAAAAGAACAAGGATTTTGATTCTTTTTGAAATAAGGCACTGACCGAAGATTTTAAAATGATGATAAGGGGAAAGTCTCCAAGAGATATTATTCTAATTCTCTTCTAAAAATCCATCGGCTCTTCAAAACTTGAAAAAAAAAAAGTTTTGCTCCAAAAAGGGTTTTTGAACCATTTTGATTTCTTGATCTCAAATACAAAATTTTCTACACTTTCTAGTGCGAGTTAGAAGAGGAACAATTATTCCAGTCGTGGACTTTATTCGAAGATCGAAGAAAGTTCGAAGGGAGTTACGACAAGAGCTACATCCGCTAATACAGGTGTAGTTGGTGCAAAGTGAATATTCACTAAAATTATATTTTAAACATCCTATGTATGTTTAATTCACGAAAACCATACGAGTGTCCAAAAGAATTATTTTGTTTTTCAAAATAAAATAAAAATTTTAAACTTCCGCTGCGTTTTGGCACGTAGAAAACCGAGATCCAACATGTATAACCATGCAATCTGAATAGATAAAGTCCTTGAATATACAATAAGGTCTGTCTTGCAACGTAAGATCATGAAACTCATTAAGAAATTTATCATATATTTTAAAAATATTCCTAGTCGATTCAGCCGTCTAAAATAAGGATAAATGTCATGAAACAACCCCACTCCCATGACAATAACATTGAAATTAAATGACATACGCGGAAGCATTTGAATTTAAAAGGGAAAGAACAATATACCATTTACATCATAACTATCTTACGCACTAATATACATAACCATTCACCATCATATCCTTCAACACATAACCAAAAGCCAACATAAAGTTTTCCTCATCATTCATTTAGCCAAATACATGACATTTTAAAACTTCACATGTTTACTAAACTCAAAACAAAAGTGACACCACCAAACAAAATCTTTCCCATTGCCTTATATATATGACTTCTCCCGTCTCGGACAATCCGCTTCAATCCTTTTTATCACCTGCATCACATGACATAACTGGAATGAGAATAAAACTCAGTAAGTAAGAAGCTGTACATAGCAATTACATATACATAGCTTTGGATTAGAACGTGGCTATGGCAATGGCGATAAAGAATGAATCATAAATCTCAAATCAATATAAAGGGTATCATATCATGAATTAAAGGAAGGAAATGACAGTACTGTGACCTGTGACCTGTGACCTGTGGCAAGTATCTTTTTGATATAAATATCAATACTGTGAGAGATACTTTAGAATCATGTGATTGGCCAATGACATGCATGAATTACTATCATTCCTTGTCTTTAATCATAGGAAATCTCATTGAGGCATTACATCAAACACTTGGTAGGAACAATGAGTTACTAGCTCCTTTGTCAATGAATTCCATAGTAATCTTTGAACAATGAATATATATAACAATATACATATCGATTATATGTCAATGGGAGGAGCTAGTTAGCAATAAAATGGCTTGATACATATATAAATCATGTGAGCACAAAGAAAAGCTTTCACTTACAACAACCCAAATGAATACTTAGATGTTCTTGAAGGAAATCCTACAACAATATCACAATCATAATCATAAATCGTCTCCAATAATCCAATGAATCATGAACCCAATTTAACCCTCAATACTTCAAACCCTTCTATACTCCAAAAACATAGAATAATTACCTTGTAGCTTGAAATCTTAGGAAGGAGCAACTAAGAAATCACTATAATCCTTGCACTTGGAGTAGAGAATTGGAGAGAAGAAAACCTTGAGAGAAAAGGGTTTGAATCGATGGAAGAGAAAGGAGGATGGTAGGAAATGTATAGAATAGTATAAAGTAACGTTTATAAGCCTCCAATTCCTTTAAAAACGTGTTTTCTATGCCATATACACGGACCCCGTGCCCCCCTCCGTGTATAGGTCCGTGTACACTCGGGAAATCACTCATTTAGCATGGCCGGACCCGGACCTCGTGTGGGGGTCCGTGTACCCTCTGCCAAGGGCCAAAACTGCATTTTTTCTTCCGAATTAGCAAAAGTCTAAACATGAAAGTTGTAGCCCTATGTGTTTTCTTGAAGCCCTCCAAATTTCAGGTCATTTGGAAGTCTGAGTAAAAATTTATGCCCATTCTCCCAACATGTGTCAGTGCAGGAACAACGAAACACACGACACACTTCGGGTCACTTTTGGCTCGTCTTCCCTAATGATTTAAACAAAACTCAAAATAAGAAAGTTATAGCCTTATATCTTATCTTTCTAATGGAAGTGGCCTCACCTCAATTGGATCAATATACAAAACATTATACTAAAAACCACAACCACTGCCACATTTGTCATACCATTTCTGCACTTCCATTTTCTATTAGGCTCAAAATCAACTTTCTATTCTACCTATTCATTCCATAATCATCACCAACTATGAACATAATACCAAAACAATAACCATTTCAATAAAGATATCCATAACCAGTAACCATTCAACATAATCTCAACCAGTAAAGCATAAAACATGATTATAACAATGATAAACCATAAGGATTAACATGATAAAAGGTTGGGCTATTACATGTCGCTTGAGCTTGAGACTAACATATACGATGTAAACGTCATGTTTCATTGGTAAGAACTTGAAGATGTTCCATTCATATAGACAGGTAATCATTTGATGATACACTGAACAAGTCACCATCGTACTTTCCATCATATATTATTTAATTAATTGAGTAATTAAATAAAAGTTATTTAATTTAAACATGAATATATTTATGTGTATATATATATATGTATATCGTATTATCAAAAGTTGATAATGATTTAATTATGCATGATATATTCAATAGTAGAAAATACATACATGATATATTTTGAATAATGGAATTACAATATTCTGATTCAAGTAGTATTCCTGATTTGATCAGAAATTAAATTTTATATGAAATAACATAACTTTTATACATAAATTTTGTCCACAAATTTTTTTCTCTATCCCTCACAAAGCAAATTTCGGCCATTCCTATTTTTGGAGGAGAAAATTTTTGGCCACTTCTTTCCACCACGCCACTGCCCCGACGCAGCTGTACCGTCGTCTGTTTTTTGAAATTCAGACGATCCAATATCGACGTAAATTTTTTTTATATCTCTGATGCGATCTATACAAAAACTCCGATCTCTTATGATGTACTTGATTAGAAGATCGAAGAAATGAGGAGATTTGTTCATAGAGATTTACAATAATAAGGGCTATATCCGCTTAAAATTAGAAATAGTCGGAGCCGCCATTATATATGCAAAAGTAAATTAAACTAAACACTCTGTGAATATTTTTAAATCATACGACACTCAAAGAAAGTTTTGAAAGTCAAAACTAATTTTTAAAACTTACGCGGCACCTTGAGTGTGAGAAAACATTACTCCAACAGAAGATACCGATTCTGATATTTCTAAGTTCATGCATAAAAAATACACATCCCAAAAAAACTTTGTTGGTATAGATAATTTTAGCTAATTGATTTTTCACAAGAACTTTCCATTTTAAATTTAAAAATATCGAAAGATTGTAAGACTAATTATTTCCAACGGATGATCATCACAAATTATATATATATATATATATATATATATATATATATATATATATATATATATATATATATATATATATATATATATATATATATATATATATAATAAATTAGTTATTTTAGAATAGCCAATTCTTTTGTCAATTTAAACCCATGCTTGGACGTGAGATATTAAATTTCCAAATTTATGTGATTTAATTTGGTCAACTTGCTCTAATATCTATTTTCTTTGGCAAATATAATGTTTATAATCAAATACGATTTGACTACTACTCCCTTCGAGATAGCCAACAAAATTTGGTATCGTCCTGGTTAAGTGGAAATAGAATGTTTGTTCGTGTCGAAAATAGTTTTTTTTTTTAAAAAAAAATTATTAATTTTAAAGCAATGGCACAACAGATTCTTGTTGTCCATTCACGGAGGAAAAATAAGTTTTTCCTGCGGAAGTCATCCTTTTCTTAGGCGTCTTGGTTATATTGTTTTCATCAATTATACATTGCGTGTTTAAACCATTTTCGTAGTCAATTTTGAAAGGTAATGTGTGTCTTGCCTGTAAAACATAAATTTCTTAATCTTTCCCAATTGATAATATTTTATTTATGAATTTTCTTTTCTAAGACTACTGATTATTTAAAAGAGTTGTTATGTTATGTTATTTTAAAAATAATTGATTTCATACTAATAGATTTCTTTCTATATTTTATAGGAAACAAACTAAGGAATCCTATCAAGGTTAAAACACCTCTCTATAAATACCTGCGAAGGATTGCTGCACGTATAGACGAAGAAGAAGAAAAAACAGTAAAAGCGCCTCATACAAGTAGAGTGAATGAAAGTTTGAAAATTATTCAAAAGACGATCGTAGTTGTTTATATTATGTTGACGTTGAGTGTTGGAGACATCTGAAGACAACACTTGTGGAAGGGTTGATTGAAGATTTTGTTTCGTTGCTCCAGTTTCCAGCACATCATTTTGCATTCTTTGGTTTCGTTTCAAGTTTGATTATTTGTGTTAGGATGCAATTTGTTTTTTCAAGTTGTTGAAGAAATTAGTTTTTCATTGAATCACTAGTATTGGTTTTGTGAATTGACTTTACGTTTTCTATTGATTATTATGTCATGGGACATCACACAAGTATTTATACTTGTGCATAATTATTTCTGAATTATTTTAATTAAGATAATTATTTGTATGTTTTATTATTCCACGGCATGTTGTCATAAAGTGTTACAACATCTATATAATGTTTTTTTATCTGATACACACAATTATTACCGTTCATGTTAAACATAATACTTTCAAGTGGTATCAAAACTATCACTTGATTTTACTAAGTGAGATTCTGGTTATTTTTGTTTAAGAGGTATATTGATGGATGTGTCACTTACAAACTTTGTACTACGACCATTTGTCTTGGATGGATCCGATTATAGTCTATGGAAGGTCAAGATTATAATATATATTATGTCCATAGATGAGAGAGCATGACAACGAATTTTCAGAGTTTGGACTCCACCGAAAAGAGTAGATGAAGATGGTGACATTCTGCAATAAATAGAAAGTGAATGGACAACTGATGATGTCCAAGTTTCAAACCACAATTCAAAGGCTTCAAACGCCATTTTCACATCAGTTAATCTAAACATGTTTGATTTGATTACTAACTACGTTTCTGTTAAAGATGCATGTGAAATCCTTCAAAAACTTTGTGAAGGATCTGAAAGTATGCGAAGAATAAAGTTGAGAATGCTAGCATCAAAATTCGAAAGTTTGAGGATGGAAAAGACTAAAACAATCACACAATATGATCGACGCATGAGAGAGATAGCCAATGAAGCATTCGGTCTTGGTGATCCAATTTCGAATGAACGATACGTTAGCAAAATCCTACGATCACTTTTTGAATGCTTCAACATCAAGATTTGTGCAATTGATGAAGAATGAAACAAATCTCAACTCTATCTGGAAGACTTGGTTAGTTCTCTTTATACTTTCGAGATGAATATGGACTTACGAAAGAAAGACAAAGGTAAGACCATTTATTTCCACGTGTCTGATGATTACTTCAATGATCTTTTTCAATCAACAAAAGAAGTCAATATGTCGGACCTCTGTGAAGACTATATCTCATAATCACGAAGAAGTTTGGAAATTATCTGAAAAAAATTAAGATAAATAGAAGACTGAACAACAATCTATGTTTTCATGTTACACTGCTCCTGAAAAATTCAAAGACCTCTACCCACTCAAGGACATTCTCGGCTAAGGATTGAAGGAAAAAACCAAAGGTTTGATTTTGTGCAATATAGAGAGTGCACGGGTGTAACGACCCTCAGTTACTACTTAAAATATGTGGAAAATAAAATTTTTATATCTAATATTAAATCCATAACTCTTAACTTCTAAACTCAATAAAAACCTATACATAATTTTCGAAAATTCCAAACATATAAATATAAAATTCGAAACTTAAAAAAATCAAATTCTAAATATTTTGAGGTATAAAAAAGAGAACCACGTCGACATCCATAAAATATTTTAAAACATCCAAAGAAATAATTTGTTTCCCAACCAAAATGCAATAAATAAATCAGAGTATTAAATCATTTTTAACATGCATATAGCTCATAAAATGCAAGGCCATCATGCGTGCATTGCCTACGGTCCGAGCCTGTTCACTGGTCATCACCTTCAGTCTCCTCTACAACGTCATCTGCATCAATCAAATCTATTGACTCTAAAAACTTAGCATAAATAAACCGTGAATAATGAATACTACATAATAAATTCATGCAATTTAAACATACTTGATACGTAAATTACCTAGGCATAAATAAATATGACATGACTTTTCTACATAAATATTTTCATAAAACATGCTTCGCTTAACATAACATAAAATTAAATATTTTTCGTAGAGTTATACTCATTCAAATGTGGCATCATAACATAATTTGTTAGATCAAACAAACACCACAGTGCTTGGCCGACAAGGATCACCACAGCTCTTGGACTAAATATCCACTACCAATCACAAGATAATTATAAGATAAGTTGGAAAGATCCCCAAACACGTTCTCCGGCTTCCAGACCCGTACATACATAATTTTACCACAAGACAATTTACATACCTCAAAATTAGTATTTTTGCACGTTATATTTATTTAATAAAGACGTGGACCTCATTGGATCGACCCTCAAGTACGCTGCCCCAACTTAAAACTTATAACTCAAAACGGCCCATAAACTCGGATCTTACCCGTACGATTCCCGAATCAAATAAAACGAACGACTTACCAAACGAGTCGGGACTCGATTCACCATTAACAAACATCCTAAAATACTGCCTAGCCCTTTAGTACCACCTCTGGAACAATCCATACCATCCCACACAAGCCATGCAACTCGAAAATCATTCTATGCTTTATTCGGCCCAATTTTGACATGCTCGGGTTATTTACGGCTCTAAACAAAACACGACTTGAACCAGCCCTTAAACAAGCCCTAGACCATCACCTTAGACCCTAACCAAGACATTGATACGACCCTTACCAACTCAGGTCGCATGCAAAAGCCTCAGCACTAGCAATCCATGACAGCGCCGTTGCGAGTTCCAAGAGTTCGGCTGCCGCTTCGTCCTTGTAGCGGCTTTCCTACCTGACCAGACCATAACCAACCAAGACCAAGATCACTGTAACACCCTAAGACATGATCCAGACCCTAGCCAAGAGCCCCAACCCTTCTCTGGCCTAGAACCCCATGGCCAAAACCAAAACAGCAGCCCCCATGCGTGTGCGGCAGCAGCTGCGCTCCTCGCTTCCTATGTGAGACCATCCAAATGATCAATAAAAAACATCTACACACATCCTAATACATCCACATATATAGCAACAACAGCACGGATGATCCACAGGAAGCCTACAAATCAAAAACTCGTGGAAACTTGTGCATAAAATTTCAGCATGTGTTTAAACGATTTTGATTCTAATATTTCATATAAGGAAACATTTTTCATGCATAGTTATCATCAAATAACAGTATATAACAAGATTGCTGCATAAAAAAAAGGTTTAGAGCATGACTTTGTGTTTAAACGTTTGAATAAAAGAATACCGGCGCGAAGGAACGTAGAGGATGGATGAAGGACGATTGCTAGACGTTTTCCTTACCAAAAACTTGTGAAAAAACCCCCAAAATATTGAAGGTATGTGTGTAGAAGTGGAAGATGCTACTTGGAGGCCAAACCCTAGCTTTTCATGTTTTTGCGTGTGTTTTAGTGTGTGTGTGTTTGTATTCTTTTTTTTAAGAAAAAAAGTTTTAAAATTAATTAAATATTAACTAAACAAATTTATTAAGTCTTAAAACAATTTAATAAAATATTAAATATCATTTCCTAGAATAAAATCTCCTATTTATAGAAATTTGTAAATATTATGATTAAAATATTTTAATTCATCTAATAATTTAAACTATACTTTAAAATGCTAAAATTCATAAATCATTTAAAATAAATAAATTTTTTGCTTAAAATTGAAAATATAACATTTAAATTTTAGCACCTTAATCATCTTCGATTTTCTATCCCCGGCCAAGCATCAAATATTCGCTTGAAAATCTTAAACTCGAGAAATATAATTAAATCTCAAGAAAATAAACATATAAATATTTAAAATAAATTAAACATGTTGAATGCATCATTCCATCCATTTAATCATTTAAATTAATTAACTTACTAAATTATGCATGCAGTTTACGTGTACTAGTTTTTGGACACTACAACGGGGTTTAGACCAATATGCCTTAATGCTACCACTGATGGAGATTTAATTATTCAAGAAACTCTGGAGGAAGATGAAGAGGAAGCCAATCTATAGAGTGTACAAAATTATATAAAGAGTTATACACTGATTGGATCAAGAGAAATAAAATGAACATCATTCTCTCAAAAGAAAATACTGAGCTAAATGGTTTTGTGGCAAAACTTGAAACAATCATAAGCAAGAAGAATTTGGAATTGTGCAAGATCAAGGGCGAACTTGAAACAACAACTCAAAACTTTAGTAATTTTAACACAAGCACAACCAAGCATGATTCCTTACTGATGATGGGAAAGAATAGAAAGGCTAGGCTAGTTTCAACAACATTGTGTTTGAAATTGGTGAATCATCTAAACCAACTATATTTGTGAAAGAAAGCAGTGATACGTCTGTAACACCTTCAGTTGCTCTTTCGACTAAGAATTTTCCATGAAAGAAGCAAGCTGCTGCTCAAAAGCCGAAGCAAAGGAAACACCATTTTGTGTGTCACTCCGATTTCAAACCAGGTCATATCAAGCCTTGTTGCTTCAAGCTTAGGGAAGACTACATGCATGTGAAAGAAAATCAGATGTTGCCCAAAGTGTCGCACAACACCTATCACAACACCTCCAACAAATGACCTAAAGTGAAGAAAAAAGTCAAAATTCATTGTCATGCTATTTATACATCATTAAAAACTAACATTGCAGGTCACTGGTACTTTGATAGTGGAAGCTCACGCCACACAACAAGTTCAAGAGAACATCTAACTGACTATGTTGAACAGAGTGGTAGACTGACCTATGGAGGTGGAGCAAAAAAGGAAAAATTATAGGAAAAAGAACATTGAATGTTGAAAGAGTGCCCAAGCTTCACAACGTGCTACATGTCAAGGGATTAAACACAAACATGATAGGAATTAGTCAATTATATGATGATGACTTGCATGTTAAATTTGATAAAAAAAATCCTATGAAGTTTTTGACAAGGCTAACACTTTCGTCATGTCAAGTAAAAGATTTGAATATAATTGCTATCAATAAGGAGAGAAACTTACATTTGAACATACAAAAATAAGTGAACTTGATTTATGTCATCAAAAGTAGGGGCAGACGAACTTCAAGACATTAAAGAACCAGAGTATGTATGATTTTGTAAGCGGTATGCCAAATTTATCCTCCGGAGTACCATACGTATGTGGAGCTTTTAAAAAAAAAGATATGCAAAATCGGGAGTCACACCCTGTGTTACAACACTTTGGCACAACAAGTTGCCTTGAACTACTTCATATGGATCTTATGGGTCCAATGAAAGTGGAAATCTATGCAGGTAAGAAGTATTTCTTTTGTTTTTGTAGATGATTTTTCAAGATTCGCATGGATAAGTTTTCTTAGAAAAAAATCAGAGACATTAGTTGCCTTTAAAACTCTACTTGCAAAGATTACAAACCTGCATAACTTGAAGGTATGGAGAATCGGCTTAGACCATGGTAAAGAGTTCGAGAACTCTCTATTTTCATCATTGTGTGACAAGAAATGTATAAATCATGAGTTATCTGCACCGAAGACTCCCCAAAAAAATGACATTGCAGAATGGAAAAATCGAACTACAAGAAATGGCTAGGGTGATGTTGAGCTCAAAGAATACCACGAAGCATTTTTTTGGGCTGAAGCCCTAACTACGAAAATTCATATATCAAACCGTGCCTATCATATGTTTAATCTAAGAACTAGGATCATTATGGAATCTTTTATTGTCGTGTTTGATGATTTTTCAGATCCCAGAAGAAAAAATGCTAAGGATGATATAGATGACCTACTGGAAATTTCCATATCATCAGAAAATCCAAGTGTTGCCTTCGATGTTACAACACTCAACATAACACGAGATCCTATAGTGATTGAACTAGAGGATGACGATAAAGTGATGAAGATGCTGGTGTGATCAATGATGGAAAGAATATACCAAACAAAATTCAGAAAAATCATTCATCGTCACAAATTATTGGATATGTGTGTGGAGACGTGAAAACCCTAAAGAAAGAAAAGGTTTATTACCACAAGATGGTTGAGCTAGTATGCATGAGTTCCATGTACTCAAGGTTAGATATTCCTATTTTATCTTTAACTTTGAACCAAAAAATGTTGATAAAGCATGGAAAAATGAGTGTTGGAACAATGCTATGCATGATGAGCTCGAACAGTTTGTCCGAAAACGATGTGTAATACTTAGTTCCACCTCTTGGCCATGGCAACATAAATGGTGCAAAATGGATTTTTAAAAATAAAACCGATGAGTCAGGAAACATCTAGGAACAAATCGAAGTTGGTTGCTCAAGGGTATACATAGATAGAGGGGTTGAATTTGATGAGACATTTGCTCTTATAGCTCGCATTGAGTTAGTCCGACTATTGCCAGCTATTGCATGTCATATGAGGATTAAACTTTGCCAAACGGATGTTAAAAGTGACTTTTTGAATGAATTTTGAGGTGGAGAAGTATATGTTAGATAACCAAAAGAATTCGAAGGTCCACATCACTTGTATTATGTTTACAAGTTAAATGAAGGCTCTTTATAGTTTGAATCAAGTTTATGTGGATGATATTATTTTCGGTGCTTCTTCTCAAAAGCATGCAGATGAATTTGTTGAATGCATGTCTTCTACTTTTGAAATGAGCGTGAAGGTGAGTTAAATTTCTTTCTTTGATTGAAAATAAGCAAATGGATGATGGTATTTCTCTGTGTAAAAGAAAATATGATAAGAATTTGGGTAAGAAATTTGAAAATGAAAACATTAAACATATGAAAACACCTATAGGTTCAAATGAAAAACTATGCAAGGATGATGTTTCCGAAGGTGTTGACAACACCCTCTACTGCAACATCATTGGTAGCCTTTTGTATTTTACTACAAGTCGTCCCGATATCATGTTTAGTGTTTGTTTGTGTTCTAGGTACTAAGAAAATCCTAATATATCGTACTTGGGTTCAAAACGCCTGGAATGAAGTGGTCTAGGGGCTAGTAGGGAGTGATTATGTTGTGGCAAGTTTGGAAAGATTTAGTTAAGTTTCGGGTTGATTCGGGTTAAAACCGGGACTCCGGTCCAAGTTTTAAAACGAATCGAATAAGTTCTGTAACATGCTCGAGTTTACGTCTAGGAATTGATTGTAAATATGTTTTGAGGTGTTTTTAGTAGTTTGGTTGGCTTCGGGTCGAAATTTTGAGGTCCGGGAGTAAAATAGTCAATTAGGGTTTCCAGGGGCAAAATGGTCATTTTTCTCCCAGGTCGAGTTAGCAGTCCTGGCAGCGATTTGATCACAAAATTACACGTTTTTAATGCATATGCTATCATGAACATGACCTTTTTGGAATTATGAAAAATATGTTGCATGATTGTTTTTAAGAAAAAATTACGTATATGCATGATTTTTATAAGTGATGAGTATGATGACATGTTTTGAAAGATGAGAGTTGGTTGTGACTAATATGGATACGATAATACAATGACATGTAAGGCCAAGGCTCAGTGGATGGTAATACTGTCGTTGATCTCCCCGCCGCCGGGTACCACAGTTATACGTAGATGGATACATCGACTAATACAATTATACGAAAGTCACAACTAATGAACAAAATTCAATTAAAGAAAATGAATATGTATATGCTAATATGTTGATATATGTTTTGGACACGTTACGCTTTGACACGATATGTTTAAGTTCATGCTTTTAATATCATGAAATGTATGTTGATCATAGTACTTTTCACTGTTGCATGTTATGTATATGTACTTTTTACAACGATTATGGTGTGTTGAGTATTTAGACTAACTAGGTGTGAATGATGCAGGTGATCATATTGATGACGAGACTGGAGGCGCCGAAGACTGAGTAGGCGAGGCTGAACGTGCGCACGATAACCCGATGACTATATTTTTCCGTACATTACGTTTATGAAATAGGAGTAACAATGGATATTTTTATACACTTTTCTTTTTACATGTTGGTTCGACATGATTTTTGGCATATTTTTAACTGCTACAATTTTACAAGTATGAGAATCCTTTTATTTTAAAATGTGTGTTTTACAATAGTTATTGAGTGCATGCATTTAAATTCATTTTCGATATTTAGCTTACAAAAAAAAAATTCTAACAGCATTATAAGTAGTAGACGTTTCAAAAGTAATATCCACGAATGTGTTTTCTTAAAAATTATTATTTGGCATTCTTTGTATATATGCATACAAACTCAAAAGAGTGCAAGTGAGATTCAACTCAAAGAAAACGAATCCAAGTAGAAACTTAAACTCTTGATTGATGAAGTTCCAAGCTGAACCACAAAGCAAACATTGAACACACAATCCTCATTCAAAAAAAAATATCAAACACCTTTAGTGCATAAGCATGAGAAATTCCAAAGTATTTTTGTTATGAAGAATGAGAAAAAATATCGACTCCTTCAAATGGTGTGACTTGATGTGAAAGAGGTTGAAGCTGACGATTTTCATAAACTTGGATTGCATCACAAAGATGATGTACTAGGTGGTGATACTGGACACAAGATCTCCGTGAGCGGCCGATTGGTTGTCCAAAGGTGAAGGAAGATCAGTTGTGAGGGCAATGAAGAATTTGAGGAATTGGGAGAAGAAGATGAAGTCAAATGGTTGAAACATGGTTTTTAGCGTAAAATTTAGAATGTGAAGTTGGAGTTGGAGGAAGACCACTTCTTTATTTCTTTTCCTCATCATCCTTAATATTTGATCTTATGTATTTGAGTTCAATACTTATAAATGAGCTAAGACAATGTGGTTGGATTAATAAATATAAAAAATTGTCTACGGTGGGCATTTCAAAATTTTGATTGGCCCAAGTCCTGAAAGCCCAGTCTCAAAAGCCCAACTGCTAGAGCCCATGAAGAAGTCGATTGGCTTGCGCGATTGGATGAGTTGGTCCATGATCTATGATCATTAATCGTGGAAGGTGACTGAAACTACTCGAAGGAGTTGAACAAAAACAAAATTAAGGATCAAAAGGATGTCCAGGAAACAAATCAACAAAAAACTTCTATAAAATTACATGTAGAGGCCCGAAATTCGTATTTGAAAATGTGCGGGAAAATTTAAAATTTTCTCTTTAACTAATTAAAATGCCTCTTTAAATAAATAAACTGATGAAAAGATTCAATGTTTAAAATATTCGAAATAGCAGCGGAAGTAATTATTGTTTGCAAAATAACAATTTAAAATAATCCAACAAAAGATAAAATGTTTGAGCATAAAAATGGTAAATGCTGAAAATGTGGTCCTCGGGTTCCACTACTGCCGACCCAAGATGGCTCACTGGTCCCCGCCCTCGATCCCGACCTCATCAGTACCTACAACAATCAAGTCTAGTGAGTCTAAAGACTCAGCATGTATATATCGTAAACAACGAGTCATAATAATAAAATTTCATGCAACGTAAAAAAATATCATGAGACTGGCATAACGTGCAAATATCATGTCATGAGTAATTATAATAAGTGCATAATTGAACTGAAAATCATAAGTGAAATGTTTGCTCAATCGAGCCCTGTCATAAAATTACATGTCATAATTTTAGGTTGAGAATATGTTCTACGCAAGTGGCCGCTGAACTGAACTGGATCGCCTGATCAGACTAAACCACAGTATACTGGGCGGTAGAGATCATCACATTCCTTGGACTGGATATCCGTACCAATAAATGAACTGAACTGGACCGGTAAGTGAACATCGGGTGAAGTAATAATCCCATGATATTGAAGTGACCACAAGCAATATCGCATAAATCTCAAAAATGAATATTTTATATTTTTGCACGTAATATAATTAAATAATATAATTAAATATCATGTATTAATTTTACCGAATGGGTTGGATCGTTCCCAGGCTCGCTACGACTTAAATCTAACATGAAAAATATACAAATGATTTACTTGCCCAAACTTTGTAATTGACTCCAAAAACGAGACAATTACGCCCAATGACTTGGTATTTAATCATGACTCCGTGCGAACCCGAACCAATACCGATCCATCGTTTAGTCATGATTAAAATACACTTAAAATTATTAAATAATGCTCCTAACATTTCAGTACTTCGAAATTTGGTGAATGGAGGCCAAAAACATGAAACGCTCTTTCAAAAGTCATTTTGGCACATTGCACCGTAAATTCTCGTACGACCTCTAAACTTGACCAAATCACGAACGGACAAAAACATGACCTTACTAACTCAATGGGGTACTGTCCAGTCCAAGTCTATAGGCTAAAAGCTAACCAAGAACTCGAAACACACCTCTGAACCAAAGCACAACTTGCTGTCACAAAAATACAGCAGCGGCGCTTGCGTTTCTTTGCGTTGTTTGCGAGGCTAATGGCCATTGGGGCTTGAACCACCGACCATAACATCTTCCCAACATCATAAGGGTTGGCTGGACCATCGCTAAGGGCTCTAGGCCAGCCACAATCCAAACCACACCATGGACCACCCGAAACTCCCACCCGAGAGACAAACTTGCGCGCGTGGGGAGAATTGCTTCGTTTGCTATCATGGACCTTTCCAGTGGCCATTTGATTGACCATGGCTTGATCTAGACATCAAGAGGTATGTTATGAACCGTGGTTCTGGGCCCTAGGCCAACCAAGATTCACACCAATACCATGAAGCCGAAGTTACACATGCAGAAAAAGGAGGAGATCGAAGGGGGCTGTTCTTGTTTTGTTTAAAAATCGATGCAACCATGGACCAAGCATTGAAAGGTCGACTTGGTCACGTATTAGACATGCCAAGGAGAGGTTCTAACCATGGCTACAGCCTCTAGGGCAGCCAAGATCGTAATATCCACCTTAGGCAATACACATGCCAATTTCGAGACACAAAGTGACATGTTTGGGGTGTTGCTGTCAAAACTCTATCTCCAGCGTATAGGGGCTGCAACCAACGTTCTTACATGACCCTAACATGTCCTAGTACATGTCTAGATGCAGCCCCGAGCCCCTGGATCGAGCCAACCACCTGAACCATCAAAACAGCAGAAAACGTGAAGTGCACAAGGAAGGCTAAAAAATCTGTGCAGAATTTTACCAAAACTTGCTGTCATATTTCTGTTTTCTTGCATGAAATCGTGTACATGTGATGTTTAAAAATAACTATATGGCTTGATTGAAGAGTAAAGGAAAATATAGACATGCCTTGGATTTTGTTTTGAAGAAAACAACGACGCGGGGCGGAGGAGACGGAGTGCTTCGCTTTCTTACTTTTTCTCTCTTGTTTTTCCTCAGCTACCTCACGATTTTTCTCTCAATATTTGCTCTGAAATTTCGAAATAACTGAGAGGGAGGGAATGGCTAGGGATGAGGGGAAAATTTGCAAGATAAAGGAATGAAATAATCTTTCTATCTTCTAGTTTGTGAGCTAAGGAAATGGTTTGATATCAGAACATTTTGAGGGAACAAGGGAGAAATATTGCTTAATTAATTATTTATTGGTGATTTAAAATTAGGGAAAAATCTACCTAGAAAAAGATTAAGGAAAGATAACAAGGAAATGAGTTGTAAATAAAAAATTAAATCTTTCAAAAAAGAAGGGGTGATCGAAATTTGCTATCAAAGTGGGGTGGAATATTGCTTAATTAATAATTATCGGAGAATTAAAAGGTGAGGGATTTATCTCCCAAAAATGGATAAGGAAAGAATCAAGTGAAGGGGTTGTCAAACTTTTTAAATCTTTCAAAGGTGATGGCCGATTTTATCTAGTTAAAATGGGTAGGAAAATTACTTAATTAATATTTATTGAAGATTTAAAGTTGAGGGAATTATCTATGCCAAGAAGGGATAAAGAAAGATAACCAAAATTGTGAGTTGACAAATTTAAATCCTACAAAGATGACATGGCCGAAAATTAAATAAAATGGAGGGGAAAATATTTCTTACATCTTGTATTTTAATTTTTTAGAGTTTTATCCACACATTAAATATTTTAGTGAATTAATAAATTGATTTTGGAATAACATTATCTTGCATGCATGGCTAAATCTTTAAATTACTTAAATAATTCCTTAAAAATTCTTTTACATTAAATTTAACTTATTATTTATCTTAAATAAATCCTAGGAATGTTTTCTTAATATTAAATTTTATCTCAATACTCCAACTCCAGTCCGGCCTCACTTATTTAACTGAAAGACAACAATTAAACTACTGCATAAAATAATTAAATTTAAAGACTCATGAAATAAAAATCATTTTAATTTAAATACTAGAAATTATGCATGAATTATACGTAGTCTGATTTACGGGTTCTACAACTCTGCCCCCTTAAAAGAAATTTCGTCATCGAAATTAAAACTTTCCGAATAACTCGGGATACCGACTCCTCATCTCTGGCTCAGACTCCCACGTAGCTTCTTCCTCTGAATGGTTAAGCCATTTGACTTTCACTCGCTTAACCAGATTGTTCCGAAGTTTCTTCTCCTGTCTGTCTAAGATCTGCACTGGTCTCTCCTCATAAGTCAGGTTCGGGGTAAGCTGCAACGGCTCAAAGTTCAGGACATGCGAAGGGTTTGCCATATACATCCTCAACATAGAGACGTGGAACACATTGTGTACTCCGGCCAGATTTGGCGGAAGAGCAACACGATAATCTAACGCCCAACCCTGTTGAGAATCTCAAATGGTCCAATGAATCTCGGACTGAGCTTTCCTTTCTTTTCGAACCGCATGACACCCTTCATAGGTGCTACCTTCACAAAAACATGGTCGCCAACGGCAAATTCTAGCTCTCTCCTTCTCTAATCCGTATAACTCTTCTGTCGACTCTGAGCAGTCTTCATCCTATCACGGATCTTGAGTACTACATCGGCAGATTGCTGAATAATCTCCGGACCCAACTCTGATCTCTCCCCTACTTCATCCCAATGAACAGGAGATCTACACTTAAGGCCATACAGTGCTTCAAACGGAGCCATACATATAGACGATGGAAAGCTGTTGTTATAGGTGAACTCTACCAGCGGTAAGTTCAACTCCCAACTCCCTGAGAAATCAATAACACAAGCATGGAGAAGATCCTAAAAAATCTGGATAACTCTCTCTGACTGCCCATCTGTCTGAGGGTGGAAAGCTGTGCTAAACAACAACTTCGTACCCACTGCTGAATACAGACTCTTCCAAAATGCGGAAGTGAATCTAGGATCTCTGTTAGACACTATAGAAACTGGAATACCATGAAGTCTGACTATCTCTCGGATATACAACTCTGCATACTGAATCATGGTGAAAGTCGTCTTGATAGGCAAGAAGTGCGCTGATTTGGTAAGACGATCAACGATCACCCAGATAGCATTTGATCATCTGACTGACTTCGGCAAACCGGTCACTAAGTCCATGGTAACATTCTCCCACTTCCACTCGGGAATAGGAAGAGGCTTGAGCAAGTCTGCTGGTCTCTGATGCTCCGCTTTCACTAGATGGCAAGTCAGACACTCGGATACAAACCTTCTGATGTCTTTCTTCATTCCAGGCCACCAATACAATAACTGCAGATCTTTGTACATCTTCGTACTCCCCGGGTGAATAGAGTACGACGACATGTGAGCCTTTAATAAGATATCTGCTCGAATAGAATCACTGCTAAGAACCCACATCCTGTCTCAATATCTCACAATACCGTCGCTAACTGTACACAAGACACTGCCCTTGGCCTCATCTCTCTGCTTCCACTTTGCCAACTGCTCATCTGCTGACTGACCACTGCGTATACGATCTAGAAGAGAGGACTGAATAGTCAAGGTAGATGGACGGGGAACTCTACCTCGAGGATAAGTCTCTAGATCAAACCTCTGCATCTCAGACTGAAGAGGTCTCGAAATCGCTAGGTGAGCCATCGCTGCGACTTTCATGCTTAGTACATCCGCAACTACATTAGCCTTACCCAGGTGGTAGCTAATGTCACAGTCATAGTCCTTCACTAGCTCTAACCAACGCCTCTGACGCATATTCAGCTCTTTCTGTGTAAAGAAGTACTTGAGGCTCTTGTGGTCAGTAAAAATCTGGCACTTCTCCCCGCACAAATAATGCATCCAAATCTTCAAGGCAAATACCACAGCTGCCAATTCTAGATCATGGGTAGGGTAGTTCTTCTCATGGATTTTCAACTGTCGAGAAGCATACGCTATCACCTTCCCATGCTGAATCAACACTGCGCCTAGACCGAGCTTCGAAGCATCGGTATACAAAACAAAATCTCCAGGCCCTGACGGCATGGCCAAAACTGGCGCTGATATAAGAGCTTGCTTCAAAGTATCGAAGCTCTTTTGACACTCATCGCTCTACACGAATTTAACATTCTTCTTCGTCAATGATGTGAGTGGAACTGCGATGGAGGAGAATCTCTGAATAAACTTCCGATAACATCCTGCTAGGCCAAGGAAACTACGGATCTCTGATGCATTCTGCGGCACAACCCAATCTCTGACTGCTGCAACTTTCGCTGGGTCTACCTCAATACCGCTGCTAGATACAATGTGGCCTAAGAATGCCACTTTCTCTAACCAAAACTCGCACTTACTGAACTTGGCGAATAACTTATGCTTTTGCAAGGTTTGAAAAACTGTGGTCAGATGTCTGTTGTGATCCTCTTGATTCTTGGAGTAGACGAGAATGTCGTCTATGAATACTATCACAAACTGATCAAGATACGACTGAAATATGCGATTCATGAGATCCATGAAGATCGCTGGCGCATTCGTCAAACCGAACGGCATCACAAGGAACTCGAAGTGGCCATAACGAGTCCTAAAAGCAGTCTTGGAGACATCGGCATCCTTCACTCTCAACTGCTGATAACCGGAACACAGATCAATCTTGAAGAATACTGAGGCTTCCTGCAACTGGTCAAATAAATTTCAATCCTCGGAAGTGGGTATTTGTTCTTCACTGTAACCATGTTCAACTCCCGATAATCAATGCAGAGCCTCATAGAACCATCCTTCTTCTTCACAAATAAGACTGGTGCGCCACATGGTGAAAAACTTGGGCGAATGAACTCCTTGTCAAGAAGTTCCTGAATTTGCTTCTTGAGCTCTGCCATCTCAGTCGGTGCTAATCGGTACGGTGCTTTGGATATCGGAGCCGTACCTGGCATAATCTTAATAGAAAACTCCACCTCTCGCTCGGGTGGCATACCAGAGACGTCCTCAGGAAAACGTCTGGAAAATCTCTAACAATAGGGACGTCAGCGACTGACTGACTGACTGACTTGGTGGTTCGGGAACAGACACGAAAGTCGCTAAAAATGCCCGGCACCCTCTATGCATGAGCTTCCTAGCCTGAACACAAGATATGATGCGCGGTAAAGGAAAGTACCTGTCTGGCTCAAATAAGAACTGTTCCATCCCAGGTGGTCGGACTAGAACAGATCTCCGCTAGAATTTGATCAAAACTCTGTTCCGTAATAGCCAGTCCATCCCCAGAATAATGTCAAAATCTGGCATCGGCAACACGATAAGATCCGCATAAACAAGGTTGCCATGCAGCTCAAGGTCTATGTCTCGGATCATATTGGTAGCTGCCATCTCCTCTCCTGAAGGCAGTACTACTGAATAGGCTATATCTAGCCCAACGGTCTTGACCTTGATAAAATTAGCAAAAGTCTCTGAAATGAAGGAATGAGTAGCCCTTGAATTTATCAAGGCTTTCGTAGCCGACCCCGCTATAAAAATTCTCCCTGAAAGGTTTGGAACATCAAGCTAACCCGATAATCACAATAACTAATTTATAGACATGCAAATGTCAAAGTTCTTCTAACTTAAACTCCCGAAAATAATACTGGTTAGAGCATGAAATCCTATCATCAATTCTATGTTCAAAATCTTAACCCAAACGTTAAATCCCAAATATAAACTTAAAGCTTACATGTACCTGTCATAAACATGGTCTCCGGGTTCGTCTCCGTAGCATGGAGGGCAAAAACTCTGCCTTGGGTAGGCAGATTCCTCTGAGGGCACTGCGGCAGCAAGTGGTCTGGACTACCACACTTGTAACACTTCCCTGAGCCATACATCAACGTCCAGCATGGCGGCGTGTGCACTTAGGACAGACTGGATGCTCAAAAGTCTTCGGGGCTGGGCGTCTCCGCTGCTGCTGCTGCTGAGCTCTGTTTCTAGGCGGGCCGTGAAAAGGTCTCTTATTCTGATGCTGCTGCTGAGGAGGAGGAGGGCGGTGTGGTACTGGGATTGGTCGCTTACCCTGGAGATCCCCCACAATGTCAATCTGATCTTGCTCTGCAGCAAGAGCTCTGGAAACCACGACTTCAAAAGTAGTAGGGCCTGCAACCCTAACATCACGGCGCAAGATCGGCCGTAAACCATCCAGAAAGTGCCTCAGCTTGGCACTGGCATCATTCGCAATCAGGGGCACAAAATGGCAGCCCCTCTCAAACTTACGAATGAACTCCGTAACAGTACTATCTCCCTACCTCAGGGTCATGAACTCCCTGGTCAATCTAGAGTGCACTTCGTCAGTAAAATATTTGGAGTAAAATACCTCCGTGAAGCGTGTCCAGCTCAGAGTAGCCAAGTTCAAAGCTACTGATGCTCCTTCCCACCATAAGCGGGCATATCCTCCAAATAGGTATGTCGCACAATGAACTCGGTATGCGTCCCCAAGCTCCATGAACTCGAAAATAACCTCGAGGGACTTAATCCAGCCCTCGGCAATCATGGGATCTGTCGTCCCTGAAAACTCCTTCGGCCTCATCTTCATGAAGCGCTCATAAGTAGCCTCGGGCCCTGTCGGCCTGGCTGCCACAGCATTGTTCCCCGCAAACTGTGCGAAGAATTGAGTCATACCAGCTAGCATCTGGGCATTCATGTCGGGTGGAGGGGGTGGAGGTACATTCCTCTCCTGCCTCAGATCCTCCCTGTCCTCCTGGCGAGGCTCATCATCTCTCGTATGCTCAAGAATGCGTCTAGGAGGCATACTGTTCCATACATAACCCGTACATAACCAACATGCATAATTCCATAATTTATTTAAATTTAAATAAATACTGAACAATTAAAATCTGGATGTAAAAATATTTCACGAGAACATGCAGTTAAAATAATTCATGCTTTAAATAAAACGCGTAAATGTAAAACTTACAGACCGAAGACGTGACTTCACGAGCTTCTTGAGATCAGTAGTAGTACAACCCTTTACAAGAACCTGGCTCTGATACCAACTGTAGAGGCACAGAATTCGTATTTGAAATGTGCGAAAAAGTTTAAAATTTTCTCTTTAACTAATTAAAATGCCTCTTTAAATAAATAAACTGATGAAAAGATTCAATGTTTAAAATATTCGAAATATCAGCGGAAGTAATTATTGTTTGCAAAATAACAATTTAAAATAATCCAACAAAAGATAAAATGTTTGAGCATAAAAATGGTAAATGCTGAAAATGAGGTCCTCGGGTTCCACTACTGCCGACCCAAGATGGCTCACTGGTCCCGCACTCGATCACGCCCTCATCAGTACCTACAACAATCAAGTCTAGTGAGTCTAAAGACTCAGCATGTATATATCGTAAATAACGAGTAATAATAATAAAATTTCATGCAACGTAAAAAATATCATGAGACTGGCATAACGTGCAAATATCATGTCATGAGTAATTATAATACGTGCATAACTGAACTGAAAATAATAAGTGAAATGTTTGCTCAATCGAGCCATGTCATAAAATTACATGTCATAATTTTATGTAGAGAATATGTTCTACGCAAGTGGCCCCTGAAGTGAACTGGATCGCCTGATCAGACTAAACCACAGTATACTGGGCGGTAGAGATCATCACAGCCCTTGGACTGGATATCCGTACCAATAAATGAACTGAACTGAACCGGTAAGTGACCACCGGGTGAAGTAATAATCCCACGATAATGAAGTGGCCACAAGCAATATCGCATAAATCTCAAAAATGAATATTTTATATTTTTGCACGTAATATAATTAAATACATAATTAAATATCCTGTATTAATTTTACCGAATGAGTTGGATCGTTCCCAGGCTCGCTGCGAGTTAAATCTAACATGAAAAATATGCAAATGATTTACTTGCCCAAACTTTGTAATTGACTCCAAAAACGAGGCAATTACGCCTAATGACTTGATATTTAATCATGACTCCGTGCCAACCCAAACCAATACCAAACCATCGTTTAGTCATGATTAAAATACACTTAAAATGATGAAATAATGCTCCTAACATTTCAGTACTTTGAAATTTGGCGAATGGAGGCCAAAAACATGAAACACTCTTTCGAGAGTCACTTTGGCACATTGCACCGTAAGTTCTCGTACGACCTCTAAACTTGACCAAATCACAAACGGCCAAAAACATGACCTTCCTAACTCAATGGGGTACTGTCCAGTCCAAGGCCATAGGCTAAAAGCCAACCAAGGACTCGAAACACACCTCTGAACCGAAGCACAACTTGCTGTCACAAAATACAGCAGCCGCGCTTGCGTTTCTTTGCGTTGTTTGCGAGGCTAATGGCCATTGGGGCTTGAACCACCGAACAAAACCTCTTCCCAATATCCTAAGGGTTTGCTGGACCATCGCTAAGGGCTCTAGGCCAGCCACAATCCAAACCACACCATGGACCACCCGAAACTCCCACCCGAGAGACAAACTTGCGCGCGTGGGGAGAATTGCTTTGTTTGCTGTCATAGACCTTTCTAGTTGCCATTTTATTGACCATGGCTTGATCTAGACATCACAAGGTATGGTATGAACCATGGCTAAGGGCCCTAGGACAACCAAGATCCACACCAATACCATGAAGCCGAAGTTACACATGCAGAAAAAGGAGGAGATCGAAGGGGGCTGTTCTTGTTTTGTTTAAAAACCGATGCAACCATGGACCAAGCCTTGAAAAGTCGACTTGGTCATGTCTTAGACATGCTAAGGAGAGGTTCTAACCATGGCTACAGCCCCTAGGGCAGCCAAGATCGGAATCTCCACCTTAGGCAATACACATGCCAATTTCGAGACACAAAGTGACATGTTTGGGGTGTTGCTGTCAAAACTCTATCTCCAGCATATAAGGGCTAGAACCAACGTTCTTACATTACCCTAACATGTCCTAGTACATGTCTAGATACAGCCCCGAGCCCCTCGAATCGAGCCAACCACTTGAACCATCAAAACAATAGAAAACGTGAAGTGCACAAGGAAGACTAAAAAATCTGTGCAGAATTTTACAAAAAACTTGCTGTCATATTTCGGTTTTCTTGCATGAAATCGTGTACATGTGATGTTTAAAAATACCTATATGGCTTGATTGAAGAGTAAAGGAAAATATAGACATGCCTTGGATTTTGTTTTAAAAAAAACAAAAGAAAACAGCGACGCGGGACGGAGGAGACGGAGTGCTTCGCTTTCTTACTTTTTCTCCCTTGTTTTTCCTCAGCTACCTCACGATTTTTCTCTCAATATTTGCTCTGAAATTTTGAAATAATGGAGAGGGAGGGAATGGCTAGGGATGAGGGGAAAATTTGCAAGATAAAGGAATGAAATAATCTTTTTATCTTCTAGTTTGTGAGATAAGGAAATGGTTTGATATCAAAAGATTTTGAGAAAAAATTCTAGGGTGCACTTGGTCGATTATGGTGTCTAGGAACAAGGGAGAAATATTGCTTAATTAATTATTTATTGGTGATTTAAAAGTAAGGAAAAATCTACCTAGAAAAAGATTAAGGAAATATAACAAGGAAATGAGTTGTAAATAAAAAATTAAATCTTTTAAAAAAGAAGGGGTGATCGAAATTTTCTATCAAAGTGGGGTGGAATATTGCTTAATTAATAATTACTGTGGAATTAAAAGGTGAGGGATTTATCTCCAAAAAATGGATAAGGAAAGAATCAAGTGAAGGAGTTGTCAAACTTTTTAAATCTTTTAAAGGTGATGGCCGATTTTATCTAGTTAAAATGGGTAGGAAAATTGCTTAATTAATATTTATTGAAGATTTAAAGTTGAGAAAATTATCTATGCCAAGAAGGGATAAAGAAAGATATCCAAAATTGTGAGTTTGACAAATTTAAATCCTACAAAGATGACATGGCCGAAAATTAAATAAAATAGAGGGGAAAATATTTCTTACATCTTGTATTTTAATTCTTTAGAGTTCTATCCACCCATTAAATATTTTAGTGAATTAATAAATTGATTATGGAATAACATTATCTTGCATGCATGACTAAATCTTTAAATTACTTAAATAATTCCTTAAACATTCTTTTACATTAAATTTAACTTATTATTTATCTTAAATAAATCCTAGGAATGTTTTCTTAATATTAAATTTTATCTCAATACTTCAACTTCAGTCCGGACTCACTTATTTAACTGAAAGGTAACAATTAAACTACCACATAAAATAATTAAATTTAAAGAAAAGAATTTAAATACTCATGCAATAAAAATCATTTTACTTTAAATACTAAAAATTATGCATGACTTATACGTAGTCTGATTTACGGATTCTACATTACAGCAAAATTATCTCTATAAAATTTCAATAATTCAAGTTCATCTTACTTTATTTATTTCTAGTTTTAATAGTTGCATAATTCCCCTCGTTTTTTTTAATATTCCTTCATCTTTTATTTTTCGTGTAATTTACTTCAAATTCTTCATTTAATTTCTTAGTTTTATGGCTTATCGATGGGGTTAGAACTAACAATTTAATCAGGATCCACGTTGCTTGAGCGTAGAAGTCAGATTATACGAAACTTTTGGCACGATTCCGTGTTAAACAAAACATTTTTAAAACAGGACCGGATCGACAGGTTCGACTAAGAACCGATAGTGTGTCTGATCCGGAACAATCTTATAAATCGTTTTTACTGTCAAATCAGTCAGAACCAGTAAAGAATTGGCCAGACCGGTCTTAAATCAGTGAGCTGGTTCAACCATTTTAATTATTTTTTTACATTTCGATTTTTTATTTTAATTTTAAAAAATAATTTTTATATTTATTTTTTTGTGTTATATACGATTATTTGGATTTTTCACCTTATTAAAAAATTATTTTAGTAATATTAGATATTATTTTGATTTATTTAATTTTTAAAAAATATTAATATAATTGTATTTGATTATATATATTGTTTAGATTTTAAACTTGGATCAATATATTTTTTTATTGTTTAGATATACATTTAAAATTTTTAGAATTTAAAATATATTATTTATTATAATATAACGGTTTTTTTGTTCGATCATCGGTTTAACTAATCCGATTGTTGGATAGTTTTTTAAGCTAAATCGATTCGATCATCAATCCGATTATGAAAATATTGAATAGATGTAAACTATTATTATCAAGCACTATATTTCAATACTAGAAAAACCATCAAATTAGCATCTGTTGAAAAATAATATTTAAAATGTGTGTATTGAATATTTGAATGTTGAAAATAAGAGTTGTAAATATTGAAAATTAGTGTTGATGATGTAGGTAATGATGTATTTTATTTTTGGATTATGTAAAGAAATTCTATAAATAGCCTCAAGAAATTCACAATTGAGTAGAGAGAAAAATATTATAAAGTGTGTAGTTTGGTAAATTTTGAGAGTTTGTGATTTTTACTTTTTACCATAAATTTTTACTTTTCACAACACGTTATCAGCACAAAGCTCTAAAAGTCCTCCATACATTTCCAAGCTCCAAACAGAAGAAAAAGGTACAAAAGTAATAATATTTATTTTACTGTTATTTATTTATTGTGTATATATTTAATATATAATATAATGTTATTATTAGAAATAATAAATTTTTCAAAAACTTGTTATAAATCCTGGGAGGATGTTAAGATGACATCCCACACTCCTGGTAAGGGATACGACAAGTATAAAAGCCTATAAGATTTTTAAACAAAATAACTTATGACACCCCATTATAATAACATGATATGATATACATAATTATTTAAACATGAATAATATTATATACATCATATTATTACCATAAAATTATACAAATACATACATTTATTTTTTGTACACCAACGGTCATAAACGGTAAAAAAACAACTAGGTTTTGTACTATAAATATCATCAAACAAACACATTAATTCATTCCAATTTTCTCTTCTTATCTAAAAATTATTCTTCATGAAATTTTTCGAAGAAAAAAGAAGATGGCTTTCTCAAGGTTATTTTTAATTATTTTGATTATCATACTCACGAGTCTTATATTTATCGGAGAATATCCTCTCGGTGTTTTCTTTATTTTTTTAACAAATGATTGTACTTGTTGTTACCTAATGGTACAAAATTTTTGACTCATGATGCTTTATATTCACCACAACGAAAAGAATTTTTTGATTTTAATGATCATTATTCTCATGTAGATACTCAGCAATGATGAAGGGAAATGACAAATATATTTGTCTTATCACATATAATCAGGAAGAATATGTGATTGAAAAACTACCAATGTTCCCTACTGGATTCATTTACACATATAAGTCCTATGTTGATCAAACAGGGTAGTTTGATAATTCTTCAATATAACCATTGGCATGATCGATTGGACAGTCCTGTTCAATAATGACGAAGAATTATAGAAAATACACATGGTCATCCGCGGAAGACCAGAAGATCTTTCACATAATAAGTTTCAATGTAAAGCATGTTCTCTTGGAAACTTATTATAAGACCATCAACCAGTTAAAATCCAAACTGAATCACCAATGTTTCTTGAACGTATTCAGGGTGATATTTGTGGACCAATTCATCCACTATGTGGACCATTCAGATACTTTATGGTATTGATTGATGCCTCCAGCAGATAGTCACATGTATGTTTATTGTCAACTCGAAATGTTGCATTTGCAAGATTACTTGCTCAAATAATAAAATTGAGGGATCAATTTTCCGATTATACAATCAAGAAAATTAGACTTGATAATTCTGGTGAATTTACTTCCCAGACTTTCAATGATTACTGTATGTCTATGAGAATCATTGTTGAGCATCATGCTGCTCATGTACATACACAGAATGGATTTGCTGAATCATTGATTAAACGTCTGCAACTGATTGCTAGACCAATGATTATGAAAACAAAGCTACCTATTTCTATATGGGGACATGCAATTTTACATGCTGCTTCATTAATTCGCATCAGACCAAGTGTATATCATAAATACTCTCCATTACAACTTGCATTTGGTAAAGAACCAGACATTTCTCATTTGAGAATTTTTGGATGTATGGTGTATGTGCCTATTGCACCACCGCAACGAAAAAAAATGGGACCTCAAAAAAAGGTTGGAATTTATATCGGTTATGATAGTCCATCAATCATTCGATATCTTGAACCTCAGGCAGGCGACGTGTTCACAACACGTTTTGCTGATTGTCATTTTAATGAGGAAATCTTCCCAATGTTAGGGGGAGAAGAGAAACATACCGAAAAAGAAATTAAATGGTATGTATCATCATTGTTACATCTGAATCCAAGAACACAACAATGTGAAAAAGATGTACAACAAATTGTGCACTTACAAAGAATAACAAATCAAATACCAGATGCATTTACAGATGAAAAAGGGGTAACTAAATCATATATACATGCTGTAAATGCTCCTGCTCGAATTGAAATTCCAAAGAAACAAATTGAACAATGTCATAATGTCGTAAAACGCCTGAAGCGTGGAAGGCCAGTCGGTTCCAAGGATAAAAATCCTCGAAAAAGAAAATTAATAGAGAAACACAATGATCACAAAATAGAGAATGATGTTCCTGAAGAAACACATGATGATCACAAAATAGAGAATGTTGTTCCTGAAGAAACACATGATGATGAAAATGTTCTGTCAGAACCACAAACTGACGAGAATCATGAAATCTCTATCAATTATATTAATACTGAAAAAATATGGAACCAAAAAGATATAGAAGAAATTGATGATATATTTTCTTATAATGTGGCAATCGACATCATAAATGATAATGAAGATCATGAACCAAAATCTTTTGGTGAATGTAAAAATCGACAGGATTGGATAAAATGGAAAGAAGCCATCCAGGTTGAATTGGATTCGCTAAATAAACGTAATGTTTTTGGACCTATAGTCCTTACACCTGAAGGTGTAAAACCTGTTGGATACAAATGGGTTTTTATTCGAAGGCGAAATGTGAAAAAAGAAATAGTAAGATATAAAGCTCGACTTGTTGCACAAGGTTTTTCTCAAAGGCCTGGAATTTATTATAAAGAAACGTATTCTCCCGTGATGGATGCAATTACGTTTCGATATTTGATTAGCTTGGCGGTATCTGAAAATTTAGAAATGCATCTTATGGATGTTGTTACAACTTACTTATATGGATCACTTGATAGTAATATATATATGAAAATCCCTGAAGGCTTTAAGATGCCTGAAGCACAAAGTTCAAAACCCAGAGAATGTTATTCTGTGAAATTACAAAGATCATTATATGGGTTAAAGCAATCCGGTCGAATGTGGTATAATCGACTATGTGATCACTTGATGAAAAAGGGATATGTAAATAATTCAATATGCCCTTGTGTTTTCATTAAGAAAACAACATCCGGATGCGTAAATATTTCTGTATATGTTGATGATTTAAACATCATTGGAACGAATAAGGAAATTCAAGAAGTTGTGTCATACTTGAAGGAAGAATTTGAAATGAAGGATCTTGGAAAAACCAAGTATTGTCTGGGTTTACAAATTGAACAAAAAGAATGTGGAATGTTTGTTCACCAGACAAATTATACAGAAAAGATCCTTAAACGTTTTAATATGGATAAATCAAATCTTTTAAGTACTCAAATGGTTGTTAGATCATTAAACATAGAAAATGATCCATTCCGACAATGGGAAGAAGATGAAGATGTTCTTGGTCCAGAAGTACCATATCTAAGTGCTATCGGTGCCCTTATGTATCTTACAAATTGTACAAGGCTTGATATATCTTTTTCCGTAAATTTGTTGGCAAGATTTAGCACATATCCAACAAAGAGACACTGGAACGGAATTAAACATATATTCCGTTATCTACGAGGAATGAAAGACTTGGGACTTTTGTATTCAAAAGATGCTAATCCAAGTATAATTGGTTATGCCGATGCTGGATACTTATCTGATCCACACAAGGCACGTTCCCAAACTGGATATGTATTTACTCGTGGAGGCACTGCAATTTCTTGGCGTTCACAGAAACAAACGCTCGTAACAACTTCATCAAATCATGCCGAGATTATTGCACTACATGAAGCAAGTCGTGAATATGTGTGGTTAAAATCAATGACCCGACATATCCAAATCTCATGCGGGTTATCATTCAACGAGAAGCCTGTGATACTATATGAAGATAATGCTGCATGTGTTGCTCAAATGAAATAAGGATACATAAAAAGCGATAGAACTAAACATATTCCTCCTAAGTTCTTCGCATTCACCAAGGAGCTTGAGAAGAATAAATGTATTGATGTTCGCCACATTCAATCAAGTGAAAACTCATCAGATCTCTTCACAAAGGCACTTCCTACGTCAATATTCAGAAAGCACATATATAATATTGGGATGCGCAATCTACGAAATTTGTGAAGAATTGTTCGTGTCAACATGAGGGGGAGTTTACGTGACTGCACTCTTTTTCTCTTAATATGGTTTTTATCTCAATGGATTTTCTCTAGTAAGGTTTTTAACGAGACAGTGTAAAAACACGTAATGAAGACAGTCATTATGATCATCATCACAAGTAGAATGTTGAAAAATAATATTTAAAATATGTGTATTGAATATTTGAATGTTGAAAATAAAAGTTGTAAATATTGAAAAACAGTGTGTGATGATGTAATGATGTATTTTATTTTTGGATTATTTGTAAAGAAATTCTATAAATAGGCTCACCATTTGTGAAAAAATTCACAATTGAGTAGAGAAAAAAATATATAAAATATGTAGTTTGATAAATTTTGAAAATTTGTGATTTTTTACTTTTTACTATAAATTTTTACTTTACATCAATAATGTTTTGTTTTATTTTAATTTTTTTAAAAAATTGGAAGGATATTGGAGAGAATGGACATGTGTTAGGCCATCTCCAACCCTGCACCAAAATGGTGTAAAACACCATTTTGGTGCAGGGTTATCTGCTCCAACCGATACCTATTGTTGACGCCAAACTAGTGGAGTGCTACAGTGTTGCACCAAATTTGGTGCAACACTGTAGCAATAGCGTTGGGTTTTTGGTTTTTTTTATTTTTTTTTTGTAATTTTTTTTATTGTCATTTTACTTAAACTTTAAATATTATATAATTAGTTTTATAATCCAATTTAATTATAAAAATGTATTATTTCAAACAATTAATTTTAAAAAAGTGAATTTAAAAAATTTGGATATTTTAATTTAATACATAATTAATAAAGATAATATGATTATGTTAATAAATTATTTGTGATAAATTAGTTGTAGTAAATAAAATAGTATAAAATTTGCCAAGAATATCTTAATTATGTAGTTATAATTAAATTAATTAATATTGAATACAAAGATACAAGTACAAAAAAAATTAAGATTTCAAACACTATTTTTTTGAAAATCAAAGAAAATGATACAAAATTAAATAAACAAACATAAAAAACACTAAATTATTAAAATTGACATTACAATACAACATAAAATAAAATAAGATGACAACACTTCAAATCAAAGATAATGATACAACATAAACGTAAAGAAGATAATAAACAACAAACTATTAAAAATCATACCACAATACAATAAAATAAGGATGACAAGCACTTAAATTTAAAACGGAGGTAAGCTGGATCCAGATCCTCCAATGTCTCCAAAATATTTTCCATAGTCGAGACTATCACGTGCACGTTTCCTTTCTTCCCTCTCACTCAAAATTCTTGACTGTTCGGCCCTAAAATTTTCACGCAAAGATGGATCTTGAATTGAGTTGAGATCGATTACCAAAATTTTGTTTTCTTCTTGAAACCTAGTCAAATCCAACATTTGTCGATTTTGTTCTATTTTTGTTTCATTTTGTTCCAATTTTCGTTCAGTTTGTTGCATACGTTTTATCTGTAATTCTTTGTTATGTTCACGATAAGCATTTCCAGTTTGGATTATTTCCAGAATTTTTTCTTGTCCTAATCGCATTGATTCAATTGTCTGTGACATATATTCATCTTTTTTCTTTTTTAATTTTGCTTTTTTCACTCCAAGTGGCCGCTGTGACGAAGTACCACCAATATTTTCATCACTTAAATTAATCTCAAATGGTGATAATCCAGGGGACGCTGATTTGGGGGAATCCGTTGCTTGTGTGTCCGATTGTTGAGAGTCGAAAAATTCAATACCTCTTTGAATTGTTGACCTTGAATGATTTGACGAAGCTGCAAATTTCTCCATATCTTTCATAATAGACCATACATGATCAAACTTAAAACCTTTCTTGAAATTAGAATCCTGTTTCATTAACTCTTTCGCACGAATTATCTGTATATAAAATTAAAGTTAAGATAAATAATATAAACAACTGATAATAATATAAGTATAGATATTCTATCAAAACAAAACTCACAATATCCATATCTGAAGCACCGCTTGGATGGAGTTGTTCAACTTGTTGGATGCATGCTTTTAATTTACTAATCGCCGCCAATATTAAGCCCATACGAGATTGCACAGATCTTTTGTTACGAACTTCAGTCATGTCGGGTGCTCTGGAACTGTTGTAGCTTTGCTCGACACGACTCCAAAATTGATTTCGAGATTGGTTTATGCCTATGATAGGATCTTGGGAAATGTCAAGATAAACATGACAAAGGTGTATGTCTTCTTGATATGAATAAGAAGCAGTTCGTGCATTCGAAGCCATTGAAACGAAAATATTTTGAGAGACAGGTATAATATTTATTATATAGAGTATGATAATGGATATAGGATAAAGATCCTACGGTTCCGTTTAAATGAAATCTAATCCGACGGAGTATAAATCGGATAAGATTTTGTAGATATAGGATAATGATCATATGGTTCCAACTCAAAGAAATCTAATCCAACGGTGAATAAATCGAATCGGATTTTTTGGATATAGGATAAGGATCCTATTATTATTATTATTATTATTATTATTATTATTATTATTATTATAAATACATATTTGTCCATTTGTGTGTATTGTATATAATATCCTATAGTAAAGAAACAAATTTTCATGTTTTTTTAATTTGTGTGTATTCTCGTGTATTGTTATTATTATTACTATTATCATGTATTGTATATAAACAAATTATTATTATTATTACTATTATCATGTATTGTATATAATATCCTATAATGTCCATTTGTGTGTATTCTCGTGAAGTCAAGATAAAGATTTTGAAAATCCAACCATTTTGGATATATGATAAAGATCCTATGGTTCGGTTTAAATGAAATCTAATCCGACGGTGTATAAATCGGTTCAGAATTTTTGGATAGATGATAAAGATAATGTGAATAGATTTGGTTTTGTTATATAATATGAATCATATGAAGTTATCCAACTCGTACTTCAAAATTTCCAACTATCAACAAACATCATGAATTATCAAAATTTTCATTTTTTCAATTCAGCATCATCTAGCTCATCTGATGAATTTGATTCACATGTTCAAGATCAATTTGAGTCCATCAACGAAACAGAAAATTTATTGGGGAGTCTAGCAACCAATAACACAATTTTAGCGGCTTCATATGCTGAGCAACATGAAGTTGAAGTCAAACATGGAGGGTCGATTCCCGGTCATATCGTAATTCCGCGTGATCGAGAATTGGCGGATCGTAATCTTTTCAACGATTATTTTGCTGATAATCCAAGATACAATGAAGCAATGTTTCGAAGACGTTTTCGAATGTCACGAGGCCTTTTTTTTCGTATTGTTGAGGCTGTAAAGAATCATGATCGTTATTTCATACAACGAGTAGATGGTCTTGGTCGGCTGGGACTCTCTACTAATCAAAAAATTACTGCTGCAATGCGGATGTTGGCATACGGTACACCAGCGGATGCTGCTGATGAATATATTAAGATAGGAGAATCAACTACAATTCAATGCCTTCAACGTTTTTGTCGGGATATTGTAGAGGTGTTTGCAGAGCGATACCTAAGGTCACCTACCTCCATTGATATTGATAGACTACTGCATATTGGTGAAAAACGTGGATTTCCTGGAATGTTGGGAAGCTTGGACTGTATGCATTGGAGATGGAAAAATTGCCCAACAGCATGGGCAGGACAATACGCGGGTCGTAGTGGTTCTCCGACCATTATTTTGGAAGCGGTTGCTGATTATGATCTTTGGATATGGCATGCATTTTTTGGTATGCCAGGATCTAACAATGACATCAACGTTCTTGAGGCATCAAATCTTTTTTCAAATCTTGCGCAAGGTATCGCTCCTCCAGCAAATTACTTTATTGGTGGAAAAGAGTATCATCAAGGATATTACTTAGCCGATGGTATATATCCTAAATGGTCAACTCTTGTGCAAACAATTCATGATCCACGCGGTCCCAAAAAAAAATATTTTGCAATGAAACAAGAGTCATGTAGGAAAGATGTCGAACGCGCATTTGGAGTACTTCAATCACGATTTGCAATTGTAGCATCTCCAGCACGTGCTTGGCAGAAAAAACACTTGCAAGATATAATGACTGCATGCATTATAATGCACAATATGATTATCGAAGATGAGCGTGACTTGGATACACCAATCGAAGATGCGTTGGAAGCACCAACTCCAAATGTGGAAATGATTACGGATCAAAATATAAGATTTCAAGAATTTCTTGCTCGGTATAAAAACATAAGGGACAGAGAGGCTCACTTCGCACTACGAGATGCACTAATCGACCATTTATGGGATTTATATAGTAATTCCGTTAATTAAATGTTGGATATTTGTGTGTCATTTCTATTTTATATGGATCATTTGAATATTGGTTGTATGTTAGTAATTTATGTTCAAAATATTTACTTGTGTGATTGTAATTTTTTTGAATGATTAGTTAATTACATTTAATCAAGTAATAAGTTTAAGTATTGAAAATGAATATTAAATATTAAAAAATTTTAACGTAATTATAAATAAATATTTAATTAATATTTTAATTCAGTAATATATATAATGAATTTTAATATAGAAATGATTTTAGATACTAGTGATATTTTAATTGTTGTGTTTATAAATATTTTGTGAAGTAAATTATTTTTTGTTAATAAAATAATAGAGAATATTCCGAGAATATTCTTTTTAATGTAGAGTTTAGAGTTGATGGGTTGGAGATGAATTTTATATTTGGTGTAAGAATTACACTATTTTAAAGTTAGTGTGACACTAACATAGCGTAATGGGTTGGAGATGGCCTTAGTGTAGCATGAGAAATGCATGGTTAAAGGCCGCCTGTAAAATTGTCAACCACAGTCTTCTTTGACTCTGTGCCTTTGCCGTGTCACCTTCTCCAATTCTTTCCTTCCCCTTCCAGAATCCCATTTCTATTTCTTTTTCCCTCTTCGATTCCCCGATTGAATGATCGATTCTTTAACATGGGATTGACGTCATGTTCTCCGCCTATCTCCGCCGTGAATCCAACTGTTCGCCGCCGTGTTTCTTTATTCCAGAGCCACCGTTATTGCCAGAAATCCGCCCCCTTTTCTCCTACGAGCAATTGCACGACGAGCTGCTGCTCTTCCACGTCGGATTATTTCGGGGGTTCATTGTCCCTACTCCGGCTATCGTCCCGCAGAACCCATCCAGTTTCTCTCAAGAAATCTAGGCGATCATTCTTTGTTGTTTCTGGTATCTTCGAGAAATTCACCGAAAGAGCGATTAAAGCGGTTATGTTCTCGCAGAGGGAAGCAAAAGCTTTAGGGAAAGATATGGTCTTTACCCAGCACCTTCTGCTGGGTCTTATGGCTGAGGATCGTGCCTCTGGAGGGTTTCTGGGTTCTGGTATTACTGTGGAACCTGCGAGAGAAGCTGTGCAGAGTTTGTGGCCGGAGGATAATGGGAACGTTGGGACAACGGGGGATGTTTCACAATCCGAGACGTCTGCCACGGACGTACCATTTTCCAGCGGCGCAAAACGGGTTTTTGAGGCTGCTGTTGAGTATTCAAGGGCTATGGGGTATAATTTCATTGCGCCGGAGCATATTGCCATTGGGTTGTTTACTGTTGATGATGGCAGTGTAAATCGTGTCTTGAAGAGGTATGATTCGATGATAAATTTGTGGATGATGAGTCTGTTTTGAGCAAGGGTAGGGTAGCTGGCTAGTGGAATGATAGATTTTTCATGTTTCTGATTCTCACCCCAAAATATATCAAGTACTTTATGTGAACTGAGCTCTATCGATCATCGGTTTCATCACTGTTGCAGGATATTGTCATCGGCGTTCAATATTGTAAAATGGTTGTAAAAATTAGAAAAGTAGATTCCTGAATTTAGTACATTATGGATGGATTTAAGGGATTAAAGCTTATCTTTCTTTGAACGCTTGAACAAGAAATTTAAAATCTTTTTGGTCTGAGGAGCGATGTTGAAGAGTGGTGCTCACAGAACTGACGCACACTCTTGAACATTGCATATTTGAAAGTGGCCTGGATAGGTGATGCTCTTTCCTGTATTATGTGAGGATATAGGTGATGAATTTTGTGTTACGAACATTTATCCCTTCTTTTAATTTGGTCGATTTACTTTTTCTTTCCATCAATAATGTATCATAGCAAGTGATTTTTTTCTATATTGGTGATATTCGTTTTAGTTAGATTGAGCCCTATACCCCTAAATGTTGTGCTCCTAGTGCATTTGATTGGATCTGTGATTCCAACTGATGAATTCGATGTTCAGTGGTTACATTGTGTTATTTTGAAATAAGATTTAAATGATTTAAGATTAGGGGCAAACGCAAATCATTTAGCAGCGGTAGCAGTCTCAAGGCTACAAGGGGAGCTTGCAAAAGAGGGAAGAGAACCACCTACCTCTGCGTTCAAGAGGTCACAAGAGAATATCATTCCTGAGAAAGTCACTCAAACTAGATCAGCTGAAATGGGGAAAGGTTTGAAATAAGATGCAGGTTTCCTGGTTTTGTGTTTTGGGTTTTTATTTAATGATAATAGAGTAAATTTTACTATCATTGATGTATAACAGAAAAAAAAGTCCTTGACCTATTCTGTGTGGATCTTACCGCCCGTGCTAGCAGTGGACTCATCGATCCTGTGATTGGTCGTGAGAGGGAGGTTGGGAGGATTGTTCAAATTCTGTGTCGAAGAACCAAAAGTAATCCAATTCTTCTTGGTGAAGCTGGGGTTGGTAAGACGGCTATTGCTGAAGGATTGGCAATAAATATTTCTGATGGAAATGTTCCCTTTTTCCTTATGGTGGGTTTCCTCTTTAGGGGTGAAAAATGCTCTCTGCTTACTTTTGAGACTAATCTTAGTTTTGCTCTTAAGAGAGTTGATTTCAAAAATATAGTTTTCTTCTTTGGCAGAAAAAGCGTGTTTTGTCCTTGGATACAGGACTACTGATTGCAGGTGCGAAAGAAAGGGGGGAATTGGAAGGGCGTGTGACCATGCTAATTAAGGAGATTAAGAAGTCTGGTGAGCACATGTTTGTCTATGTTTAGGATCTATACTGTTTATGTTTGACATCATGATGAGGTAATACTGCAGGGAATATTATCCTCTTCATTGATGAGGTTCATACTCTCATTGGTTCTGGCACTGTTGGACGAGGAAATAAGGGATCTGGCCTTGACATAGCTAATCTATTGAAGCCAGCACTTGGGCGCAGCGAAATGCAGGTAACTATTAGTGATATAGTGCTTTCTTCACCGTGGGATTGAAGTTTGAGTTTACTCTGTCTATACTTTCGTGATGGTTCTATAGCCTTTTTTTATATACTTAGAATCATTGATAAGTACAGTATAGTCAATTTTCACTAAAAATAGTTATCACTAATGTGTCAGGGATATGCTACATCTGTGCTTCAATTCCTAGTTATATGTTAAGTAGGAGCGACTTAATTTTTTGTCTCTGTGGTGTGTCACCTATTTAATTATCACCTTACTTTCTGATATTTACTATACTTGTACACTATAGATTATGCACAAATACTCTAAACCTTTTTTTGTCCATTTGGTATCCAATTGAATTTACCGAAGTAATCTCATTTGGAGTTGGTTTGTATTTTATGTTTTAATACATTATTATCAGAATGAACTAGAATTATTTGATTTTTGATGAAATGTTTTTCCAACTTTTGATCTATCTTGTATAAACTACATCGATGACAACATACATACGAAACAATTTACAATGCGGATGAATTACATGGGCTGTATGCTGTACAGCTAGTAAAGATAAATCTAGACATTGTTTTGTTTTCTGATTGCACTTTCATTTTTCTTGTGGCAGTGTATTGCATCTACAACTATGGATGAATTCAGGTTGCACTTCGAGAAAGACAAAGCATTGGCCCGAAGGTTCCAGCCTGTCTTGATTAATGAACCAAGCCAGGTAGCTACAGCAATTTCATATTTTCATTTATTATAATATTAGGATTTTTTTCTATTGTCCTCCTGTCATTTAAACCATGTGTTTACTTTGAATCAATTTATAGGAAGATGCAGTTCAGATCCTGTTGGGTCTGCGTGAGAAGTACGAGTCCCATCACAAATGTAGATATACATTGGACGCAATAAATGCTGCTGTGCATCTGTCTGCAAGATATATTCCCGATAGATATCTTCCTGATAAAGCTATTGATCTTATTGATGAGGCAGGAAGTAAAGCTCGTATGGAGGCATGCAAAAGGAGAAAGGAAATGCAAACTTCAATTCTTTCGAAGTCACCAAGTGACTATTGGAAAGAAATTAGAGCTGCACAGGCTGTGCATGAAGTATGCTGTTGCTCCCTTTGTCATTAGTCCTGCTTGTTTTAGTAGGCCAATTCTTTTATATTTATATATACTCAAATTGAATAAATCAGATGTCTTGTTTCTGAGCAGTCACTCGAGTCAAAGGTGGTTGAAAATAGTGACATATTGAGGATGGAAGATGACGAGAAACTCAAATTTGAACCTTTTTTGCATCCCTCACTCTCAGATGATGAGTAAGAAGCTTCACATCCTTGTTTACTTGAATAAATCTCAACACTAGAAACTTAGATATTTTCCACTTACAGATCTCCAGTGGTTGGTCCAGAGGACATAGCAGCTGTTGCTTCATTATGGTCAGGGATTCCAGTGAAAAAACTGACAGCTGATGAAAGAATGCTTCTGGTGGGCCTTGATGAACAGCTCAAGAAACGGGTCGTTGGTCAAGATGAGGCTGTGGCTGCTATTAGTCGTGCTGTGAAAAGATCCCGCGTTGGCTTGAAAGATCCAGATAGACCGATTGCTGCTATGCTCTTCTGTGGTCCTACCGGTGTTGGAAAAACTGAACTCACAAAAGCATTATCAGCAATTTACTTTGGTTCTGTAAGTAATCTTTAACTGTTATCTATGCTTCAACTTCTGATTTCATCTTGAAAAGATGTCTTTAGACAAAACTATATGAAATTTTCAGCCAAAATAAAATATTTTCATTTCACTTGCCAATTGAATGTAGTAGTCACCATGTTGAAATAGTGTTAACTTGCGGTCTTGTAGGAATCATCCATGCTAAGATTGGACATGAGCGAATATATGGAGCGGCATACTGTAAGTAAGTTAATCGGCTCTCCCCCTGGTTACGTAGGTTATGGAGAAGGAGGTACTCTTACGGAAGCTATCAGAAAACAACCTTTTGCGGTCATCTTGTTGGATGAAATTGAGAAGGCTCACCCAGATATATTCAACATTCTCCTGCAGTTGTTTGAAGATGGTCACCTAACAGATTCTCAGGTTTACTTGTCTTCATATCTGTGTTGTTGCGTTAACTGTTAAGTCATTGCATTTTTCGTCCCATAGTTATAGGGGGTTTGCCATTTTGATGCTTTATCTATGTTGGTTTAACTTCTAGTCCCCAGCTTAATTATTGCCAATTCAAGGCTGTCGATCACTTTGGCTGGAATCTATTAAGTTTTGTCCAATTGTTAATCTTTTCTTTTTAAAACTGTGGGCTGAATGTTCATCCATAAACCAAGTTCTTAAACATGGGAATCAGAGCTTTGCGAAATTAGTTCTTACCACAATTTGGATGCCGCAGGGAACAATGGCCAATAAAATACTTAGGAGTCCCTCTAGGGGGTAACCCACTACAAGTGTCTTTTTGGGAGCCTATCATGATTAAGATTTCTAGAAAATTGGCCACTTGGAAAAAGGCCTTCTTGTCTAAAGGGGGTAGAGTGACTTTGATTGCTGCCGTATTGACTGCTTTGCCGATATATTTTTTGTCTCTTTTTAAGATACCGAAAGGCGTGGCGGGGGAGATGGAGAAAATAATGAGAAACTTTCTGCGGGATGGGAATGATGGAGATTCACATTGTCATATGGTTAGATGGGAAAAAGTTTGTCGACCAAAAGAGAAAGGTGGATTAGGTATTGGGAATATATGCTTGAGAAATACGGCTTTAATGGGAAAATGGTGGTGGAGGTTCAACGTCGAAAGTGATACGCTATGGAAGAGAATAATAAAGAGTAAATATGGGTTACAAGAAAATGGATGGGATGCGGGGTTGGCTAAAAATGTGACTTTTAGATGTCCGTGGAAGTTTATTTCCACATCATACCCGACTTATCACCGACTACTGAGATTAGAGGTTCGAGGGGGGAATAAAATAAGGTTTTGGGAGGATATTTGGTTGGGGGAGTCATCTTTCAAGGATTTGTTTCCTTCTTTATTTCAGCTATCTTTGTCTCGCAATTTGTCTATTTCTCATTTTATCTCGCCTGATTCTTCTCCACATAATTTATCTTGGGACTTTCATTTCCGAAGATCTCTCCGTGAGGAGGAGATCAATTAGCTATCTTCGCTTTTGGTCATTTTGGAGGGTGTTAGTCTGGTAGAAGGAGTCGATGATTTTAAACGTTGGGAGGGGGATCCTTCCGGGATATTCACTGTCAAATCTTTTTTCCGCTCTTTTTTCACAGAAATTAGTGCTCCACTGCATTTCAAGTTTTTCAGTGTTATTTGGAAAATACCCATTCCGTCAAAGATTCAGATATTCTCTTGGACAGCAATCCTTGGAAAATTACCGACGGCGGAGATGATGCAAATGAGATTTCCTAATTGTTCACTTTGTCCCAACTGGTGTGTGTTGTGTCATCAGCATGAGGAAACACATGATCATCTGTTCGTTCATTGCGAATTCACTTATGCCTTGTGGGCTAGGGCTTTGAAAGAAATACAACTGGCTTGGGTTGTGCCGAAGACGACCCAAGATTTGTTCACTACGGATTTGGGACATATGCTTGGCAAGAGAGGAAAAGTTTTCTGGAAAGTGGTGATCCATGGAATTACTTGGGCGGTTTGGTTGGAGAGAAACAGAAGAATTTTTCAAGACTCGGAAGAAAACACAGAAGATTGTTGGGGAAAAATAAAGTTCACAACAGCAAACTGGATTCGGGTGGATAAAAACTTTCAGGGATTGTCTACTTCGGATATTTTGAGAGATTGGTCATATGTGTATTGTTAGAAATTTAACTAGTTCATGTTAGTGGATCACTAGTCCACTTCTTGTACTGTAAAACTCTAAAATTAATAATATATTTACGTTTCTTATCAAAAAAAAAAAAATGAAATTTATCACCGACAGCAAATTCAAGTTGCAAACTCCTACGGTCGTGGGGTCAAGAAATTTCAGAAATTAACAGATTCTCAGGTTTACTTTTTTTCATATCTGTGTTGTTGCGTTAACTGTAAAGGCATTGCATTTTTCGTCCCGTAGTTATAGGGGTTTGCCATTTTGATGCTTTATTTATGTTGGTTTAACTTCTAGTCCCCTAGCTTAATTATTACCAGTTCAAGACTGTAGATCACTTTGGCTGGAATCTATTAATTTTTGTCCAATTGTTAATGTTTTCTTTTTTCAACTGTGGGCTGAATGTTCATCCATAAACCAAGCTCTTAAACATGGGAATCAGAGCTTTGTGAAATTAGTTCTTACCACAATTTGGAAAATTTGAGTCGCCCAAAGTTTATTTCATGTGGGTTGTGACGGTTTGGTTGAACTAATAAATTTCCAGCCAAAATGATGAAAGCATATCTACTAGTACAAGGCAATATTAGTTTGTAGGATTAAAAATTAAATTTATCACCGACTGGGGTCGAGAAATTTCTGTGTTTCCAGTTGACCGCACAACAATGAGTGTTCTTGTTTTATTTTATATACTTTTCGATGATTCTAAATGTCATCACCTTTGATTTTCTGCTCGATAGGGTCGAAGAGTATCATTTAAGAATGCACTTGTAGTAATGACGTCAAATATCGGATCAGCTGCCATAGCAAAGGGTAGGCAAAATTCCTTTGGTTTCTTTACGGATGAAGATAGCTCAACGTCATATGCTGGATTGAAAGCGTTAGTGATGGAGGAGCTGAAGGCATATTTCCGTCCCGAGTTACTTAACAGGATAGATGAAGTGGTGGTGTTCTGCTCTCTTGAGAAACCTCAGGTTCAGCTTCTTGACCAATGATTCGTGTTTATTGGTTACTTTGCAAGTCGTATGTTGTGACTGGGTAAATTATATAGACATCATGAATTTTTCAGCCTTGTCATGCAAATATTTGAGGAGATTTGATTAATTACGATATCAAGTTTGAACTAACCTAGAAGGTGTTAAAATTTCTGAAATTTTCGAGTGCATCATAACAACCCAATAAATTCACAAATTGGCTCGATCCACTCCGGATCATCATGATGAAGACTTGAGATTTTTAGTTTATATTGTTCCACTTGATTTTTATTTGTGTTTAGGAATTACCCTTGTCTATGAGGAAAAAAAAGACATACTAGTTAGGAGTTGGGAGTGCCACTTGGCAGTCTCCCTTGGAAGGTAAGTTAGACTCAAAGTTGAGTCAGAAATGTTTCAGATTCAACCATTAATTAGTAAGAATCATTTTATAGTTATGTGAAATATATGTGTCCTAGTTTCTTCTCAAAAAAAAAATATATGTGTCACTTCATGATATATGTAAGATAAAACTCCACTTATTTCTGCCTTCTATTTGTTTCGTCAAGATGATGAAATTTTCATTTCCACATGCATCAGATGCTCAAAATTCTTGATACAATGATACGTGAGGTAAAGGAACGTCTTACCTCGATGGGAATCGGTGTGGAGATATCAGAACCAGTTATGGACTTGATATGCCAACAGGGTTATGACAGGAGCTATGGTGCACGACCTCTGAGGAGAGCCGTTACACTTATCATTGAAGATCTGTTGAGTGAATCCATACTTTCTGGGGATATCAAGTCAGGTGACGTTGCTGTAATTCAACTAGATGAGTCCGGAATTCCGGTTGTGAGGAACCAAAAAATCCAATTATCTGATACAACCACCATATTGTAGGGTACTGAAAATTGAGTTGATTTTGTGCAGTGTATAAATGATTCATTTAATCAAAACCAGGGTTGTGTATAGAGTGCCCTGAATTCATTCTTTGGAACATGTTCAATTATGTATTTGGTTCTTCAAAAGAAGGAATATTAAATGAAAACATGATATATTGCTAAAGGAATTCAAAAAGTGAATAGAAAATTGTTTGTGTTTTTATGCTTTCAAGTTGGTTTGAAATTCGGAAAATAAATTATATGGATTTTAATTTTGGGTTGAGTTTTTGAATTCTATCGAGTTAAAGATCAAATTATGAATTTAGTTTTACAAACTTGTTCAAGTTTTATATAATATTTTCAATTAAAGATGAGAGTTGAAAAAAGTTAGTTATAGCAAATTTAAATTGAGGTTAATATTTTATTAGAGTTGAGAAAAGTGAGCTATAGCAAATTAAAATTGAGGTTCCAGATTTTTTTTTTCTTTTGTGTGACAGGTTCCACAATTTTTTATGTCTTCTTTACTGGTGCTTTCCTTTAATATAACATAGAAGAATAAGATCGTGGTCAATCTTTCTGAGTTGCTTTACAAACGTAAGCCTGGCTAAGGTATTAAACCTTGAAAAAAAACGAATCTAATGAAGTCAAATCCTAACAATTCATGTAATTTTCAGATTGTATCATGCCACGAGCGTCTGAAGCGAGCAATTAATATGATACAAGCCATGTACAAAAATAAGTGACAGTAGATATGCGCAATAGTTAGCTAGAATCATAAAAAAGAAGAAAAATAAAGAACATTTAAATCAGTATTAGATATATGAAATCCAGATAACATCCTGCTAAACCAAAACAATGTGGTTTCAGAAACCTCTGTAAGCATCAAGAATAATGCAGGCTCAGTATAAATACGAGGAACGATGCGCAGGGGCAGGCATAGTATTAGTAGCAGCACCAACACTGCGAGAAATGCTTCCCAGATACAACCCACTCTCCACAACTGAATCAGCAAACTGGTAAAGATCAGAGGCAGTACTTCGAGTTTCAGGACCAGCATTTAGATTTCCTGCAAAGTCTTGGGCAGATGTTGATGCCCTGTACAAACCGGTATGGCCGAGTGACGTAGGTTGGGCGGCGTATTTTTCGATCAAGGCTGCATCCACATGCCATGAGTGTGGCTGAGGCTGAGCACCATGATTTACTACTTGCCCGTGAACCGAAGCATATGAACTTGTTGAAAGGACACCACCATGGTTTGCTGATATGTCGGCAGGTGGAAGCATATTTTCTGGTATTAAACCTGCACCAGGTCCACCGTACACCACAGATGGGGTAACAGAATAATTATAGATGTGACTAGGAAGACCATCAACATGATCCAGAGCATTATGTTGTGGACCATGGCTAGTAAAACGCACTCGTTTTGCTTCTTGAATTCTCATCTTTCTTGATGTATCGGTTTCGGTTGATCTCCTTTTATTCCCTTTTTCTCCTTGCTTACCATCAAAATTTGCGATATCTTTTTCTAAACTTGAGATCTTTTGAAGAATTTGCCATCCAGGAAGAAGCTTCAAAGGGTCAATCTCGTATCTTTCCAAACGCTCTACGATAGCTCGCAGAGGGGCTAATTGCTTCTTGTTTGCTTCAAGCTGCATGAGGAGAAAATCAATATCATAAAATGAGAAAACATCGAAAATCCGCAAGTCAAAAAGATACATCTGTAGGTCTCAGAGTTGATTCAGCATTAAATAATATGTAATACCGTCGCGGCAGCTGAACCCATAGCTGCTTTTCTTATCCTTTTTCCGTTTTCTTTGGATTCTCTTAGAAACGATATTAGAATTGATTGAGGATTAAACGTCTCAACAAGCCCAAAGGTATACACCAAATCCACGGCATCCAGTTCCTTTCTATTCTTTATGAACCACTCCACCATCTCTGCACAGATATCAAACGCAAATAGGAATTAGTGTTAGCAATATCAATTAAGATTATTGAGTTTCGCATCACCAACAGGAGAAGAATAAACAAAAACACAAAACTATAGAAGAAAGCAAAACGATATCATATGCAGTGCTGACTCACAACTCACAATCAACAAGGGAAATTAAATAAAGAGCGAGGACTCAAAAGTTGAAATAAACAAGTAGGAAAGTTTTTTCCATTATAAAGACACTGCTAAATGAGAAGGAAACATAAAAGATCCCTTGTGCATAGGGACTTTAGTAAAAGCCGGTTTCAAGATTAGAAAACCAAACCCGATAAGATGACAAACTAATTATCCAAAAGCAGCATATGTTTGTTTGTTTTCTCCTTGGTTTTTTTCCTTCATCATCCCAAGTTTAAGCAACATAATAAACACAAAAGTGGAATGGACTATGCCATAATTTTTCATCTCACACACACAACTACACATGGTCTGAAACTGTACACAAATCTCTTTCAATTTAAACTTTTGGGTTTTTTTTACATGTAACTGCACTCGGTCCATTTTCCATTTTTCCATTGCCAAGGTGGCCTAAAAGTCGAGGCATACACGCAAATAACACAAGTAAAAACAAGAGAAAACAATTCGTTTTATGAGAACATAAACAGTGGGAGTTTGGCTGCCTGTGGGATGATCCTCGAACCTCAGCTGCCTCTATATCTCTGTCATCTAAAGCAATAACTTGTAAATCACTTGTTCATGGAAGCAGGCACTAATTGATGACTGGATATGAATGGAGCAAAATGGTCACACCATTAAAATCTTCTCCATATTACAGACAAATGTCAAAAGTGTGCCCCTTCCGAAATAACAACAGTCCAGAGGCAATAGAATCAAAGAATTGTGTATAACCCATCCCCACCCAAAAATAAAAGGAAAGAAAGGAGAAGTGCTCAAAAGCATGCTTCACATAACTTTTAAAGAAGATTGTGGCATTTTTTATGTTTTGATTGCAGGATTTAATAAGATATCACACATTTAAATGCCAAATTAACTGATCATTAAAAGGTAAACAAATTCAGAGACTGAAAGGTATAATTATGAGGTGAAGGTATCATTTTGAGTCCAGGCACGAAGTACCAAATCGTCCTCAACTTGTACTAAGGCAACCGTGATGAAGATCTTGGTTTCTCCAAATATTTATGTCTAACACAGCAGCTGTAACTCTCCATGTTAATGTTGTTCAAAAAATTAACTCTCCTTATAAACAAATTTTTGTATCACAGTCAGGCTTTTTTTCATATTGATGGAACTAATATATGATTGTTTTCCACAATATGTCTCTATTCCTAGCTGGATAGTTCTTCATTCAGCAAACCACTAATCCACTTTCCACAATTTCACTCCTATACTTGATAACACCAAACCTGTTATCCTAATCCAAATTCCAAGATGAAAAACATCTAAATCCCTCAACATCTGCATCCTTCTAACAGTTGAGTCAGCACATTTTTAATCCGTTCGATGCTACATATGTTTTCCGGTCCCCACAACTCTTTCCTGTATTCATAATCTACAAGTCTGAGAATACATGGCATCAACAAGACAAAATATGTCATAACAGAAATCTTTCGCACAAATCAGCAAATACAGTAATATGAAAATGCCAAAAAATGTTGATATATTCGATGCGACACAGAGCCTATACTGTGTATAACAAATGTCAAGTGCTGCGAATTTACAAGGAAATAAAGCACCACCTGGAATTTTATTCATCAGCTCACGAGACTTCTGGAGCACACCCAATATCTCCTTGACATTGCCGGCCACCACCAAATCTCGAATATCATCCCTCTTAAATTTATTCAATATTCCAAAACAGGAGAGAAACAACAAAAGTCCACGTGCATCGATCTCACTAGCCTTAGCCAAACCCCCTTCAGACAACAACCTTTTCCGCCATGCAACTGCCACATTCTCTGCCTCCTCTTTTACACCCTTATCAATCATCAATGAGCCATCATCATCAGCCATCCCCATCATCAACAAAAAGCACTCCAATATTAAAACTGATGCTTCGCGGGCTGGAATCATAGGGGAATTCTTAGTATACGCCTTACTCCCCTGCAAAAAGAACCTACCCAAACACTCTAAAACTAATTTTGAAGGGTTCGGAGCCAGTTTCAGTGCCTTGGGTACATCTTCACGGAGCTTATCCATATTAGACAGTTTACCAATTAAGTACTTCTTTACATTCCTGCTACACATCGTTTTGCAAAGCTTCTCGAGTTCAGATAAAGGGGTCTTATCCTCCTCCCGTTGTTTATTCGGCATTTCTTCCCCCCCGGCCGAATTAGGAAGCTCTCCAATTGAGAGGGGTAGGGTTGAAATATTATTAGTTTCCGAGGGCAGTCTCGACATGATCGCAGTTTTGATGGATTCGAGATGGTTCTGGAGGTCTTCGTAGCATTGGTTGAAAGCGGTGATGGCGGAGCTTAAGCCTTTCAGTTCGGTGAGCGAATTGATGAAGTTAACTGGCGATTGCTCTGTCAGGGGAGCTAGTAATTCTTGGGGTTGCGGAAGGGCGTAGATAAGAGGGTATTCGATTTCTTGCTCTGCTTGCTCGGGAGGTGGAAATGTCCCCACCAGCGGCGGCGGCGCCGGCGATCTTAAGTGGACCGTGTCCGTCTCCATCAGGGAATCGTTGAAGGCGCGGGGAAGTAGATCCTGAATTTATGCCCTAATTTTTATTTTCACTCCGACAGTAATATTAAATAATTTTTTTAAAAATAATAAATATTTTTTTCCCTATTTATGATGCTCATCAGAAATTATTATTTTTCAAATTAAAATCTGATACTATACTAATTTATTTATTTATCTATTCACCATTTTTTCCTTCCAAAAAATTTGATCTCTTTAACGGATTATTCCATCCTACCCATGCAGACAGTGCCTGCAGGGGTACATCCAAGGGCTGAAATTTTTTCTGGCTTAAATTTTTTTTTTCTTAAATTTTTTTCCCCCATGAAGTGGAATCTCAACCATTGATTTGGGATGTGGGCACTGCGCCCACACCCAGGATCGAACGAACCCTCTTTTGACTAGCACCGACCGACCAACACTTTCCAATTCCCAAGTTCCAAAATCCGGTTAGTTCGATTATGGGTGTGGGGGCAGTGCCCACACCCCATATGAGTGGTTGAGATTCCACCTCATGGGAAAAAAAAAATTAAAAAAAAATAAAATTGGGCCAGAAAAAATTCTGGCCCTTGGATGTACCCCTGCAGGCAGTGTCTGTTGAGGTAGGATGAAATAATCCCCAAAATCCTCCTTCATTAAAAGTTTCTCCAACCCTATGATTTCAACTTCTCGTGTTTTATAAATGACAATTTTCCAAATGTAACATATGTCTACCAACTAGTAATAAATCAAAAATTTGCTTTGAAATAGTAGAAAGATAGTTCATCATCATCAAAGATTACATTTCAAACCAGGCAAAACAATATGTGATGGAGTCATAGTGGGGGTTCCCTTCAGGTGCATGATTTTGCAAATGCACGGCTGGACAACTTCATGAGCTACAACTACTCAATTATCACCTATCCATTAACCTATGTTTCCAGGAATTCGAGCTCTCCTGTCAACCTATAATAGAGGTACAAATATTGAGTTAAAAATTGAGCACAAAAAATGCATTCTAGCACGATCAAACAACAAAATATAAAAAATTTACAACACAGTAAACATATAAGCTGCTCTCTTGGTTATATTACGTTTGGCCTAATGATGAGTGATTTATTTCTCCGATCCCTACCCCTGGGGTTATAACTCAGATGTTGATCCAGTTGGTGTCCGACAACCACGTATGTTTTCTCATAAGGGCCGCTTGCATCATATGAAAAAATAGACATGGCCCCTTACAAGTATTGGATGATACTTGGTGTCACAGGGGTTATTCACGTAGCAGCTTTTTCTCGAGTTTCTAAGCCTTGTGCGGCTTGAATCATGCACTGATTCAATCAGTCAACCTTTCAACACTCGTGTTTAATTATTTAGTGGAATATCAAACTCACAAAACCAAGCAAACCAAGCCAAAACGTGCTGAAATTAAGCCACACAACAAATTACGGGAAATGCCCAACATTTGCATTCATCCTCAGTCAGAATTACAATAGGAATCCTAGGTTTGCACACAAAGAAGGCTCACACTCGTGAATGCCTTGTGCAACTCAAGGCCAAAGCATATAAACACCATACAATGCAGAGAACCGAAATTAACTGTCTAGGACACCTCTCAAGTCTGCATGGAGCTAAGTGTAACTGCCATGTCCAACTGTCCTGCCTGCATGCCACTTGTTGCTGAATGTTGCAAAGTGTCTCTAACTCCCAACAACTGCTTCAAGCCATCAGAAATGACTACCATGTGTCCCCAAATCAGCCAACTCGAAATGAAAACCAAGCTCAATATTGCCAACACCTTTTCCGCACCAAACACATCCCCACAATGTGCCAACTTGTTCATATATTTAACCAACTCAATATGCCTAAGTTATGTAGACCATAACTAAGTGTTAGGCATCAAAACTTAGCTTCATGGCACTCCGCAATCATGCCATGAAATCGAGCCAAACTTTAAGGGTCTAACACTTGGGTACTTATGGTCGAACTAACCATCTAAGTTCCCGGAGTTGTTAAAAAAGTTCAGCCAAAAGTTGTATCCTTTCTGTCAAAATATAGTATGTGTTTGGTTGAAGAATTGCAGAAAGGAGCAGCTCAAGATAAGTTAACTCTGAGAGTTATACACCAACCAGTTCTCAACAAATAACACTATCTTATAATGGATGGAGTAATGAATATGATCCATTTTTGCAAATAGAATGATTTTCGGAAAATATTTCCACTCAAGTAGAGCACTACCTTGTACCTTCAACATCTGGCAGCTACAGAAGGATTTTACCATTACTACTTCAGATTAGAAATTTTGTTTAGCTTCTTAAGATCACGCCATCATGTTCTAATATTTTCAAGACACCAACATAGAGACATTAATTCATTAGAGGGATCTATTGACAATAAAAATCCACTGAAATTATTTTGTAAATAATGAAGAAAGAAGAATATATGTTCTCTATATTATGATCTTATACATTGGATACAACGTAAGTCTCTTTTAAAGAGGAGAAAATAAGAAATAAAAGGAAAAAAAAACTTAGCGAAGGTTATTCTCTTGTTATCAGAGAATAACCTTCTTGGTAAACTTATTGGCATTTTTATATCTTCAAAAACTATTTTCAACCATAGTGTTTCACATATTCCTTGCGCCATTGCTCTAAATTCAACCTCAGCGCTACTTCTTGCAACCACACTTTGTTTTTTTCTTCTCCAGATGACAAGATGCTAAATATGGATGTTTCAATAATAAAACACACTTTTTCATCTTCACATATATGGCATCTTGTCATCTGCGAGGGTGTTTTACATATTGATCGGTTCGGACACCTGCGAGGGTGCTTCAAACACAATATTCTCAATGAGCTACAATAGCTCATGTTCTAAGAATGTAAACATCGATGAATTAAATCGAGTTTTGTTATAAACCAAGCGGAAAATACTCGAAATAATTATTCATTAAGAAAGCTAATCAGTTTAAAGCTTTTAACTTGTGTAAACTGATATAAGGGGGATCCGTTCTTACATATATCAGTTCAGTTATGGTGAGAACTGAACTGATAACAGCTCGAACTGATCAAATAAATTTGAAAACAATAGTTAAACAGTTAATAACACAAGATGTTTATGGATGTTTGGAGACTTCAACTACTCCTACGTCACCCTTTCTACCTCATCGGGTATGTTACACTAGAAAACTTTGATTTATACAACACTTTGTACAAACCCACTCAGCTTAGGACTTATACTACTGCCTAACTGAACTCTTGGCCTAGACTGAAGGCAGCACCTTCCAGCAAACACTTGTTTAATGTATGTGTGTCAAAAACTACATACACAAGTTTTACGTCTTTGTGCAAGACTCACTCAACTGATCTTTTAATCTCTACTCTCTAATATATGTGAGTGATATTGTGTGAGTGTGTAAGGCCCGAGAAATTTATCCGATTAATCTGAAAGATTTGGCTATGATCATTATAATCTATTGTTGATAATTACTATGATTATAAACAGAACGGATCAGATCGGGAGAGCCGGAAAAGAATTCACATTATGGTGCAAAGAGTAGTCCCCGCGCACATGCACGAAAATTACAGAAGCATCGGCGCATATGCGCGAGATAAGGCGTGCATGTGACGCCCCGAAAATTTGAGGTCCACGTGAACCACATGCATGCAAGTTGTTAAACTCCTTATGTATTGTATTAAATGGTTTTAATGCATGTTTATTTCATTAATTTTGGTTTTAATTCATGATTTATGAATTTGCATTATTTTTAAATTATAATATATTTAGTTGATTTACGTTAAAACGTTTTCCTTGAGTTTTATGTTTCAGGCGATTATTCGAGGCGGGATCGAGGAAATGAGACCGGCGACGATTTAGGTGATTTTAAAATGGGGTATTTTATTTCAAATCAAGAAAATGACATTTAAATGATTTATTATGTTTTAGCATTTTTAAAGTCTAATTTAATTTATTAGGCGATTTCAAGATTTTAAACTTTTCAAAAATACTAATTTGATTAGTTGGGGATTTTAAATATTGAAATTTTGACACTTGTGCATTTTATTCTAAATTAAGGGTGCTCCTTAATTAGTGGGGGATTAGTATTTTATTTAGCATGTTAATTAGTTATTAGTATTTTCATTAACCTAATTAACTCCTAATTAACTCCCCTAATTATCTCTCTAATCAATACACAAACCCCCTACACGTTCTACACCCCCCACACCTACAATCAACACTCACACACACATTTTGCATTCTCATTTTCTTGAGAAAGAAAACTAGGGTTCGAAGAGACACAGCAGCCGCCCCCTCCCTCTCTATTTTCTCCAGCAACTTTCAGTGATTTTATTGCAAGAAATTAGTGTCACGTTCGTCCCGGATCAATCCTCGCACTTGTTCCGCTTCGGTATCGTCGTTACGGTATTTTTAAATATCAAAAGGGACGTATATTCTGTTCTTTCTGCATCGATCTTGTCATATTATGTGTTGTGTTATTTTTATGCGTAAAAATTCATGTGTGACGTTTGTCGTTTGAGCAGAAAATGGTTTGGATCAGTTTTGAAATAATTTTTAGATCTGAAAACTCGTTTTTACTGTCTTTTTAAATACTGCGACTTTTTGGTCGTGATTCTGAGAAAACTTTCAGTACAAAAATTGTAGAACTTTTTGATACATTCGATTTGACAGTAAATTCGAAATATTTGGATAAAAATTGAGTGAGTTATGACGTTTTTCGTGGGACTGCTCAAACTACGTTTTCAGAAAATTATGTATTGATGTGTTCTTGAGATTTTATTGTTGCAGGCTTCGTTGGGGATCGACGGGTGATCGTTGCTGCGTCTAGGTATGATTAGTATGATGTTGGGTTGGTATTTTGTATGCTGGTTAGTGTCGATAGGCACTTGAAGTCATTAGAAGTCGTAAGAAACGATTTTGGTGTCAATTGCCACGTTTTCGAATTGTATGTGTCGTAGGGTGAACATCGGTGCTTTGGGTGTTTGTACGCATTTGGTTTGATGTTACGACATGCTAGGATGGGTCTCGGGGTGTCGGTTCATGATTCGTACAATCGAGTCTAGAATGATAAGCATTGCATGTATTGAATTTTCGTGAGTTTGCTTGTCCCGTAGGTACACGGACCCACAGACGGACCCTAGCACGGGGTTCATGTCCACCTTTCCTTTCGAGTCTTCTCACCCTAGTCTACACGGACCCCTACATGGAGGTAGGCACGGGGTCCGTGTCTTGCATATTTTGGGGAAAATATTTTAGCATGCTTTGAGGTTTGATGTCATGGTTTAGTGCAAGGATTATCAAGGTCGTGTCATGGGAAATTTTAGAATGTCCTAAGTAGTGGTCGAACTCGAGAGTAAGTATGATTTCTACGTTAAGTTATGCACGTTAAGTATGCAAATTCATGTTAGTATGTGCAGCAACGGCCCCAGTAGAAGTCCAACAATCCCTCAACGCCAAGTAAGTATGTCGACGTGCAAAAGAAAATATTTTAAGTTTTTGAGGTATGCTAATTGTCTCGTGACCAAATTATGAATGGTTTGGAAGTCGGTGAACGTGGCCGAGGAACTCTCCACCCCGTTAAATTATGAACGGGTTAGATCGTGGTTGGAAAGCGTTAAATTATGAACGTGGACCAACCAGCCCGTTAAATTATGAACGGGGATCTCATGTATGTGGCAGTGGATACGTCCCTGTCAGCCCAGTACTGTGGTTTGTCTGATCAGGCGTTTATTATGTATGGGTCACTTGCTTTGAAACATCCTCTACGCAAAATGATGAAGCCATGTATGTTTAAGTATGTTCAAGTATGCAAGAATGTTTAAGAAAAGTTTATGGCACTTCAAAGTAAGTATGTACGTACGTTCAAGTTTTATCTTGCAAGTTCAAGTTTAAAGTATGTATGTCTTATTTTAAAGTTGCATGTGATTTTATTACGTAGTACTCGTTATTTCCAGTTTATATGTGTTGAGTCTTTAGACTCACTAGACTTGATCGATGCAGGTGAGTATGTTGTTGAGGAGACAGGAGGTGGCGACCAAGGGGCAGGCTTGGACTGAGCGGGAGGCTAACCCGAGGACCGCAAAGTTTATGTTTTTACGCAAATGTTAATTTTACTCTGATTTCTTGTTTCAGGGAAATACTTTGAGCACACCTTTCGTGAGAAAACTTTATTTAAGCTATTTTGAGCAACCATATCTTATGGGGGACTTGGTTGAGTTATTTTATGGCAGACATTGGAAGCATTTTTACATTCAAGAAAATTTTTAATTTTTCCGCAAATTTTGAGTACGAAAAGTACGGTACGTTACAGCGCATATGCGCGACCCGTCCAGAACCTTGGGCGCATATGCGCGGATGGAGGCGCGCATATGCGGTAGCAGCACGGTGGCATGGATAAGGCTCCCGGCTCATATGCGCGGAATTGTGCGCGCATATGCGCCAATCATGCAGAACAAGAACATGCCACGTTATCATGCACGAGTTATATATATATATATATATATATATATATATATATATATATATATATATATATATACACACACACACATACAAAACGTTAATTCAGAGAAAACGGAGGAAATTGAGGGGAGAAGTGTTAAGTTTCTTCGAAGAGTATTATCGTGAGTTGTGAACAATCCGTCCGTCTGTTTTCAAATCCGAGTACAGTACTGTATTCCTATCAATGCAGGCTACAACTGGACGTAAGTTTTGTTATGTTTAGACATGATTTGAAATTATGATAGTGTCAGAATTGAATATGAATCAGATATGATGTTTCTGCTAAAATAGACATTGTATAGTTGAAGTCAGATTAAAGAACAGACTGTTTCTGTAATTGTTATGATTTTCTGAAGTAATATGACTGAAATTGTATAGATTTGGTATCACGATCTGTTATTATTGAAGACTATGATTAGTACTGATATCGATTATGAGTTGTGGTATTATATCTGTGATGTTCAGATTGACGGGGTTATTCAGACTGTATTGTTATGCCGTCGAAACATCAGCTGATTTAGATTGATCAGATTCAGTAATGATCTCGATTGTATCGTGATATCGTTGATATGAATTAGATTGTACCTTGTTCAGATATGGATCAGATTATATACTGATTTGAGTATTGATCAGAACAGGTTTTGAATTGAGTTATATTCTGATATTGTATTTATATGATTGTCATTGCCAGACTGGATATGGACAGATCAGAATACAAGACTTCGTCTTCGTCAGACCGGGAAGACAAAGGTATAAATAAATGTTGACTCGGGATTGCACAACTCGAGTTAGGTTTGACTTGAGTTTTCCAAAATCACATACTTTATTTTATTGCATTGATATTTGCAGATTATCAGATTGATATATTTGGTTTATTGAAATATAGCAGAGCCAGAGTTTGAGTCTAGGGCAGATCAACCTAGCTAGGGCAGAACCGCCGAGTCTTTGTCAGAACCGCTGAGACTCTAGACTTACGGTGTATCGATGAGCTTAGATGTAGATCGACGTCTATTGTAGACATTCGATACAGCATACCAAAGTCTAAATTAGATCGGGATCCCTAGATTAGAATGAGAGATGAGTTGAGTCTTAGATATTGAGACTAGAATTTGATTTACAGATCCGTATTGATTTATCTACAGATTCATATTGATTTATGTGTCGTTGATTACGATTCATGTTTTATTTACAGATTAATATTGATACATGTTGTTCGATTATGATACATGTGAAAAGATATAATTCATGCTTTTATGTTAATTCAGTTAATTGCATGTATACATTGTTTATACTGGGATATTTATATCTCACCGGAGTATCCGGCTGTTGTCTTGTTTTGTATGTGTGCATGACAACAGGTGGGACAGGATCAGGGTCAAGAAGATGATGAGAGATCAAGATTAGAGTGGTGATTCCGGACTTGGATATAGATAGGTTTCATTACTTGATTATAGTAGTTGAACCTTAGTCTAGTTGAACTAGACGCATGATGTACAAGAACTGTATTTTCATACTGATATGTATATTAATTAATTCCATTACCTTCCGCACTTGCATTTTAAAAAGAAAAATTTTTAGACCCTGTTTATCTTAATTGATAATTAAATCCCAAAGATGATTAAAAAGATGATTAGCGTCCGGGTCCCCACAGAGTGTGTGTGAGAACTGAACAATTAATACAACGGAAAGGTGCTCTCACACACTGTGAGAAAAGAGCTTCTATACTAAGCTGATAACACGTTGAAGTGTTCCCTCACAACTAGGGATGGCAATGGGCCGGAGCGGGGGCGTGTTTGTCATCACCATCCTCATCCCCGAATTCCATACCCAATCCCATACCCGCCCCAATCCCCGCTTTTTTGGGTTCGGAGAATCCCCAAACCTGAAACTGCGGGGATCAACTTCCTATCCCCGTTTGAAAAATATTAATATGGCAAGACGATGACGAATTCGGAGATTTTCTCAAACAAAAACTTATTATTATCTATTATTATTAGAGATAATATTAATATCAATATCAGTATTAATAATAATAAGATTATTAATATTTTAAAAAATAATATTATTATTATATTATTAATATTAATAATAATATTATTTATTATTGATATTATTTTCGGGGCGGGTTCGAGGATTTCGGGGACGTGGATAGTAATCTCATACCTGCCGCAAATTACATCGGGGATTTTAAAAAACCCGAACCCAAACCCGAAAAAATCGGGGATCCCCATCCTCGTTTCGGATTTTCCCTGCGGGGCCCCAAACCCGTGGGGGAAGTTGCCATCCCTACTCACAACTGAACTGATTACTTCTTGTAAGCTGATAAGAATTTTAGTGTGCCCTTCTTCTTCTTCACACACTCTTGTTGTTGTATAGTCTTCACTGATTTTCATCTTCTATTTATAGGCGCGAATTTTGATCGTACAGTGAGAATCAATTATTATATCTGTTGCATTTTGATTATGTTACTCGAAATGTGTCTGTAATTTCCGACAGTCATTCTGGAATGTTTTGGCTTTAAACATTGGTGCAACGTCTATTATTCTCCTTTGACTGGACAATTTCTTTTGTACCTTTGTGCACGGCTGGATTCCATTGAATAAGCTTGTCGTGTTTTGCAACTGATTGGTTCTAACTGATACTATGAAATGGTCATCTGACTGATCTTCAGTTGGGGCTGGTGAAATCAGTTGACTCATAAGTTGATCTGATTTCACTCTTTCAGTTGAACTGGTCAGCTGGGCTCTTCATCTTGAACTCTTCATCAACTTTTCAGGCTTCTGAAGGTCTTCTGCTGAACCACCTATCAACTGGATCAGTTGAACTAGTCTACGATTCATTAGTTGAACTGGTTTAGTTCAATTAATCAGTTAGTACTTTCAGTTTGCATTCTTTGCATTCTTCGATAGATTAAGTTACGTTCGGATAACTACACACTTAGGTAAGTTCATTAGTAACAAAATAACCAGTTTTGTTAACATTAAAATCAAGCAAGATTGCAAACATGAAATGTTTCAATAATAAATGTACAATATATAGAGGTTGATCTTCTGTCAATAATTGATCATACCCAATCAATATCTGTATATGCCTAAATTCCACATCCTTCATATTTCTTGAACCACGGTCCTTTTCCTGGAGTATTTTTCAGATAAAGAAGAATTTTGATACACAACATCAAGGTGTTCTTTGTATGGAAAGTGTATAAATCAATTGCCATTCTTATAGCAAAAGCAATGTATGGACGCGTGTGAGACAGATAAATTAGTTTTCCAACCAGTCTTTGATGTCTCGCTGTATCAATCGGTATATCATCTTTCATTTCCCCAAGATTGACATTTGTATCAATTGGTGTATCAGTCGGTCTACAACCACTCATCCCGGTTTCTTTTTCAATGTGAGACAACAATTCCCTGTTTTGATATAGCTAATTTCATCCCTAAGAAAGATCTCAGTTTGCCTAGATCTTTAATTTCAAACTTTGTTGCCAAGTTTTGTTTAATCCTGCTCATTTCTTCTGTGTCATCCCCGGTTGTAATGGTATCATCCACGTAAAAAATCACGATGGATATCTTGTCTCTTGTAGATTTGACGAACACGGGTGGTCAACTTGTCCTTGTTTGTATCCTTGATTCTTCATGAATGTTGTAAATCTTTCAAACCAAGATCTGGGAGACTGTTTAAGACCATATAATGACTTTTTTTAGTTTTACATAACTTGTCTCCGAAAATTCTAATAAACCATGGTGGAGGTTTCATGTACACTTTCTCTTCCAAATCTTTATTTAGTAAGATATTCTTTACATCCAACTGGTGCAATGTCCAGTCAAGATTGATAGCCACAAATAATAGAACTCAGACAGTGTTAATTTTGTGACTAGAGAGAGTTTCTGACTGATCAATCTCATATGTATGGGTAAATCGTTTCACAACTAAATGTGCTTTATACCATTATAGGGATTTATCTTAGCCATATTTAACGGTAAACACCCATTTGCAACCAACTGTAGTGTTCTTTTTTGGCAACCATATCAATTCTCATGTAGCATTATTTTCAGAGCTCTCATCTCCTCAATAAAGCTTATTTCTGCTCAGGAACTTTAGAGCTTTGTGAATATTGTCAGGAATGACTACATTCGACATTTGTGAAATAAAGGCACAATATCTCGGAGATAAGTTTTTATATGATACAAAATTGGACAAATGATGTTTTGTACAGGACCTAGCATTCTTTCTAACGACAATAGGAAGATCAAGATCATAATAGGAAGATCAAGATCATCAACTGGTTTTGTCTCATAGATATCAAGATTACATGGTGAAGTTAGACAATTGGAATTCTCATCTTGAATTTATTTATCCAACCTTTGAGTAGATGTTTTTCATGTTGTTGGACAAGGTCTGCTCTTTTTTTTTTTTTCCATATGCTCTTTTTTATAGACAAGGCCTCTAAAAAAATTTATCCATTTATGTTTCATCCGTGATCTGTGGTGAAATATAAGCGGTTCACACAACATCATGGTCAATTAAAAAATCAGAACTATGTGGACGGTTCCTATCTTGACCCTTATTATCTCCATTGTCGACAAATATTGGTATGCAAGATAGGGCCAGCTAGGCGCATGGTCAAGAAACATTAATTATGAAGGTAGGTATGAATTAATCGGGTCATCCTTTGCAAGCGGAAAAGGCGGAATTGGCATCTCACGTCCAGACTAGAAAAATTACCTATAAATAGATACGTTCCTTCAAAATTCAAGTATTCGTTCATTGAATTTTCTCTCATCTTATAGTATTTAAGTGCTTATTTCTACAATATTTGTGAGGTGTTTGTTCTCATGTAATAAGAGAATTTGTATTCTCTTTGCAAACATAGTGAGTGGTTGTACACCATAAAATATTATAATGAAATTCTTTTCATCTTGCCCGTGATTTTTACCCTAATAATTTTTAACAGTTTTTCACATAAATCTCGGTATCCAGTTTTTATACTTTATTTTCACATTATGACTCAAGTGACGCACGTGGGACCAACAAGTGGTTTCACAGCCAAAATTTCATAGAATTCTGAGTATGCTCTGTGGTTGCAGCCTAAACCGATCTTCCACATCAGAAAAGATTTATTTTGAGATTATTTATTAAGGCAAGATTATTTTTTACAGTCTACTAAACTGTTGTAGACATAATGGCGGGCAGGTACAAGATAACAAAGTTTAATGGAAGTAATTTTATGTTATGGAAAATAAAGATGCAAGAAGTTTTAAGAAAGGAGAATTGATTGGAGGCTATTGGAGATAGACCGGTGGAAATTATAGACGATGGAAAGTGGAATGAGATGAATGATAATGTTGTTGTCAATTTACACTTGGCTATAGCAGAAAAAGTACTGTCAAGTATCTTTGAGATAAAAGCAGCAAAAATTATCTGCGATACTCTGAGAAAAATGTATGAGGTCAAGTCACTACACAACAAGATTTTTCTAAAGATACGGCTTTATACTCTTCGGATGGCGCAATCCTCATCGATGACCGACCATATCAACACATTAAATACTCTATTTGCCCAACTCACTTCTATGGGACATAAAAGAGAGGAAAATGAACGCGCGGAGATTCTACTTCAAATCCTATCAGATTCATATGATCAACTTATCATCAACATAACCAACAATATTCTTATGGGCTTTCTAAAATTCGACGATGTCTTAACTGTAGTTCTCGGAGAATAAATTCAGCGCAAGAATAAAGAAGATAGGTTGGTAACTTCTAAACAGACAGAGGCTATACCGATGATAAGAGGAATATTTATGGACCGTGATTCCAGTGGGAGCCAAAGACGAGGTAGATCAAAGTAGATAAGTAAGAAGAAAAATATTTGTTGTTTTCAATGTGGCAGTAAAGGACACTTCAAGAAAGAGTGTATGAGTATCGAAAAAATTCTCAAGGAAATGTTTTCAGTACTTCAGGCAGTGGTGAAATATTATTCAACAAAGCGGCAACAGTTGCAGAAGGCAGGCACAAATTTTGTGACACAGATTTTGGATTCAGGAGCGACGTGGCACGTGACGTCTCGAAGAGAATGGTTTGATCATTATGAAACAATCTCAGGAGGATTTGTATTCATGGGAAATGATCGTGACTTGGAAATTGCTGGGGTCGGTACTACCAAATAAAAATTCTTGATGGCATCATTCGCACCATACAAGAGGTATGACATGTGAAGGGACTGACGAAAAATCTTTTGTTCTTGAGGCAATTGGATGATATCAGGTGCAAAACCCGTACCGAGAACGAGATCATGAAAATTGTGAAGGGTGCGCTTTTGGTTATGAAGGCGGAAAAAGTTGCTGTAAATCTGTTTGTACTTTTCGGAGAAACACACAAAGAGGTGGAACTAGCTGTTGCATCAATTGGTTCAAGATAAGAATTAACAGTGTTATGGAATAAAAATCTTGGGCATTTGTCAGAACAAGTGTTGCAAATCAGAACGGAAGCTGCTGTCGGGACTTACAAAAGTTTCATTACCCTTTTGTGAGCATTGTGTTACCAGTAAACAACACAGATTAAAGTTTGACACTTCTACTGCCAGAAGCTAAAAGATATTGAAGCTGATCCATTCGGATGTTTGGCAAGCACTGGTTGTATCCTTTGGAGGAGCAAGATACTTAGTCTCATTAATTGATGATTTCTCTAGGAAATATTGGGTGTATCCAATTAAGAAAAAATCAGATGTTTTCCAGTTACTCAAACATTTCAAAGCACATGTTGAACTTGATTCTAAAAATAAAATCAAGTGTCTGAGGACTTACAATGGAGGAAAATATACCAGTGACGAATTTGATGAATATTGTCAACATGAGAGCATCAAAAGACAGTTTACGATGGCTTACACACCTCAACACAATGGAGTAACAGAGTGGATGAATAGGACCTTGTTGGATAGAACAAGAGCTATGTTGAGGACTGTGGATCTAGACAAGTCATTTTGGGCGGAAACAGTCAAAACCACTTGTTATATATTATCAATCGTTCTCTTTCAGTGGCGATTGATCGAACGACTCCGATGGATATGTGGACCAGGAAACTGGCGGATTATTCTCATCTGCATATATTTGAAACTCATGTGTATATTCTGTTCAACGAGTAAGAAAGATCAAAGTTGGATTCGAAATTCAGAAAATTTATCTTCTTGGGTTATGCTGATGGAGTAAAGAGATTTCACTTATGGGATACCACTGTACACAAGCTTGTAATCAGTAGATATATTATCTTCAATTAAGATGAAGTAAAGGGAGACAAATGCACGCTGAATTCAGAAACTACTATATTTAAGGTGAAAATAAGACGGACGAAGGTCAAATTTCTTGTGAAGCAGTACCAGAGTATGAAGAACAAGAACATGTTGAGTCTGAGGTTCCCAATGTGAGGCAGTCAACTGAAGACAGAAGACCACCAGGTTGTCTTTCAGATTATGTCACTGAAAGTAATATTGCATATTGTCTATAATCAGATGATGGTGAGTCATCGAGTTTCCATGAGGCTACTCAAAGCTCGGATCTATCCTTGTGGATGATAGCAACGCATGAAGAGTTGGAGGCATTAGACAAGAATAAAACTTGGGATCTTGTTACACTACCATGAGGAAGGAAAGTCATTGGTAATAGATGGGTCTATAAGATCAAGCATGTTGGCAATAATCAAGTAGAGCGGTATCGTGGTAGATTGGTGGTAAAAGAGTATGCTCAGAAAGAAAACATTGACTTCAATGAGATATTTTCTCCTGTGGTTCGGCTTACAATAGTCAGAGTGGTGTTGGCATTGTGTGCAGTGTTTGACCTACATCTGGAACAACTAGATTTGAAAATGACATTTCTTCATGAAGATCTTGAAGAAGAAATCTATATGCTTTAGCCAAAAATGTTTGAGGAAAAAAGCAAAGAGAACTTGGTTTGTAGGTTGAACAAATCTATATACGGTCTCAAAGAGACTGTGAGGACCCAAGAAATAGTTACACAACCCAAGCCTTAAACAACATTCAAGCCATGAATTCAAGGAGGGATTTGAAGAGCCATAACAACATGTTAATGGTGTTTAAGGCCATCAAGAAGGCCATAAACATGGATGTAATGACCTTCAATGAGAGCCTTTTCACCTCCTTTCCTTGAGCCTATAAATAGTGGCCAAAGAGTGGGAGAAATCACACCAAAACAACATCAAAGTTCTCTCCAAAAGTAGCAATTTTCGAGTATCAAATATTCTGCACAATTTCAGAAGGTTTTGCTCATAGTTTTACACGTCTAAATCCGATCTCCACCGTTCAAAATATACCTACACGTGTTTAGAGCAACATATCCAAAATTCAGACCGATCCAACGGTTCAATTAGGCGCAATCATTTTTGCAAAGTGACTGGTCGGTGTCAAACTACAACTTGTTATTCCAAGATTTTGGCACAATCTTTCACGTAAGTGGGTTTTTGCTATACTTTTACGTACACTTGCATTTCATAAGTGTACTACTTGATATATGTATCGACATACTTGTTCTTCGTAAGTATGTCCACATTTGCTCAAAAATAAATTAAGTATGTTTCTTGAAATTCGATCGGCATGATATATTCGTTCCTATTTGTTATGAAAATCCTTGAACAATTTGTTGGTTGGTATTAGTTATAATATTTAAAAGCATGTTTGAAATATTTGAAATATTTGAAATGCACTGTAATGATTCGAATTAGAAATGGCAAGGAAATTCCGATATTTGTTATGTTTTGTTTAAGGCCCTGATGCGGTGGGATATAATAACCGTTCTTTTGGCCTCGCCCCTTAGAGGAGTAACATATAGGGGACTGATCAGTAAACCATGAAAATGAGATGATTTTCAGTGCTATGTTTGTACTTTGTTTATATTCGACTCAACATGCTTACTATTCAAATTATGATTTCATTGAAATTATGATAATATATTCGTATAATTATCACCTTGATATTCGTTATGCCCGATCGGCCCCCATTTACTGAGTATTTTCCAAGTACTCACCCCTTACGTTCCCACCCCAGATAAGAACGAGGAACAAATCGAAGATAAGGAACAAGAATACTTTTGGGGATGGTGATCCGATTCAAGACCAGTCTCGTTATTCTATCTTTTAGTTAATTTCTCGTATTTTACGCTTCCGCATTTCGTTTCAGTCGCATTGTAAAGACGATTATTGATTTATATAATAGACTGGCTTTTGGTTATTTGATTTACTACATGGCTTGTTGTTATACGATTTTAATTGTTGAACAACGCCGATGGCACGTCTCGGTTTCGGGGCGTGACATTTAAGTGGTATCAGAGCCGCCAGGTTCATAATCCGGCTGGGGATTTCGAAAGACAGAGTTTGACGAAGTTAGATTTTGGCAAAAACTTAGTCGTTCATGTCCACCCCAATCTTAGATTTGAAAAAAATTGTGACTTCCCATAGGAAACTCAAGAATTCGATTCCATTAATTATTCTGAATTGATCTCGACGTATAATCTTCAAACCATACGTCAATTCTCGAATTTTCCATCTTTGAACCCTTTCTGAATCAAATCTCGAATGAAATGACTATGAAATTTATCGTTTGATGTTTATTCACGACCTTATCATCTTGTAAGCCTTTCCAATTGTTTTTATTTCAGGAAATGGCTTCAAATTCTTCTATGCCTCGCACTCGAACCACGGCTCGCATGAGTGTTATACCCGTCCCTGACAAGGATACCATCATTAAGGACCTCCGAGCATCTCTCGCACTAGAACAGAAAGACAATGGGAAATTGCTGGCAACTTTACATACTCTGCAAGTTGAAAAACATGAGCTAGAGGAACAGAAAACTCATCTCAATGCTCTCTTGGAGCAGAGCTCGTTTATAGCAGTCCAACGACATCAGCAAGATGCAGTGATCATTCAAGAACTTCAAGATTCGGTGCAACATCTGAATATGCATAATGAACACTTGCAAAATCAAGTGCAACAACTTCAGGATGCCCTTATCGACTTGGAACCTGAAATAGAACCAATAGAGGAGCCGATGGAAGACGAAGCAGTAGGAGATGGCGAGAATTTAGATGATTGAGGATTTAGTGTCACGACTAGTTGTAACAAGGATTTATAATCCATTTGCTTTCTCATGAATTTTCTCTCCTTTTGTGCTTCCTAAAACTTGGATTTGTATTGCTTCCTTTTTCGTTTGAATCAATAAAAAGTTTATTTGATTTTATCAGTGGTCAATTGCAGTTCATGATTAACTCATATATATGTTAGCAAATAAATATCTTAGAAACTTGTACACTTGTAGGATATGGACGGAAGACCGGTACGAAACAACCGCAACCCGCGCTACGGAAATCGCAACAACAATCGGAATAACGCCAACAATCAAGGGAATCTACCTCCACCACCACCACCAAGATTGGGCCTAAGTCAAGTTGACTTAATGGCCATAGCAACTATTGTGGCCACTACCATCCAAGGATTGGGTAACACAAACGCCAATGGCAATCCGCCACCGCTAGGACCTCCAGCACATGGGGTCAAGTACCACTACGAGTCTCTACGAAAGAATCGCACTCAGACATTCAAAGGAGACCCGGACCCCGAAGTTGCCCAAAGTTGGCTCAAAAATATCGAGACCCAACTCCGCTTACTCGAGATTCCCAACGAGTTCAAGGTGGATGTGGTAACACCATTTTTAGAGGTAAGTGCAGCCAAATGGTGGGAGACAGTCTCACCAGCTTTGACAGCGGATGGACCAATCACATGGCAACAGTTTCGAGAGGTATTCCTGAAACAGTATTACCCTGCTGAAGTGAGATTACAGAAGTTGAGCGAATTCGAAAATTTCGCTCAAAATTTAGATATGTCTGTGGTGGAGTATACTTCAAAGTTCAACTCCCTTGGAACCTATGCCCCCACGATTATGGCTGATGATACCTTAAAGATGCACCGGTTCAAGCGTGGTCTGAACAGTCGTATTCAGTCAGCATTAGCAGTTTACCAACCCACGAGTTTTGCTGACCTAATGGGCGCAGCAATACGAGCCGAGACAGAAATCAAGCGCCGAGAGGATGAGAACAAGAATAAGCGACCTCCTTCGGGACAATCTTTTCAAGGGAAACAATCATTCAAAAGACCGAACCAGTCCAGTGGGACATTCAAGGGTGTTTCGTCCAGTCCAACCTATCAAGAGGCCAAGATGTGTCCTATCTGCAATAACCGCCATTCTGGGGAATGCCGAAGGAAGACTGGTTCATGCTTCAATTGTGGGAAGTTGGGACATCGAATTGCTGATTGTCCTGAGCCTAAGAAAGGTGCATGGTCAAATACTGATACTACCCCCAGCAAGCCAAAGGAAAATAAGCATAACGCTCGTGTGTTTGCAATGACTCAGAAAGAGGCAGATGACTCAAACGATGTCGTGGCAGGTACCATTCTAATCAATGAAATGCCAGCTTATGTATTATTTGATTGTGGTGCCACTCATTCGTTTATATCAAAGAGGTTCACTAAGAAATTAAGGCTTATACCTGAAATACTTGTCGAACCCTTTAGAGTAGCAACTCCTACTAGTAAGACAATTGAAACACATAGGGTGCACAGAGATTGTGAGATCTGTATCAATGATCACCTATTTCAAGCTGAATTGATTCAACTAAACATGGTGGAGTTCGATTCCATTCTGGAAATGAATTGGCTATCAAAGAATCACGCAATTGTAGACTGCCGATTGAAGAACGTCAAACTAAGGGCTCCGAACCAAGAAGAAATCGTTTACTATGGCAAAGTCAAGAAACAGAAATCCTTACTATCTGCTTCCCAGACTTGGAAAGCCATGAAAAGTGGAGAAGAAGTTTACTTGGCTATGTTAAGCGAGGTAAAGGAAGGAACCACACTTGCACTAGAAGAGATTCCGGTAGTACAAGAATTTCTGGATGTCTTTCCTGAAGAACTCCCTGGCACAATCCCCGACCGCGAAGTGGAATTTGAGATTAATTTAGTACCCAATGCTACACCAATCTCAAAAGCACCGTATCGAATGGCTCCAGCAGAATTGAAAGAACTCAAGGAACAACTTCAAGAATTGTTAGATAAGAAGCAAATCCGACCGAGCACATCCCCATGGGGAGCTCCTGTCCTATTTGTGAAGAAAAAGGACGGAAGCATGAGATTGTGTATTGATTACAGGGAACTGAATAAGATCACAATCAAGAATAAGTACCCGCTTCCAAGGATAGATGACTTGTTTGACCAACTCAAAGGAGCTACAGTCTTTTCCAAGCTCGACTTAAGGTCAGGTTACCACCAACTAAAGGTCAAAACAAACGATATTCCAAAGACAGCCTTCAGAACAAGGTATGGACACTATGAGTTCATGGTAATGCCATTCGGATTAACAAATGCTCCAGCAGCTTTCATGGATCTCATGAATAGAGTGTTCAAACCATTTCTTGACAAGTTTGTTGTGGTATTCATCGATGATATTCTTGTATATTCATCAAGTGAGGAGGACCACAAAGAACATCTTCGTCTCACCCTCCAGAAGCTTAGAAAAAAGGAACTGTACGCCAAGTTCAAGAAATGCGAATTCTGGCTAAAGAGCGTCACATTTTTGGGACACATAATATCAGCAGCAGGAGTGTCTGTGGACCCTAAGAAGGTAGAAGCAATCATGGATCGGTCGAGATCAAAGAATGTGACAGAAATTCGAAGCTTCATGGGATTAGCGGGCTATTATCGAAAATTTGTTGAAGGATTCTCTTCAATAGCCATACCCCTCACTAAACTCACGCAAAAGAACTCTAAGTTTCAATGGAATGAAGAATGTGAGCAAAGTTTCGAGACCTTGAAGAAGAAACTTGCCTCTACTCTGGTATTGGTATTGCCAACTGAAGGAAAAGACTTCACCATCTACAGTGATGCTTCAAAAAGAGGTTTAGGATGTGTGCTCATGCAAGATGGAAGGGTGATCGCCTACGCTTCAAGGCAACTGAAACCATATGAGCAAAACTATCCGACGCATGATCTCGAACTAGCTGCAGTGGTGTTCGCACTAAAAATATGGAGACATTATCTCTATGGAGCCAAGTGTGAGATTTTCACCGATCACCAAAGTCTCAAATATTTGTTCACGTAAAAAGAACTAAATATGCGGCAGAGACGATGGATTGAACTCCTGAAAGATTACGACTTGACGATAAGCTATCATCCGGGCAAGGCAAACAAGGTAGCTGATGCTTTGAGTCGGAAGAATATTAGCAAAGTAATCCTAGCATCACTTTCAGCACAACCATGCCTCCGGGAAACGATCAAGATAAGTCAAGATCGAGACCCCACTTTGGTGAAATTGAAACAACAAGCTAAAGAAGGAAAATCATCGGATCTCCAGACAGATGACAAAGGAGTTGTGTGGATGAAAGGGAGATTGTGTGTACCTGACATTCAAAATCTTCGACAGGAAGTAATGTCTGAAGCACACAAGTCAAAATTTTCAGTCCACCCTGACAGTACCAAAATGTATAAAGATTTGAAGAAAAATTTGTGGTGGAGTGGAATGAAAAAGGACGTTGCAATGTTCGTCTCCAAGTGTCATGTGTGCCAACAAGTCAAGGCAGAACACCAGAGACCTGGTGGACTTCTTCAACCTTTGGAAATCCCGGAATGGAAGTGGGAACATATTTCTATGGACTTTGTAGTCGGTTTACCAAAGTCTAGACAAAACCATGATGGTATATGGGTAATCGTAGATAGACTCACAAAATCTGCGCATTTCTTACATGTCTACATGAACTATAATCTGGATAAACTGGCTACCTTATACATGAATAATATCGTACGGTTACACGGAGTTCCAGTCAGCATACTATCGGACAGAGATCCTAGGTTTGCATCCCATTTTTGGAAGAGCTTTCAAAAAGCTATGGGGACAAAAGTTACTCTCAGTACGAAATATCACCCTCAAACGGACGACCAAACTGAGAGGACAATACAAACTCTTGAGGACATGTTGAGAGCATGTGCTCTAGACTTCAGAGGTAATTGGAGCGAAAATCTGTCCTTAATCGAGTTTGCATACAATAATAGTTATCACAGCAGTATTGGAATGGCACCGTATGAAGCTCTGTATGGACGAAAGTGTCGATCGCCACTATATTGGGATGAAGTAGGGGAAAAAACCATGGTTGGACCCGAACTGATCCAAGAAACAGTGGATAAAGTTGCTATGATCAAAGAGAGACTGAAAACTGCACAGGATCGACAGAAAAGTTGGGCTGACCTGAAAAGAAGACCCGTGGAATTTGAAGTGGGCGAAAAAGCCTATGTGAAAGTGTCACCCATGAAGGGTGTGATGCGGTTCAATAAAACTGGGAAATTGAATCCTAGATACGTTGGACCTTTTGAAATTCTAGAAAAAGTGGGAACACTTGCTTATAGAATAGCACTTCCACCTGATATGTCAAGAATCCACAATGTTTTCCACGTTTCACAGCTAAGGAAATATATTTCCGATCCAAGTCATATTCTTGAGGCTGGACCACTTCTGGTTGGGGGCAACCTAAACGAAGAACTAAAATACGAGGAAGTTCCAATCCGAATTGTGGATAACAAAGATCAAGTACTGAGGCGACGGACTATTCCATATGTCAAAGTACAATGGTCCAATCACAGCGAAAAAGAAGCTACTTGGGAGTTGGAAGAAAAGATGAGAGAACAATATCCTTATCTATTTGAAGATCGGGTATAGCCAAGTTTCGAGGACGAAACTTCTCATAAGGTGGGAAGGATGTGAGGACCCAAGAAATAGTTACACAACCCAAGCCTTAAACCACATTCAAGCCATGAATTCAAGGAGGGATTTGAAGAGCCATAACAACATGACATTCAAGCCATGAATTCAATGAGGAATTTGAAGAGCCATAACAACATGTTAATGGTGTTTAAGGCCATCAAGAAGGCCATAAACATGGATGTAATGACCTTCAATGAGAGCCTTTTCACCTCCCTTCCTTGAGCCTATAAATAGTGGCCAAAGAGTGGGAGAAATCACACCAAAACAATATCAAAGTTCTCTCCAAAAGTAGCAATTTTCGAGTATCAAATATTCTGCACAATTTCAGAAGGTTTTGCTCATAGTTTTACACGTCTAAATCCGATCTCCACCGTTCAAAAAATATACCTACACGTGTTTAGAGCAACATATCCAAAATTCAGACCGATCCAACGGTTCAATTAGGCGCAATCATTTTTGCAAAGTGACTGGTCGGTGTCAAGCTACAACTTGTTATTCCAAGATTTTGGCACAATCTTTCACGTAAGTGGGTTTTTGCTATACTTTTACGTACACTTGCATTTCATAAGTGTACTACTTGATATATATATCGACATACTTGTTCTTCGTAAGTATGTCCACATTTGCTCAAAAATAAATTAAGTATGTTTCTTGAAATTCGATCGGCATGATATATTCGTTCCTATTTGTTATGAAAATCCTTGAACAATTTGTTGGTTGGTATTAGTTATAATATTTAAAAGCATGTTTGAAATATTTGAAATGCACTGTAATGATTCGAATTAGAAATGGCAAGGAAATTCCGATATTTGTTATGTTTTGTTTAAGGATGTAGTGACCCGTTCCAGAATCACCTACTAATGAAGAACTAAGCATGCACTTAACTTAATTAATAATAATCAGAGATAACAGCGGAAAACTGACACCAAACGATAGTTATACAACCCAATCGAAAATCCAGAACAACTCAACTAAACTGAAATATACGGTACAACCATATCGAATCAAAAAGATACCGAAGAACTAAACCAACCAGCTACTCAACGTCCTCCTCCTCCTCCTCCTGAGCTGTCCAACCTGAGGCCTGCCCCGAGGGAATGGGGTGTCCAAGATAAACAAAACCGAGGACGTGAGCGATAAGAACGCCCAGTACAAAAGCATGAGTATACAAACCTATATGAAATGCACATGCTATGATATGATACCAGGGTAGTCAAGAAACAGGAGTAACAAAGGATCTCAAAATGCTCAGTCTAGAGACGCCAAGTGGATAGTGCCGCGCGGTACTCCTCTGGGTCACTGCATCCACTACAAGAACAGACGTGGACCTAAAATGTCCCGGATCACCGAAGCCCTCCCGACCCGTCGGCCACTGTGTACTCTCGGTGTCCATGCGTCCACAAGACAAGACAGGGCTGAGCGGCCCCACAAGATATAGCTTATCTCGAAAGAGATACAGCTCAACAGTAAAGGCTATCTCGAAGGAGATACGGCTCAACATGAAATGCAACATGCATCATAAAACGTGACATAATAGCATGCATCATATGACATATATCAATGCACCACATAATCATGCAACACATATAAGGATGTATACTCGACCAGGATATCTCGGATAGTACTTTCGTACCTCTATCTCAGCAAGCCTAGCCTTACGCAACACCGCTAATCAGGTCTAGAACAAGCCTACGCATCAAAAGCATACCCAATGAACAATACTACCATGCTCGACTAGCAAAACCAGTACTACCAAAAATTTAGGGTTTACCTTCGTCCGTCGACAGCCCTTTGATGTCGATTGCCTCGTAACTCAGGCGTCGCTACGCTACCAATCCTGGCAGCTCTTGGCTATCGCTCGACCAACAACTAACCCTAGAAACCTTCCAAACCTCTCAACTAGGAGACACAACTTCAAGAATTTGCAATCCAAAATGAGGAATTCCGAGCACTATTTATAGGCTATGTTCGGATCCACCGAACACACTTCGGAACGTCCGAACTCCTACGTGTCCATCGGCTCTTGACACCTCATGATCGGATCCACCGAACCTACACTTCGGATCATCCGAACTTGCATGCAAACTGACGTGTCGATCAACTCTTGACACCTCATGATCGGATCCACCGAACCCACTTCGGATCGTCCGAACTCTTCGGTGCTACTGAACCATCTTCGGTCCGTCCGATCATGACCATGGTCAAAATTACACATTAAACCTTCTTAATTACCATTAATCCGTTAATTACCCAATTTGGAATTCAGGCTACTACATTCTCCCCCCCTTAAAAAGATTTCGTCCTCGAAATCAAGTTTAGAGGATGAACAAAAAGGAGTAACAACCTTGTTATTATATCTCAATTGTTGCTAAACACAACTGATATTTAGATTACAACGGAAAACACACACACATCCATGTTACAACCATAGTACAACTCAAAAGAGCTCTGGATGCTCCGAACGCATACGACTCTCTAGCTCCCAAGTGGCTTCTTCAGTGCCTCTGCGCTGCCACTGAACTAAGACAAGAGGAATGATCTTATTCCGCAATACCTTGTCTTTGCGATCGAGAATCCGCACTGGTCGTTCCACGTAAGACAAATCCGAATTTAGTTGAACTTCAGAGGGATGCAAGATGTGAGACTCATCTGCTACATATCGTCTCAACAAAGATACGTGGAACACATCATGAATCCCAGACAGATACGGAGGTAATGCTAATCTGTAAGCCAAATCTCCCACACATTCCAGAATCTCAAAAGGACCAATAAATCTCGGAGATAGCTTACCCTTGAGACCAAATCTCAAAATCCTGCGAAAAGGCGAAACTCGGAGAAACACTTTCTCACCTGGCTGAAAATAAAGAGGTCGCCGCTTGGTGTTCGCATAACTAGCCTGTCGATCCTGAGCGATCTTAATCCGTTTCTTGATTACTGCAACCTTATCAATAGCCTGCTGGACTAACTCCGGTCCCTCAACATGTCGTTCCCCAACTTCATCCCAAAATAATGGAGTACGACAACGTCGCCCATACAATGCCTCAAATGGTGCCATACCAATACTACGATGATAGCTGTTGTTGTACGCGAACTCAATCAAAGGCAAATGATCCTGCCAAGCGGTTCCGAAATCCATCACACAAGCTCGCATCATATCCTCAAGTGTACGGATAGTCCTCTCCGTCTGACCGTCGGTCTCTGGATGATAAGCTGTACTCAAACTTAATGAAGTGCCCAATGCTGCCTGGAAACTACCCCAAAATCGTGAGGCAAAACGAGGATCTCTGTCACTAACAATACTGACTGGCACCCCATGCAAACGTACAATCTCTTGAATGTACAATCGAGCCATACGATCGAAAGTGAAATCACGGTTATATGGCAGAAAATGAGCAGACTTGGTGAGTCGATCCACCACTACCCAAATAGCATCACTATTCCTCGAAGACAATGGTAAGTGAGTAATGAAGTCCATCGCGATATGCTCCCACTTCCATTCAGGAATAGGTAAGTTCAGCAATAATCCTCCCGGTCGACGGTGCTCTGTCTTAACCTGCTGACAAACAAGACACTTGGAAACAAACTGATAAACGCTGCGCTTCATCCCTTTCCACCAAAATCGTGTCCTCAAATCTTTATACATCTTGTTGCTTCCTGGATGGACACTCAACTTGCTTCGATGGGCCTGAGATAAAATCTCTTCCCTCAAAGTATCATCTTCTGGTACTACAACCCGATTAGACAAACACAGAAGACCATTAGACTGATAATGGAAATTACTATCTCCACCAGCCAACCGAGCTAATCTCTGAGTCTTGAGATCAGACATCTGTGCATCTCGAATCCGAGCGAACAAAGCTGGCTCAGATAAAATGGTAGCAACACGAATGCTCTCCATACCTTTCCGATGTTTGAAATTAAATCCCAATGAACAACAATCCTGGATAGTACTAATCATAGCACTGGTCTGAAGTGCAGAGATTCTCACCTTGCGACTAAGAGCATCGGCTGTAAGATTCGCAGAACCTGGATGGTATTTGATCTCGCAGTCATAATCTTTCAGTAGATCCATCCAACGACGTTGTCTCATGTTCAACTCAGCCTGAGTGAACAGATACTTCAGACTCTTATGATCAGTAAAAATTTCAAACTTAACCCCGTACAAGTAATGACGCCAGATCTTCAGCGCGAACACAATAGCAGCTAATTCTAGATCATGAATAGGGTACTTCTCCTCGTGAGGTTTCAGCTGCCTAGAAGCGTAAGCGATCACATGACCATTCTGCGTCAACACACACCCTAAGCCTTGAAAAGAGGCATCGGTGTAAACACTGAAACCATCAGATCCTGACGGTAACGCCAAAACAGGTGCAGAAGTCAGAAGTCGACGAAGCTCTCTGAAACTATCTTCGCACTCAGATGACCACTCAAATGGAACATCCTTCCGAGTAAGCTGCGACAATGGTCTAGCTACCTGAGAGAAATTCACGATGAAGCGATGATAATACCCTGCCAGACCTAGAAAACTACGGATCTCAGCCACCGTCGTAGGACGTGACCAATTCAACACTGCTTCGATCTTGCTGGGATCCACAGAAATTCCTTCCTTGGAAATCACATGACCAAGGAATACTACACGATCAATCCAGAACTCGCACTTACTCAGCTTAGCATACAATTGCTTCTCGCGAAGAATCTGCAACACAATCCTCAAGTGCTGGATATGCTCTTCCACACTGTGAGAATAAATCAAGATATTGTCGATGAAAACCACAACAAACTGATCCAGAAAATCCCGAAAGACTCGATTCATCAGATCCATGAACACTGCTGGCGCATTCGTTAATCCAAATGGCATAACTAGAAACTCGTAATGCCCATATCGAGTACGAAATGCAGTCTTGGAAATATCATCATCTCTAACTCTCATCTGATGATAACCCGATCGCAAGTCAATCTTGGAGTAAACAGAGGTACCCTGAAGCTGATCGAACAAGTCATCAATACGAGGTAATGGATACTTGTTTTTGATCGTCACACGATTCAGCTGGCGATAATCAATACACAATCGCATCGATCCATCCTTTTTCTTGACAAACAAGACTGGAGCTCCCCAAGGTGAAACACTCGGGCGAATATAACCTTTATCAAGAAGATCCTGCAATTGCTGCTTCAATTCTCTCATCTCTGACGGAGCAAGACGATAGGGGGCACGAGAAATCGGTGCAGTCCCTGGCATTAACTCAATGCCAAATTCCACCTCTCTAACCGGAGGAAAACCAGGAATCTCATCTGGGAAGACATCAGGAAATTCACAAACCACTGGAATATCCTCTATACCAACACTACCTGTGGACGAATCAATCGCATAGATGAGGTAGCCTTCCCCGCCCGACTCTAAAGCACGACAGGCTTTCAGAGCAGATACCACTGGCATCGGAGGTCGCGCTCCCTCACCATAGAAAAACTAAACTAGAGCTCTCAGTCGTACGAAACTGAACAAGCTTCTGGTAACAATCCACGGTAGCTCGGTAGGTAGTCAATAGGTCTATGCCTAGAATACAATCAAAATCTTCCATCTCCAAGATCATAAGATTCGCAATCAATTCGTTACCCTCAAAATCTAAGGGACAACCCATCACTAGACGCTTAGCTAACACCGAATGACCCATCGGGGTAGAAACGGAAAGAATGACGTCTAGAGAAACATACGGTAACTTATGACGCTTAACAAATCGTGCAGAAATGAATGAATGCGATGCTCCGGTATCAATAAGAACAAAAGCAGGAATACCCCATAAACAGAAAGTACCTGCTATGACTCTCTCTGTCTCATCTGCAGCCTGATCCTGGTTTAACGCAAAAACCTGACCTTGGGCACGAGGTCGAAGATTCGAACTACCCACAGCCTGACCCTGCCTCCTCTGCTGCACAGTCGTCTGAGATCCGGAACCAGATCCTGCTCCACCCCGCAACTGAGGACAATTCTTCTTAATATGACCCATCTCTCCGCACTGAAAACAAGCTCCCGCGGCTGATCGGCATTGCTCCGATGGATGGTTCTTCCCACAATGCACACAAGAAACCTTCTTCTTACCAAAGCGGAAAACACCGCTAGACCGTGATCCAGATCCAGAAGAAGAAGAACCTGACTTCTTGAAAGACTGAGATCGAGGGCTCAAAGTACTCGGAGGTCTGAAAGAAAGAATAGCCCTACCACGTTGGAGACTGATCTCTGCCTGGCGACACCGGTTCACTAATCCATCATACGAAGTAGGATTATCACAGACAGTGACTCGATCAAAAATCTCCTGGTTAAGACCCTGGAGGAAATGGTCATACTTGGCCTCAGAACTGCCACTGATATGAGGGGCAAAAGGTAACAACTCAAAGAACTTCTGCTGATATTCATCAACAGACATACTCCCCTGCTTAAGATTCAGGAGCTCAATCGTCTTTGCCTGGCGAAGGGCTGGAGGAAAATACAGCTGCATGAAAGCTGCACAGAAATCGGCCCAAGTCACCCTACCCTGGGACTGGACTATCGGCGCAGAAGTCGATCGCCACCACTTGCGCGCACGGCCCTCGAGAAGAAAACTAAGGGTCTCCATCCTCTGCTCCTCGGTGCACTGGAATGCACGGAAACAACTCTCCATGCGCTCTAACCAATCCTCAGCATCATCAGGAGTCTCACCGCCGACTAAAGGCTTAGGCCCCATCTGAATGAAACGGTGCAAATCAAAACGCCTAGGACCATCCCGACGATGACGATGTTCACGATGACGCCTACGATCGTCCTGGTCACCCCAACGACCTACACTTCCCTGACTACTCTCATCACCAAAGTGGTCAGCCATCGCTACAAGATAGAATGGGGAAAATGGTAAAATGGTCAACGAAAATCCCAAAACAGAATCTATAACCCAAAATCGTAAGCATGCTCTGATACCATAAATGTAGTGACCCGTTCCAGAATCACCTCATAATGAAGAACTAAGCATGCACTTAACTTAATTAATAATAATCAGAGATAACAGCGGAAAACTGACACCAAACGATAGTTATACAACCCAATCGAAAATCCAGAACAACTCAACTAAACTGAAATATACGGTACAACCATATCGAATCAAAAAGATACCGAAGAACTAAACCAACCAGCTACTCAACGTCCTCCTCCTCCTCCTCCTGAGCTGTCCAACCTGAGGCCTGCCCCGAGGGAATGGGGTGTCCAAGATAAACAAAACCGAGGACGTGAGCGATAAGAACGCCCAGTACAAAAGCATGAGTATACAAACCTATATGAAATGCACATGCTATGATATGATACCAGGGTAGTCAAGAAACAGGAGTAACAAAGGATCTCAAAATGCTCAGTCTAGAGGCGCCAAGTGGATAGTGCCGCGCGGTACTCCTCTGGGTCACTGCATCCACTACAAGAACAGACGTGGACCTAAAATGTCCCGGATCACCGAAGCCCTCCCGACCCGTCGGCCACTGTGTACTCTCGGTGTCCATGCGTCCACAAGACAAGACAGGGCTGAGCGGCCCCACAAGATATAGCTTATCTCGAAAGAGATACAGCTCAACAGTAAAGGCTATCTCGAAGGAGATACGGCTCAACATGAAATGCAACATGCATCATAAAACGTGACATAATAGCATGCATCATATGACATATATCAATGCACCACATAATCATGCAACACATATAAGGATGTATACTCGACCAGGATATCTCGGATAGTACTTTCGTACCTCTATCTCAGCAAGCCTAGCCTTACGCAACACCGCTAATCAGGTCTAGAACAAGCCTACGCATCAAAAGCATACCCAATGAACAATACTACCATGCTCGACTAGCAAAACCAGTACTACCAAAGGTTTAGGGTTTACCTTCGTCCGTCGACAGCCCTTTGATGTCGATTGCCTCGTAACTCAGGCGCCGCTACGCTACCAATCCTGGCAGCTCTTGGCTATCGCTCGACCAACAACTAACCCTAGAAACCTTCCAAACCTCTCAACTAGGAGACACAACTTCAAGAATTTGCAATCCAAAATGAGGAATTCCGAGCACTATATATAGGCTATGTTCGGATCCACCGAACACACTTCGGAACGTCCGAACTCCTACGTGTCCATCGGCTCTTGACACCTCATGATCGGATCCACCGAACCTATACTTCGGATCATCCGAACTTGCATGCAAACTGACGTGTCGATCAACTCTTGACACCTCATGATCGGATCCACCGAACCCACTTCGGATCGTCCGAACTCTTCGGTGCTACCGAACCATCTTCGGTCCGTCCGATCATGACCATGGTCAAAATTACACATTAAACCTTCTTAATTACCATTAATCCGTTAATTACCCAATTTGGAATTCAGGCTACTACAAAGGCCCTGATGCGGTGGGATATAATAACCGTTCTTTTGGCCTCGCCCATTAGAGGAGTAACATATAGGGGACTGATCAGTAAACCATGAAAATGAGATGATTTTCAGTGCTATGTTTGTACTTTGTTTATATTCGACTCAACATGCTTACTATTGAAATTATGATTTCATTGAAATTATGATAATATATATGTATAATTATCACCTTGATATTCGTTATGCCCGATCGGTCCCCATTTACTGAGTATTTCCCAAGTACTCACCCCTTACGTTCCCACCCCAGATAAGAACGAGGAACAAATCGAAGATAAGGAACAAGAATACTTTTGGGGATGGTGATCCGATTCAAGACCAGTCTCGTTATTCTATCTTTTAGTTAATTTCTCGTATTTTACGCTTCCGCATTTCGTTTCAGTCGCATTGTAAAGACGATTATTGATTTATATAATAGACTGGCTTTTGGTTATTTGATTTATTACATGGCTTGTTGTTATACGATTTTAATTGTTGAACAACGCCGATGGCACGTCTCGGTTTCGGGGCGTGACAGAGACGCCGAGTTGTTGGTACAAGAAATTTGATTCCTATATCATGAGCCTTGGATACAATAGACTGAGCGCAACCCTTGTACATATTTCAAAAGGTTTGGTGATGATTATATCATTTTGCTGTTGTTTGTGGATGAAATGTTTGTAGCAGGCCCCACATAGATCATGTCCAAGGATTGAAGGCTCAATTGGCTAGAGAATTTGATATGAAGGACTTGGGACCAGTAAACAAGATTCTAGGGATGCAAGTTCACTATGATAGAAGTAACCGAAAAATTTGGCTTTCCCGAAAAAATATTTGAAGAAAGTCTTGCGACGCTTGAACATGCAAGATTGTAAGCCAATCACGACCCCTCTTCCCATTAATTTCAAGTTATCCTCCGAAATGTGTCCTAGCAGTGAGCAGAGAGGATGGTGATGTCTCAAGTACCATATGCATCAACAGTGTTCGTCATGATTTGTACAAGACCGGACATTGCTCAAGCAGTGGGAGCAGTTAGTCGGTGTATGGCAAATCCTGGAAGAGAGTATTGGAGCACGGTTAAGAGGATCCTTATATACATTAAGAGTACCTCAAATGCTACATTATGTTATGGAGGATTGGATTTTATACTCAGGGGCTATGTTGATTCAGATTATGCAGGTGATCGTCGATTCAGATTATGCAGGTGATCCTGAAAAGAGAAAATCTACTACTGGTTATGTGTTTACACATGTAGGGGGAGCAGTTACCTCGATTTCAAATTACTAACAGTTGTGAGATTCTGCAAACACTCATCAAACGTTGCACCAAAAATAGAGAAGTCATCCATATATATTTCAAAAAGGTTTCATTCATATCATGGAATATTGCAGTAATGGATCGTTGAAAAGTGGCAGGGTCATTACAAAGACCAAAGGCATATGTTTGAAAGCAAAAGTGCCATAAGAACAAGTGAAAGTGGTTTTCTCTTGATCCTCAGGTGCAATAGCAATCTGATTGTACCCGAATATCCATCTAGGAAACAATAAAACTTGTGACCTCCTAATCTTTCTAACATCTGATCAATAAAGGGAAGGAGAAAGTGGTCTTTATGGGTGGCATCAATCAACTTTCTATAATCCATGCACACTCTCCATCCCGTAACAGTCCTAATGGGAATAAGTTCATTTTTCTCATTAGTGATCACAGTAATCTCACCCTTCTAGGGAACACACTGAACAGGACTTACCCATGAACTATCGAAAATAGGATAGATAATACATGCATTGTGGGGACTCGGACACTGATCTTTCTTATTAGTCATCTTTGGGATTTAATTATCAGTTTGGATAAAACATGGTCTAAAAAATTTTCTTTTAAAATATAAGTGCGGAAGGTAATGACATCTATCTATTATACAAATCAGTATAATAATAATAAAAATCTTGTACAACATGCTTCTAGTTCAAACTAATCTCAGGTTCAACTACTAAATTCAAGTATTAAACCAGGTCTACAATAAGTCCGGAATCACCACGCTAAATTCGTCTTCTCTCATCATCTTCTCGACCCCGATCTTGCCTCACCTGTTGTCATGCACACATACAAAACAAGACAACAGCCGGATACTCCGGTGAGAATAAATCCCAGTATAAATCATGGTAAGCATGTATAGAAACAATCTAAATCATAAAACATGCTATCATAAACATATTCAAAAGTAATAGATTTCATAATCTATGAAATCAAATCAAAATAAGCATGCAACTCAATTCAGATAAACATGCAATTTAAATCAAATCATATAAACATGCTATCATAACTAAAAGCAAGAAACATGGGTTTCATAGTCTATGAAACCACATCTATAAACACATGTAGTTCTAGTCAAATCATGTCTAGACTCGACTCAACTATAACTCTAGGGATCCCGGTGTGAATAAGACGATCTATCACCTACTCTCCAATCGGGGTGACGGTACGTCTTATTCCTATACTTCGGTCTGATCTATATCCACATCTACAATAGGAGAGTGAATCTTCCCCTAAGTTGTGATACCACCGAACGTCTAGAAGTTTGACTGTTTCTGTCAGACTCTCCTATCTTAAATGCAATGCATAACAATCTGTAAACAAAGCAGTAGCAAATCAGCATATAAACAAAGCGTATTCATATCAGAATATAACAATAATCTAGTATGTGATTTTGTTGGGAAACTCAAATAGGATCTTATTTGAGTTGCGTCTTCCCGAATATCACATGAATTATACCTTTGTCGTCCCGGTCTGACGAAGACGATGATCTGTATTCAACTCTGTCCATATCAAATCTGAAATGACAATATCGAATACGCTGTATCAGTGAATAACTCAATACACAACATGTTCTGATCAATACTCAAATCGGTATACAATCTGATCAAAATCAACAGTATAACCATGAATCTCAATCAATATCATATCTGATCAATCTAAATCAATACTGAATCTGATCAATCTAAATCAACTGATGTTTCGACGGCATAACAATACAATCTGAATAACCCCGTCAATCTGAACATCACAAACATAATACTGGAACTCATAATCTGTGTCAATACAATTTATACTCTGAATACTAACACAATTCTGATATAGAATCTCAGTCAATATCTTTCACAAATCATAACAATTACATAAACAGTATGTTCTTTAATCTGTCTTCAATTCTATAATGTCTACGGTAGTAGAAACACCATATCTAAATCATATTCGATTCTAGCAACATCATATTTTCGAAACATCTTAAAACGTAACAAAACTTACGTCCTTGTGTAGCCCGTGTCGAGAGGAACTCAGAACTGAAGTCGGATTTGAATTCTGACGGACGGATTTCTCACAATCACAACTCTAAAAGGCGTAAGAATTTTCTCTCAAAGCCTCGGCCCTCTGTCTTGAATTTCTGAGGAATTTACGTGTAATCCATCTATATATATATTGCATGCAAAATCTGGAAACGTGTCTTATTTTTCAGCGACCACGCATGACCGCGGGTGCGGTCGTGTCATGCACCGCGGGTGCGCTCATGCTTCGGCATGCTTATCATTTTCGGAAATTCAGGACCGCGGGTGCGGTACATCTTAGACCGCGGGTGCGGTAACACCACCGCGGGTGCGGTCTTGTTCTTACCGCGGGTGCGGTGTCGCCTCGAATAAATTTTGCCAACTTTCTGTCCATGCACCGCGGGTGCGGTCTTGGTTGCACCGCGGGTGCGGTGTGGCTTCGGCCTTTCTTGCAAAAATCCACAATTGCATGACCGCGGGTGCACTCCTGTTCTGGGCGCGGGTGCGGTCTTGCAAACCCTATTTTCTCATGTATTTTCTTCCCTCATTGCATGTCATGCATTCTCATATCTTCCGAGTCTCACGTTAATGACGATTAATAATCTTGGTTATCGATTCTGTAATTCTTGGGCCTTACATTTCTCCCCCTCTTAGATCTGAGTTCGTCCTCGAACTCATAAACAATCAATTCAGAGATATCAGAAGAAATGCATAACAGAGTTTAAACTAAAACTCAAATATCTGATTCCGGTCTGGAATAAGAATTCACTAAGTATAATGTCACAATACTTCTTCAATCTTTCTGACAGAATCAATCTTGCCATGTTGGTTATACAACATCCGTATAAACCAATCATAATTCATAACAACCCATGCCAGTAGTTGTTACCTAGTCTGTTTATCCCAATCAAGGACATATGCAATCTTTTAGCGTCAAATACCAATCGTCATCATCCGACGTTGGTTTCTTAAATATGTCCATTCTGAACTGTCTTAATAGCTATTGTCATATAGTAATTCATACAGTGACAATAAGTCATAACAACTAGTGCTAACATCCAGTACTAAAGCTGTACCACAGTCTTCTAATATCTGGATAACCCATTCTGACTGCCTATCAATCTGTGAAACAATCTAAGAGAGAGTTCATGATATATTCTGTCACGAATCCAAACTCAAGCAAAATCACAATCTGACATAATCTACTGTGGCATTCTGATCTTTCTGACCACTTCTCTGACATCGATCTGTGTCATTTGGTCATGTTTGTACGTTATCTGGTACAAACTGATAGATATAGATTGAACAATCTATCAATCTTAATCATGTCATATCATATCACAATCTGTAGGAAATGGCAGTAATGTCATTACGAAAGCCATAGAAATGTACTCCCATTTCTATTTAAAACTATACAATTCTGTAATAAATCTTCTGATTTCTATCTTTCTGTCTTTTCTGTTAGCAATTCAGACATATCAGTACAATTTCTGCCAACATTTCGATACAAACTATGTCATAGCTGATCTAATCTGTCTATATCAAAACTATCTGTTCGAATATAATCCATTCTCAATTATCAAACTGGAAACTGAATCCACTACGGTGCATTTCTGACCCTATCTGTGATTTCCAATTCGAACTATTTGATACCAACAAATCAGTTAATAACATAAAGTAAAGAAGAAATACCTACCTGGTATTCGGCTCTGACTGTCGATATCAATTCTGTTATACAATTCTGAAGCATTCTGACATCACAAGATAATCAGTCCTAATACAAAACACAGAATCACATATCTGTTACTCTGATCTGATTACTGAAATCTAGTTCTGAACATTCTGATCACATTCTTGAATTACTGTAACTCTTGAATTCAACTCTGATTCGGTTGAAACTGTATATACTCTCTCTAGTTCACACTAATCTGTAGCATATACGGATTCAAAACACAGTAATATCAAATCAGAAACGAAATGTCAATATCCTATACAGATCTAGTGGGTTCAGAGAACTCATAAATAATGATTTCTGATGAACATCTTCATGTCATTCTGATCAACTGTTATATCTCATCTGCAAATAGAATATGCTTTCCAAAACAATATAAGATATCTCAAATACTGATTTAGAACAATAACAATACTCAGCAGATATGAAGCAACAGTCGAATGAAATAATCTGTCAACTCAGAAGAAATACATTTCTGACATTTCTGAACTTTTTGATCGCGATGTCATTCTCGGTCTCTGATTACACTCTCAACTGTATCAGAATCAATCAGAACACTTCTGAACATACTGAGTCATGCCGAAGAGAAACACTAAATCAAATGTAATTCCCAGCCAATACTCTAATCTACCAGTTCTTTCAATTCATTCTGTATCATTCTGTACATTCGATGTTATTCTATACTGAATTTCTAAATCAACAATCAGTATCTGATCTGAATTCAATTCTGAAATCTATCTTTCTTATATAAGCAAATCTGAAATCTTATCTAGGCAAACATCAGCCAACTCATACCGTATTGGCAAATCTGCCAATGCTAGGCTCGATCTCAGTAAATCTACTGAATACATAAAGATACCATCTGTTCCTTTCTGTATTCATCGAGTCATAGATAAAACAGATATCAAAGGAATTCTAAATCTAGAATTCTTACTGTGAAATCTCTACTTATCATCCATATCTGGTCTGAATCTTATATTCTTCTGAAAGGAATCTATAATAGTTCTGTACTTGTTTAGCATATTCATATCAATAATGCAGTCAAATCAGAAAACACAAGTATTTCACCATCTAACTCACTCTCGTTCTCATCTTACTGTAGTATACCATATTCTACAAAAATTTCTGATATCACTATTTCTTTCCCAACAAATAGGAGATCAATACTACAGTACAAACAAACCCCACGGATACATCATATATCAATGCAATTCAGTCTAAGATAATCGTAGGGAATGCATTAGTATATATCAATACATATGCAATCTAATCATAAAGAATAGTACCTGTTGTGGATTCTGGGTCTGTTTCTCAATTGAACGCTGTTCCCTAAGATCTTCGGGACCGTCTCTGGGGACAAACTTTAGCAAAATACCCCAGCTGTTTACAAATATTGCATCTACCAAGCACTCCTTGGCATTGCTCTGAGGAATGTTTCCCTCCGCAAGTCCTGCAATAGACTTCAGTATGACTTGGACTGGAACCACTTGAGCTAGAGGAACCACTTCCCACCTTCTTGAATGGCTTCTTTCGAGTTTTCAGCAAATCTTGCTTCCCACTCGTACTGCCGCGCTCATATCGAAGAGGGGATTGCTGTGTCTGGGGTTGCTTCACACACAACCTTGTCAATTGTCTAATCAGACTCGCCTCAGCTCTCTTTGCTCTACTCAAGATATCAGCAAAATGGTAAGGTCGCTGCAAATTCATAAATGCAACTACCTCCGAATTCAACCCTCTGATGAACTGATTCACTACAGCTTCATCATCTCTAGCTACATTAGGAGCAAAACGCAGTAGAGTAGAGAATTTAGCCACATATCCTTCAATATTCAGTTGACCTTGGCTCAAATTCTCAAATTCTGCTCTTTTGTTCTCTCGGTAGGAAACTGAGAAAAATCGTCGGTAAAATTCAGTTCTGAATATTTCCCACGAAATCACTGTACCTCTCTGTTCCCACATTCTTCTACTGGTGATCCATCAATTCCTGGCGGATTCTCGTAATTGATAAGGTACCATTTTAAATCTCTGTTCATCTGTACAATCAAGTAAATCGAACAGTATTTCAATGTCATCGAACCAGATCTGACAATCTTCAAATGTCTCGATACCACTCAGAATCGGCGGCTGCAATAACTGAAATTCTTTCATCTTTACTTCTAGCTAAGTTTCGGATGCATCTATCTGTTCAGACGAAGTACTGCCCTTTTCTGAAATTCTTCGAGGCGGTATATCTGATAATCAAACAGATTAGTACATAATTCTATACAATCTGTCTCAGCCCTCCTCTGATCATATACCTCTGATTCAGACTCGGTTCTGATTCAGTCTTGGTAATTACATGCTGTAATCAACTCAGATAACAAACAACATGTAATAGGAAAAGCGATAAATCATGCTAGCACACACAATGTAAGTCAACATTGAAATAAATCTCATGCTAGCAATCACATGCAAGGAAAGAAAATTCAATCTACCCCGCTCATTCTCCTCTATCTCAGTCTGACTCAATCTAAAGGTTCTATCAACTCTGACTATCTCAATCTAAAGGATCTATCGCTCTGATTATCTTCTCCTAAAGGATCTATCGCTCTGATACCACCTCTTGTGGGGACCCGGACGCTGATCTTTCTTATTAATCATCTTTGTGATTTAATTATCAGTTTTGATAAAACAGGGTCTAAAAATTTGTCTTTTAAAATATAAGTGCGGAAGGTAATGACATTTATCTATTATACAAATCAGTATAATAATAATAAAAATCTTGTACAACATGCTTCTAGTTCAAACTAATATCAGGTTCAACTACTAAATTCAAGTATTAAACCAGGTCTACAATAAGTCCGGAATCACCACGCTAAATTCGTCTTCTCTCATCATCTTCTCGACCCCGATCTTGCCCACCTGTTGTCATGCACACATACAAAACAAGACAACAGCCGGATACTCCGGTGAGAATAAATCCCAGTATAAATCATGGTAAGCATGTATAGAAACAATCTAAATCATAAAACATGCTATCATAAACATATTCAAAAGTAATAGATTTCATAATCTATGAAATCAAATCAAAATAAGCATGCAACTCAATTCAGTTAAACATGCAATTTAAATCAAATCATATAAACATGCTATCATAACTAAAAGCAAGAAACATGGGTTTCATAGTCTATGAAACCACATCTATAAACACATGTAGTTCTAGTCAAATCATGTCTAGACTCGACTCAACTATAACTCTAGGGATCCCGGTGTGAATAAGACGATCTATCACCTACTCTCCAATCGGGGTGACGGTACGTATTATTCCTATACTTCGGTCTGATCTATATCCACATCTACAATAGGAGAGTGAATCTTCCCCTAAGTTGTGATACCACCGAACGTCTAGAAGTTTGACTGTTTCTGTCAGACTCTCCTATCTTAAATGCAATGCATAACAATCTGTAAACAAAGCAGTAGCAAATCAGCATATAAACAAAGCGTATTCATATCAGAATATAACAATAATCTAGTATGTGATTTTGTTGGGAAACTCAAATAGGATCTTATTTGAGTTGCGTCTTCCCGAATATCACATGAATTATACCTTTGTCGTCCCGGTCTGACGAAGACGATGATCTGTATTCAACTCTGTCCATATCAAATCTGAAATGACAATATCGAATACGCTGTATCAGTGAATAACTCAATACACAACATGTTCTGATCAATACTCAAATCGGCATACAATCTGATCAAAATCAACAGTATAACCATGAATCTCAATCAATATCATATCTGATCAATCTAAATCAATACTGAATCTGATCAATCTAAATCAACTGATGTTTCGACGGCATAACAATACAATCGGAATAACCCCGTCAATCTGAACATCACAAACATAATACTGGAACTCATAATCTGTGTCAATACAATTTATACTCTGAATACTAACACAAGTTTGATATAGAATCTCAGTCAATATCTTTCACAAATCATAACAATTACATAAACAGTATGTTCTTTAATCTGTCTTCAATTCTATAATGTCTACGGTAATAGAAACACCATATCTAAATCATATTCGATTCTAGCAACATCATATTTTCGAAACATCTTAAAACGTAACAAAACTTACGTCCTTGTGTAGCCCGTGTCGAGAGGAACTCAGAACTGAAGTCGGATTTGAATTCTGACTGACGGATTTCTCACAATCACAACTCTAAAAGGCGTAAGAATTTTCTCTCAAAGCCTCGGCCCTCTGTCTTGAATTTCTGAGGAATTAACGTGTAATCCATCTATATATATATTGCATGCAAAATCTGGAAACGTGTCTTATTTTTCAGCGACCACGCATGACCGCGGGTGCGGTCGTGTCATGCACCGCGGGTGCGCTCATGCTTCGGCATGCTTATCATTTTCTGAAATTCAGGACCGCGGGTGCGGTACATCTTAGACCGCCAGTGCGGTAAAACCACCGTGGGTGCGGTCTTGTTCTTACCGCGGGTGCGGTCTTGGTTGCACCGCGGGTGCGGTGTGGCTTCGGCCTTTCTTGCAAAAATCCACAATTCCATGACCGCGGGTGCACTCCTGTTCTGGGCGCGGGTGCGGTCTTGCAAACCCTATTTTCTCATTTCTTTTCTTCCCTCATTGCATGTCATGCATTCTCATATCTTCCGAGTCTCACGTTAATGACGATTAATAATCTTGGTTATCGATTCTGTAATTCTTGGGCCTTACATGCATCAAGAAGTTTGATAGTCTCAGCCTTCACTATCTCTTGCGTCTTTGGGTTTAGTCTCCTCTGAGGTTGCACAAGGAGCGAATACATCTCTTCCATTAGGATTTTGTGGATGCAGATGGATGGATTTATTCGTTTGATGTGTGCCACCTTCCTGCCAAACGCCATCTTATGCTCTTTAAGGACCTTCAGCAGTTTGTCATCCATTGCATATGTAAAAACAACAGAAAGAATGACAGTTAATTTGTTATTCTCACCTAAGTACACGTACTTTAGGTGTTGAAGCAGTGTTTTGAGCTCAAGTGTCGGTGGTTCCTCAATACTTGACTTCTAAGGGGTCAATTCTCTGCAACTCCCCAAATCCTATAATTGTATCCTTATTGGCTTCTTCCATGGATGGTTGGCATTAAAGTCTGCCAAAATTTCATATTTTTCTACATCCAGTCAATCCTCCTTCAATTCACTAGTGAGAGTGGCTTCCAATGGATCCTTCATAGCATCCTGCACAAAATTACACATAAGTGAATCCAAATAATCAACCATAAAACAATCATTTGTGTGCAATGTGTGCTTAAGAGCGTTAAAAACATCAAAAGTGATTTTTTCTTCTCTCACTCTCAATCTCAACTTCCCTTCTTGTACATTAATCAAGGCCTTGCCAGTTGCAAGGACGGTCTCTCTAGAATTAAAGGCATTTCCATATCCTCCTTCTTGTCAAGAACCACAAAATCTGCAGGAAAAATGAACTTGTCCACTTTCACCAATGCATCCTCTATGACTCCTCGTGGATACTTGATAGATCTGTCTGCTAGCTGAAAAGACATCATCTTTGGCTTAGGTTCTCCCAATCTCATTTTTCTAAATAAACACAAAGGCATAAGGTTAATACACGCACCAAGATCACATAAAACTTTATGAAAAACAAAATCACCAATCAAGCAAGGAATAGAAAAACTCCCTAGATCCTTGAGTTTTGGTGGAATCTTGTTTTGTACTAATGCAGAACAGTTTTCAGTTAAATTTATCAGCAAACAAATATTAATGTACAATTTCTTAAATACTTCAAGGAACTTACCGAATTGCACATCAATTTTAGCTTTTTTTAGTGCTGTAGGAAAATGTGGAGAAATAACAATTCTAGGTTATGTAATGGGTGTCGGTGAAAAGTTAATAGATTTACATGTGGACGTGTCAGCCGCCTCCTCTCTTTGCTCCCCTTTTTCCTTCCCCCTTTGTTCAAGTACTTTTCCATTCTTCAGTGTTATAGCATTTACTTGATCTTTCGGATTAGTTTCAGTTTTTCTTGGCAAGATGTCCGGCTCTCTACTAGCGTTCATCTTATTCAACTGCCCTAATGGATTCTCCGACCCATTTATCAATGCATCCTGGTTCTATAGTCTAGTTTCCATGGATGATATGAATTTAGACATCATCTACTCCAAATTAGACTTTTTCTCTCTCGGCTCAGATCTATACATCGGTTGCTTTACATTCCACTGTCCTCCATGTGGCCGACTTTGACTGTTTTGACCACCCCATGAGAAGTTGGGATGTTGCCTCCATACATGATTATATGTGTTCAAGTATGGATCATTCCTAGGACGGTTTTGAGTCTCCACATGATTCATTGGTACCTCGTCTTGCACGTAGAAAAGATTACTGTCTTGACAATCCTTAGAGAAATGTCCCCCTCCGCATTTATCACAGAATGTCTCTTGAAGGTGCAACGCCATCCCACTCACATTCAAACTGTCTATCTTTCTATTCAACGCTTCTAATTGTGCAATTACAGCCAAAAAAATCAGTTACCTGGTAAACTCCTGAACTTCTCCTCTGATGGTTTTTCTCAGGTTGAGGTTGATAATTGCTAGCAGCCATCTCCTCCAACAACTCATATCATTCTTCAGCAGTGTTTCTCAAAAGATTCCCACAGGTCGCAGCATCTATCATGGTACAATTAAAAGATATTAAACCATAATAAAAAGTTTGGACAACTAATCCAAGAGGCAGCTCATGATGTGTGCATCTTCCCAGTAAATCTTTGTAGAGCTTCTAGGCCTCGTAGAGTGATTCATGCTCAAATTGAGAGAAGGTGGTTATGTCCCCTCACAACTTCACGGTCTTTGATGGAGGAAAATATTTCATGAGGAATGCTTTGGCCATGTCTTCCCTAGTCGTAATTGAACCTACAGGCAAACAATTCAACCAAGCTTTAGCTTTGTCACGTAAAGAGAAAAGAAACAAACGTAGTATAACAACATAATAAGAAACTCCATTAAATTTAAAAGTATCGCAAATTTCCAGAAATTCTGCTATGTGAGTGTTTGGGTCATCTATCGCAGTTCCCCAAATTGGACAGTATTCTGAATCATCTGAATAATGGTTGGTTTGATCTTAAATTGGTTGGCTCTGATGGTTGGTCTCACTGTGCTTGAATGTGCTCCATCAAGCGAAGGTTGTGCGTATTACAGTATGGCTATGCGCCTTGGCTCCTCGACACGTAGGTATTCATAATGCTCTTCCTCACGCTCGTTCATGTTCATCATGTCTTTAAGCCTCGGTTGTTGTCTTCATCCGCGGAGGGTTCTTTCAATTTCGGGATTGAATACCTCAACTTCAGATTCAAAAGACTTTGGTAAGCACCGAAAGGGATATATGCAAAGAAATTGAAGATATCAATTCAAATAAAACAGAATAAAGAATGATAAAGTAAAAAAAATGAGAATAAAATTGTCGATTAATAGTCCCCGACAATGGCACTAAAACATGATCAAGCAAATCTTATACTGTGAAATCCTCGGTAAAAAGTCAATCAAATTCAAGCTCGATACAATCGCATGTTCACGATGTCAAGTAATATTATAGTGTACACGTGTACGAGTATCTTTCCTCGAGAGACTGTATTTCACAATTATTATTTTCAATTATTAAACTTTTAGCATCGATAATTTGAATGGTTACTGAATACTAGAATGATTAAATAATAAATCAACGAAATGATTCAAGGATAAGATGATGAAATGAACAAATTCTTAGATGATTAATTAACATTCAATGAAAAATGAATTTGTTTGGAATCTTAGTTCACTTACCCCTTGTTAATATAATTAATTCGATTCGACAATGATCCATGCTTTTGACAGGCCATCCTAATTAATCGAACACGCCTTCTCGAGCTATGCCAAACTAACTCAACACAGGGAAGTAATTAAATCTCTTTAATTATTTATCAAATGTGAATTTGATGTCGTTTTATGAAATCTCCTAACTTTCGACATATTGGACTATGACTATCAAAATGTATCTAATTTCATATCTCTATGCAAATTGTAAATCCACATACTATGCTACTCGTTCTTATCACAAGCTATTCTCTCGACCTCACTCGCAATATGAGATTAATATTAAAGTTAGCTACTCTTTAATAATGTGATGAAGAACAATAGCATAATCAATAATAAATCAAAAAACGAGAGTTAAATCAATTAAACATGGTTTCGGGGTAGGATTCCCTTAAATCCCAACAAATATGAAAATTTAGCTCCTAGAATTCATGATGAGCATATGAAAAACAATGTTGAAACTAGAAGTTCTAAACTATAAATACTAGACTTGATAAGAACGCGAAGAACGGTGCTCTGAAATCTTGAAATTCTTCAAATTCAAGCAAGCCTTCTCCTCCAAGCTCTTATGGCTGCTGAAAAGTCCTTTTCTTGCCCTAATCTTGCTTATATGCCACTTTTCCAGCCAAAATTGGTAAGCCTCACCCGGATAAAAAGAAATCACCTGCACAAAATTTTCCAAAATTGAACCCTGCTCGAGCGGTAAGATTCTACCGCCCGAGCGCTAACTCCTCTGTCTCTCGTCTCTCAAAGAACACAATATACAAAATGTAGATTAAATGCACAATATGTAGATTAAATTCAAATACAAAAAATACAAACACATACAAAACCAATGCACTAAAACACGTAAAAACGACACATATCAAAAATCAAAGATAAAATATGTTTCAAATTATAGACAGGTGAATTGATAATCGAGGAGGAGAAAATTTTAGAGTATGTGCTCAACAATCCAACTTGTGTATTGGGCTTTTATTGAATCTAATGTAAAACGATCTTTATTTTAATAATATTTTACAATTTTATTAAATTATGGCATTATACTTTATCTGTATACTCATACAAGTTGCATAGACAAAGTTCTTGAATATACAATAAGTACCATGAGGTCTGTCTCTCAACGTAAGATTATAAAATTCATTGGGAATATACAGTATGTTATAAACAGGTTCCTAGTCGAATGAGGAGTCTAGAAAAATAAGGACAAAGGTCGCTTGAGTTTGAGATTAACATATGTGATGTAAAGGCCATGTTTCATTGGTAAGGACATGAGATGTCCATTCACAAAGATGGCGATCATATGATGATACACTGAACAACCTTCCCTCATACTGTTCAAGTGGTTCTCACTTATCGAGTGTCTGCGGTTATGGTTGTATTCCATTAATCCTTTGACTCGGGACAATGTAAGAGCTATACGTACTAGCAAGCACTTTGATCCATTTACCGACTCCATTGAGGGGTTATCAGATGACGAGGTTGGGTGTTGTTTCGAAATACCTAGGAGAAAATACATTTTAGTCGTTGATTCACCGTTGCCTATAGGTGAAGATATCCTATATGATCTGATGAGTTAATAATGTAATGATTATCTGGCTAGAGCAAGAAATGTGCTTTAGGAAAATGATTGCTAGTTGCACATACCATTTCACTATTAGTACTCAAAGATAAATCAAATCGTTATCGAATTTATATGCAACTCTCGATATATCCATGGTTGCAGATTCGATCGGATACATATGTGTTGGACCATACTATACACTAATCATGACTTAAGGTTCTTGCAGGAACTATCAGCGATACCTAAGGGATCATGAGGTGATGCTACTAAAAGTTCTTACCATGACCTGATTGGTGCAATCAGAAATGAGTTCTTACATTCTTGATCAAGGAATTGGTGAAAGGAATTGAGCTAATTAGGGTAAGTCCAAATAAGAATAAATTTTATTCTAAATCTTATGGAGATGTGAACTCACGGCTAGCTGTATTCCTGAATCATTGAAGATCACAGAAGTATCGGATACTATGTTCCCGTTGAGAAAATCAAAGTTCTAAGAGTTGAATTTGGAGACTATAGTTTGATGGAGATCAAACAAAATGCTTTTAAAGGATTTTATAAGCTTATTCCATAGGATGAAAAAAATGGAAGTTAGCTTAATTGCTAATTGTGGAAGGAAGATGAAACTGCAGTTCACTAAACCGACAGCTGCCCAATATAATAAGTGAAAATTTTGATCTTCGTAATTTTCAATTCTGATTATATGAACAAGACTTGTATCCCTTTTCAATTTTCATTATACGAACAAAACTTGTATCCCTGACACATCGGCACTGTCAAATCACCGATCGGGGTTATAATAAGTTTGAAATCATTTATTTAATGAATTTAGAATTTACTTATTAAATGATGGTATTAGTAGTGGTGACTATTAATATGTATAAATTCTCATAAAATGTTCTAGAGGTATATAGATTTAATTAACTAATAAGTTAATTATATAAATCAAATAATAATTTAATATGTCTATGCATGTATTAAATGTCCATGTGTAAATGTATTAATGTTTATATACACTTTATATGAGATATAAAATATTAATTTATCATGTATTATCAAAGTTGATAAATAATGATGTAGTAATAATGTGAGAATTTATTTAATGAAAATTAAGAGTACTGGCGAGACAAAGATTAGAAATCCTGATAGAAGAGGGATTCCTAAGGGGATCAGGAGTCGCACTCTATAAATATACCATAAGGGGGCATAAAACATAATTACAGAATTTTTGCACACAATACAAGCAAAAGGTCCGCAAAAATTTGTTATGCCTTCCAATAAACTCTGGGCCATCCCAATTAATTTTGTTGAAAAATTTGGCCACCAAGTTTCTTCAGTGGCCGCACCCCGCGCTGGTGCACCAACTCAGGATTTTGAAAATTCGGACGATCCAATCTCAACGCACAAATCGTTTGGCTTTTCTAGTGAAATCCAAGCGAGGAACATATTCTCTGATCGTAGATCAAATTTGACGATCAAGAGGAAGAAGATCGGTCTGTATGGACATACAAGAAGATTATATCCACTAACTCCGGATTTGTATGGTGTCCAGTTATATTCGGACAGGTATACAAACCAGACACCCTATGAATGTTAAATAAACAAACGACGTCGTCCAATGACAGTTTCAAACGTTGAAACAAAAATTTATAACTTTTGTTGCGTCTTGGATGAGAGAAAACGATTCACTAACAAAAAATACATGTATGTCCTCCCTTGCAGTTGAAATATGTTTCCCTCATTCCCACATACTCGTTAGATATTTCCGAGCTCTTGTCTTTTGTACATTCTATGTACTCCCGGTTCTCCACCTACAGTAACTCATTCTTTCAGCCATTAAAAATTTAGCTTCCAAGAACTAAACCTACCAGTATGGGTGTTCCTACTCTCAAATGAAAATAATTTAAAATTAGAAGAACTATTTCAGTAAATAAATAACTTCCATCCCAAAATAACAGCCCTATCAGCAAAAATTCATCAGCCAGTGCCCCAATTTTATAGCAAAAACAATCAAGACAACTACACGTACCCAAAGTGGTAATATGTGTTAGAGTAGATGCCCTGCAAGTCAACTATTGACTAGGGATTTTATTAACTCAGTTGTAAAGAACAATCTTTATTTTAATATAATTCATTATTTCATGGTTTGTTATTTCTTTATCTGTATACCCATGTTATCAAATATAGATAAAGACCTTGATTATACTTTAATACAAATGAATCGTAATTCGATGTTGAAACTCATTTGTAAACACTGTATGATCTAAATTCGTTCCTATTCGATTCAGCCGCCTAAAACATGGATAAAGGTCGCTTGAGCTCGAGACTAGCTTCTGCGATGTTGTGCACTGCATTTCTTGATAAGGGCATAAAGATGTTCAAATATGGAGATGGGTAGTCATATGATGATTATACCGAACAACCCTCCCTCGGACTTTCCAAGTGGTTATCATTCATCGAGAGGATAAGTCCGTGGTTATGACTGTACAGCATTAGCCCTTACGACCCGGGACAACACTGAGACTCTATATGCTAGGGCCGTGCTTTGACTCGTTTACCGGCTCCAGGAGAGTCATCAGGTGACGAGGTTGGGTATAGTTGCGACACATATAGGAGCCAGTGCATTGTAGTCGGGGATTCACCGTTCACCTGCGGGTGTGGATATCCTATGTGATCTGATGAAATAATAGTGCATGGAATCTCTGGTCAGAGTACGAGATGTACGTTGGAGAAGGAGTTCTCCAATAGTACACGCGATGCCACTATTATTGTTATCACATAGTTATCGAATTAATCTGCAACCATTGGTATGCAACCCTCGATGAACCAATGGTTGCAGATTCGATCGGGATATATGAGATAAAGGGACCGTACTGTACGTTAATCGTAATCGACCGATTCTTGCAGGTACTATCAGTGATACATAGGGGATCATGGGGCGGTGCTACTAGACGCTCTTACCATGACCCGATAGGTGCAATCAGAAATGAGTTCTGACATTCTTGATCAAGGTGTTGATGAAAAGAATGAGGCTAACTAGGGTAAGCCCGAATAAATGATTATGTCCTGAATCACAATGAGCTGTGAACCCACGGCTAGCTGTATCCCTAAATCATTGAGGGTAACACAAGCACTGGATCGTTTGTTCCCGTTAAGAGAATGAATTCAAGAAATTGAATTTATATTATATAGAAAATTCAAGGAGTTGAATTTATGATAATTAAGTTTTGAGAGAATAAATTGTAGGAGTTGAATTATAAAATTTGAGAACTTAATTTATTAAACTCAAAGGTTGGGTTTATTAGATATTAAATTTTGAAGATGATATAAATTCAAGGAGTTGAATTTATAATTTAAATAATAAATTCAAATGTTGAATTTATAATGAATTTAATTAATTAAGCTCAAAATTTGAGTTGATTAAAAATTAAATTAAAATTGGTGGGAAGTATATTTGATGGGCTTGTAGGAGTACAAGTCCAACATACTTAATAATTAAAGTTTAATGGACTTGGATTAAATTAATTAAACTAGTTGGACAAGCCCAATTGATTAATCAAACACATTAATGTTAATTATATGTATTAGGTCATGGGTTAATTATAAATAAGTGAGAACAAAATAAACCCTAGCCACCACCCTAACTTTTTCGAGAATCCATCCTCCAAGGAAGAAAAAAAATCGGCCACCTTCTTTTGAGAAAGATTTTGAGCCGTCTCTCAAATAATTTTCTCCTACGTAAAATCTCTTCCAAATTTACTAGTGCAATTTGGAAGAGGATCAAACAATTCAGTCGTGGACCTGATTAGAAGAAAAGAAAGGAGTCTCTTGAAGAAAGTTCGTAGGGATTCATCAAGAACTAGATCTGTCATACCGGATTAGTTGGTGCCACGTGATTTATTCACCAAAGGTATAACTTTTAAACTCCATATTAATGTTTATGTTAAAATCATATGAGCGCCCAAAGCAAAACATATTTTGATTATCAAAATAAACAAAATTTTTAAACTTCCGCTGCGTTTGGGCGTGTTGAAAACCCAGATCCAACGATATGAGCCAAAAAAAAGGATCAAATATTATTCTAAAGCTCTATGTTTGGCTATCTAAAATCAGTAAATCCTTTCTTAGCACCATCAATAACACAAGAATATAATTAAAACATAAATTCAGTAAATATGCAATGGAACAAACCGGTTTGGCACACTACAATTTTCTGTCGTAATCACATTTGATGATCTTTTAAGCACAAGTTCGAGCAAATAATCCAACCCCAAAAAGTCTGGAGTATTGCATTCTCTATTCAAAAAATCTTCTCCAACCCATATTCTCTAAATTTTATAAATTCTTTATTTTTTATTCCAAATTATTTAATATAAAAATAGTAATTAGGTAATATGATATTAAACAAATTAAATTAAACGTGACTCATTTTTTTAAAACATAATTCATTTATTTTGACATCAAATTTCAAGCCACATACAACATTAAAACACATACATAGATCGATATAATTATAAACTACACATGATTTAAAGACTAATGTTCTGAATTAGAGTATTCCTCCCACAAATGGTCAATAAGAGCATCTCGGAGTGCATAGTGAGCCGATTTGTCTTTGATTTGACGATGACGTGCAAGAAACTCTTGGAAACGGACGTGTTCATCACGCACCATTTCAACTACAGCCTTGCATGCCATATCCACATGTCGTAATCAGCTACAGCCTCCAAAATGATTGTTGGTCTTCCACTCCGACCAGTATATTGTCCTGCCCAAGCCGTTGGACAGTTTTTCCACCCCCAATGCATACAATCGAGGCTTCCAAGCATCCCCGAAAATCCACGTTGTTTTCCAATATGGAGAAGTCTTTCAATGTCCTCGGCGTTAGGAGAGCGAAGCTACAAGTCGCCAAACACCTCTATCGTTGCTCGACAAAATCTCTTTACACTTTCAATCGCAGTGGACTCTCCGATTTTAATATACTCATCTGTCGCATCTGCCCCCACACCGTATGCCAATATCCGCATTGCAGCAGTTATCTTTTGGTATGGTTTCAACCCAGGCCGACCTAACGCATCCGCTTTTTGTACGAAGTAATTGTCCTGCTCTTGAATGGATGTCATTATTCCACTCTCATATGCCATATCCCACTATCCCACTATCGAATTGTCACATCCCACTATCCCACTCCCATATCCCATATCCCACTATCCAACTCCCACTAGCCCACTATCGAATTGTCACATCCCACTATCCCACTCCCACTATTTCACTATCGAATTTTCACATCCCACTATCCCACTCCCACCATCCCACTATCGAGTTGTCACATCCTACATACTTGCTCAAAGAACAACAAAACATTTGGCAGAAAAAAGCAGCAAAAGGTGATGGAGCCGACAGATCTTCTAATCTGTTTGGCCAGTTCTTCGGCGGAACTTCTCCATCCGGGTCCGATCTAGGAGAGTACTAGTGTTTAGTCATCATTGCAGTGGAATAAAAATATGTCAATGTGTATTGCTTGTGAGTGTTTGTTTTAAGTTGTTGGTTTGTTTTATGATCGTCTATTTTATATGTTTTAATGTGAACTGTTTTTTATGTTTTAATGTGTATGCATGTTTAATTTATCTCAAGTTAACTAATTCGATTTGTGTTGAAAAAAAACATGTAATGTATCATTTCACAATCTTATTTAATTATTATTTTCATTTGTTTTTTTCATCAAAATAATTCAATTACAATAAATAAATAAATAATAAAAATGAGAAAACTTGAAATAAATTAAATAATACCAAAAAATCATTAAAATTTAGTAAAAGTATTGAAATAAACATTTAAATATATGAAATTAATAAAAAAAATTAAAGGGTGTACTTGCAATTTTGGAGAATGGCATTTTCGTAAATAATGCCATTCTCCAAAATATATGGAGATGGAGTTGAGATTCTCCATTTTTGGAGAATCACTATTCATCACTTCAAAATGGAGTAGGTATATGGAGAATGGTTGGAGCAAGATTGATACTCCATTTTGGAGATTTTCTCCAAAATGGAGAATGGTTGGAGTTGCTCTTAGCAGGTTATTCGCCATCTTTTAAAATGTTAAAATTTTAATGTAATTCATATTTAGCTTAGTTGATAGAGTGTTGCTTTCTTAAGTATCAAGTTGTAAATTCAATTTCTACTGTGGGCTTTTATCTATTAATTTTTTTAATTCATATATCAAAATTATAACGTAGTCTTTCACAATTTCTTATAATTAAATTTTTTATTGTACAAACATGATGCATATATAGATGCACTAATATTTTTGAAAGAACCTTCACATATTTACTAAGGTATTTCCTAAAAATTCCTAATTTGTTCCACGTTTCACTCTTGCACATGTCAACCCGACTTTAAGTTGGAGAGCAATGACGTACCTAGAATTGTATGTGCCCTACATTTTTATATATATATATATCTATGTTAATATATAATCATATCTCGACTGGTACATGTCAGCATGTAGTCAGTCATCTACGAGTGAGCAATAATAATTAAATATCATTCAACTTTTCGATTGTGGGATCGTAACAGGGTTCAAGCCCTGAGTTACTAAACTGACCATGGTTCGCCGAAACTGGTGTTCCGGAGCCGGACGGAACACCATTTGCGACGGTTTTGTTTTGCACCGTCGCCGATTTAACATTGGTGACGGGTTTAATAAAACCGTCGCTATATTTAGCGACGGTTTGAATACAACCGTCGCAAAAGTAAACATGGCGACGGTTAAATAAATACTGTCGCTAAATTTAGCGACGCTTTTTCATAAAACTGTTGCGAATTCGAATCAGCGATGGATTTAATAATGCACGTGTCTTTGCTTTCTAGTACAAATAATGCAATTTGTGTTCAATAAATTGTTAATAAAATTTTAATACAACAAATAATCTATTTAAATGATATTTATTTTAATTTTTATATTTCTAAATATTTTCCAAAATTTTTAATTTTTATATATTTTTAATATTTTTTTTAAATATTCGTTCCGCGAAATTTCATTGTGACTGGAACGGATGCGATCTCCGCGACCGCGACAGCGAACCATGAAACTGACCCAAATATAATGCAAAGCCAATCTGTCTGAGTTGGTACAATAGTTCCGCGGGCAGTTGGGACAGCTTACGCACTTAAAAAGGCAGGAGTGTTGAGTATCGAGGCCAGTCGTATTCGCGTGGCCTGCTCCGTACGCCTAGTGGTGGGTTGAAGGTCGGCTCACTCAACTCGTTAAATTACACATAAAACTTTCAATTTTGTTAGTTTTATTATTGATACCCTTGTAAGAGCCCGGGTCATGGATGACCCGGAATATCAAATGGATTCCCAAATTCGAGTGAGTCTGCAGATGAATTCTTCTGGAGCCGGGCAGGTGAAAGCCCATGCTCTACTCTCCGGGCAATCTTAGGCTCGGGCTCTTGTATAAAGCATTCTACCCGGGCACCTCGATAACAGTGTCGTATTCAAGTGGTTCAGAAGATAAGATCTTGTCTCGAGAAGCGCACCCGACATAATCCTATTGATGTGATACGATGGGAAAATAGGACAGCTTGACAGGAAGTCAACATCAAATGCTATGAGTGGTAGGTGTACACGCAAATCGAGGTCATTATTACTTCTCCTACTATAAATACCAGGTTCTCTCTTTACATATAGAGATTCATTCATTTACACCAATCACACAGCCATTACTTGGCTACATTGGTTTCTTGCTTGAGTACCCTGCTGACTTAAGCATCGGAGTGGTCACGCCGGACACCCCTCCGGCGCCCATTCACGAGTTCCTTTCATTGTGTGCAGGTTACAGCTGAAGCCATATTACGGAGATATATCTCATTGCTCTTATTCCCATCATTATATTGATAGCAGATCCGGTGGAGCTCCCGACCCGGCTCACCCATTTCACCAGGATCGCATCAATTATAAAAACGTTGTGTAATATACGTCGATGTGAATTAAAAACATTATTATTTATATCAAATATTTTTTATTACATCTATAAATCGGATCAATCTGTCGCATATGATACATTCAATGATGAGGGTGGTCCGGCGTGTAACCTTTTTTAAATCCTGGACCAGTACTTTCATTTAGTTGATTAAACTCAAGTGGACCAAATTAAGTGCTGCCTCCTGCCGACACACACATCAGTTGCCTAATAAATTTACCTTTAAACGTACTTCATCTGGACCAGTTTTCTAACAACTCTTATCATGTGGTATAAGTGTGTGTGTGTGTGTGTGTGTATATATATATATATATATATATTATATATATATATATATATATATATATATATATATATATATATATATATATATATATCACTGTGTGAATGGTATTATATACCACGATCGAGTAAGCATCCATGCTGCATGCGTTTTAATTATATTAATTAGTATACATTATATTTGTTTGTAAGTGATGAATGATGCTAAAATTATACGAATTGTTTACGTACCTATTAGGTGCATGTGGAATATAAAAACCAAAACACATATTATTGTGGCGACCAAATTTCTTGTCACGCATGATAAAGTTTGGAAACAGCTAAAGTATTTTAACATTTAAAACTGAAAATTATTCTCATTATTATTAAAATCAAGATGTTATGTCCCATGGCCCTTTTTTTAAATTACTGTTGTTGTTTTCCTTTCATTTTTCACGTCATATCCTTAAAAGTAATCGACATGCTATAGCGATTCATGTTGTTATAGTATCGTTTTCTCGTATCTAAGGCGTAACGAAAGTTTAAAAATTTTAGTTTCGACGTTCGAAAATTTCCTTGAACATTGTATGATTTATAACATTCATAGCGTGTTTTAATTTATTTATCTTCACGTAGTTAATAATGGACACCAAATAAATCCGATATTAGCAGAGTTGGTCTTTCTAGTAAATCCCTACAAACGGCTCTTCATCATTTGATCATTTAATCAAGTCCATGATCGAAGACTGGATTGTTAGAGTAGATGTCATGTAAGCCAACGATTGGCTAAGAAATTTAATGACTGAGTTATAAAAAACAATCTTTATTTTAATATAATTTACATTTCATAGTTTCATTATGCTTTATCTTTATACTCATGTAATCGACATAGATAAAGACCTTGATTATATTTTAATACAAATAAATCATAATTCAATCTTGAAACTCATTTATAAACACTATATATTTTAAATTTGTTCTTAGTCGATTCAGCCTCCTAAAAACAAGGATAAAGGCCTTTTGAGCTTAAGACTAGCATATATGATAGTATGTACTGTGTTTCATGATAAGGGCATAGAAATGTCCAATCATGTAGATGGGTAATCATATGATGATTATACCAAACAACTCTCTCTCAGACTTTCCAAGTGATTATCATTTATCGAGAGGAAAAATCAGTGGTTATGATTATAAATCATTAGTCCTTACGAATCGGGACAACACTGAGACTCTACATATTAGGATTGTGCTTTGACTTGTTTACCGACTTTGTCCTCTCCTGATTTATGAAACTAACAACAGTCGTCGTCTCGTAGCCTGCTTGCTGGGATTTCTTTTATTAAATGGTAAGCAGGTGATATCGACTGTTATATATGATAATCTGAATTATAAGAGACACTGAAGGGAGATACGACACTGGCGATGAACAAAGTGAAGAGTACAATGTCTTCCTATTCATGAGTTAGAGCTATGAGTTAAGGATTTAATGGTCTATAGTAGCTACATCCTTATGGGCCGGGTATCTTAAGGGTCTATTAAGCTTTAAAGGATGCTATTATAGAGCTATAAGATGTAGTTAAGGGGTATTCTATTTGGTATAGATCACCTTGTATGTACGGGACATTAGCAAGGCCAAAAGATGGCGAAGTTGGGCGATGATAATTAAAATTTGGAGAGAATAAATTCAAGGAGTTGAATTTATGAAGATTGAGAGTTTAAAATATTAAACTCAAAAGTTGAGTTTATAAAAGATTAAATTAATTGTAGTAGGAAATATATACAATGGGTTTGTAGGAGTACAAGTCCAACATACTAATTAATTAAAGTTCTCAACGGACCTTAATATAATAATTAATTATATTAGAGGAATTAGTCAAATTAATTAACTAAGCCCATTAAGATTAGTTAAGGAACCCTAAATTTATAATTAAGAAAACTAGATTAAGAATTCAATATTTAGTAAGGAGGTCACAAAAACCCTAGCCTCCACTACATGCAAAATTTGAAAATTCACTCTCAAAACACTCCAAAATTTTGGGGTGGTGGTACGTTCTTATTCACGGACTTTATAATCTCAAATCTGAATAAGAACATACACCCACCTACACTCCCGATCGGGGTGGTGGTACTTTCTTATTCACGGACTTTGGCCCTTTCCATATCGAATACTAGTAATAGAAGAAACTCCAATTCTATCCACTTCGATATGACCAAACATCCGGTGTCTTGACCTATCCGTCACAGACTTTGGCACTTTCGCCAAATCACTACCCTGTGACAATGTGCAATGTGCCCGTGACGATTCCATCACTATCAGGCACTCCTGTCACGAGATCAATCGTCTACGACTAGGTGTATCCGCCTATAACTCAATACATAAATCAATAAATCAAAGATATCAATTCCATTCAATTGCAAATATCAATGCAATAAAGTAAAGTATGTGATTTTAGGAAACTCAAGTCAAGTCGACTCAAGTTGTGCAATCCCGTATCAACATCAATTTATACCTTTCTCTTCTCGGTCTGATGAAGTCGAAGTGTCGAAGTCAAATCTGTCCATATCCAATCTGAAATGACAATATCGAATAGACTTTGTCAATATACAGCTCAATTCAAGGCCTGTTCTGATCAATACGCAAATCAAGACATAATATGATCAATGTCAACGATACAACGATACAATCTCAATCAAACGAATCTGATTAATATCAATCTACTGATGTTTCAACGACATAACAATACAATCTCAATGACCCCGTCAATTTTCACACCACAGATATAATAACACGGCTCATAATCAATATCAGTACAACCCATAATCTCAACAATAACAGATTATAATCTCAAATCTGTATAATCTTGCAATACCAGCAATACAATATCAGTATATACGAATCAACAACTCACCCGACCCAAGTCTGAATATCATTGATATACCCAGCAATACAATATCAGTCAGATATCAATCCCAACACTTCATAATCAATAACAACACAAAGCTGATATCAATTCAATCTAATCACAATCAAATCAACTCTGAAATTCATAATAATTTCATACGGTATCTGTTCTTCGATCCGGTTTCGATTATACGATGTCTGATATCGTAAGAACAAAATATATCAATTGTATTTGATTCTGGCAGTATCATAATTACAAAACATATCAAAACGTAATTAAACTTACGTCCAGTTGTAGTTCTCGTCAATAGAAACACGTTATCGAAGTCGGATTGAAAATCTAACGGACGGATCGAAATATAAAGGCGTGAGGATTTCTAAGAGACTTTCTCGTTTCCCTTTTTGATAATTCTCAAGAACAATTGCCATTTGTTATATATATATATATATATATATATATATATATATATATATATATATATATATATATATATATATATATACATATATATATCTATATATATATATATATATATATATATATATATATATATATATATATATATATATATATATATACGTTGCATGTGAAGGAAACGTGGCTCCTTTTCCACGAATCTCAGTCGGCGCTCGGGCGGTTGATAATTACCGCTCGGGTGCTGAACACTCGGCTACTCGGCTTGTGATGCACTGGCGCTCGGGCGGTCAAAAACTACCGCTCGGGCGCCAGACGTTCTGTCCACAAAATATTCTTGCTGAACATTGGCGCTCGGGCGGTCATTAACTACCGCTCGAGAGCCACACTTTCTGCCCAAAATATGCTCCTGTGGTGCATTGGCACTCGGGCGGCCCTTTTCTACCGCTCGGGCACCAACAGTTCTGTACAAAATATTGATCTTGCATTGTACTGACGCCCGGTTCTCTACTCGAGCTCCTACACTTTAATTTTATCAATTAATCAACATTTGATGACAGTAATTTAAATCTCGGGTATTACATTTTTCCTCCCCTAATATCTGATTTCGTCCTCGAAATCACAGACAATCAAATTATCTCAGAAGGAAATGTATAACAGAGTCAATCAGAAAACTCACATCAGTGAAACAATTCTAGAATCTCGCTCTCATCTCGAATTCGGTCTTCCAAGTAGCTTCTTCGATATTCTAACAACTCTATTTAAACTTCAGCAGCAGAATAGTCTTCATTCTGAATTATCTTTCTTCTACTGATTTTGATTTCAAATCTGGAATAATAATTCAATAAATATAATATCATAATATAACTCGAAGTAAATCTGATAAAATCAATCTCAAAATACTGGCTATACAACATCCGTATATACCAATCAACAACTCATAACAAATTAACATCAACAGTTGTTATCAAATCTGCTTAATTTTAGGTAATTCAATATTCAATCTTCTGCCTCAAATATCAACAGTCATCGTCTGACGTTGGCATATTTAGTCTGTCTATTCTGAGCGTCTTCCTTTCTTTTTTGAATCAGCTTCACCAGTCATATCTCCGTTCATATCAGATCCAATCTCAGGAACCTTAGAGATATTATCTAATAAAGAAGGAAATCTGCACTTCTTGTCGTATAATACTTCAACGATATTATTTCAGTACTCGTTTAGTAACAGTTGCGGTATGATAATTCTCACAATGACATCGAATCTTGGCAAATAGTGATAAAATCAAGCACTACAACAACTCTAATCATATCTCCCAATGTCGGGATAATCCACTCTGACTCTCCGTCGGTCAGTGAATGATATGCAGTAATCATATATAACTTCGTACCCACTCTTGCTGTACACTCTGCCAAACGTGCAAAGTCAACCAAAATCACGGTCTGATATACTCACCTTTCGGCACTTCGTGCAATCTGATCAGTTCTTTGGCAGAAGTCTCAGTAATATAGTCATATATGTACGTCTTCATGTACGAACTAGCGCCCGCAGACTTGGTCAGTCTGTTACTCTTAACTCAAATTAATGCTCAATTCTGAGAGGAATACGGTAGCTTTATCACGATATTCCAGGAAACGTAATCACATTTCCATTCAGGAATCGATAAGCTATATAACCACTCTCCTGGTTTCTTTCTTTCTATCTTTATATGTCGGTAATTCAGACGTTTTAGTACAACTCAGCCATATCTAATCTCATCTGTTTAAACTAAAACTATCTTTTCAATCATCAGAATAAATATTGCATCAATTTTTGTGCACTTTAGACAATACCTGTTGTTTCAGATCTAAAATATCGGGCACAACAAATAGGTTATTAATATATAACACACTGTCACAAACCTATTATTCTAATCGATGCCCCGCTCTGACTATCAATATCAAGTTCTGAACATTCTGATCAACATTCTGAACTGTTTAATTATCAAAATCAGCACTGATTCAGCCTATACAATATAAATTCTCCACTGTCTACTATCTGTTTCAAACACAGATTCAGAACAACAGCAATATTCAAACAGATTCAAAACATCACTCATCAATACTGATCTGCTAACTCATAAAACTGTAATTTCTGACAATGCTATCGGTTTTAGCCAACTGATCCCAACTTCAACTGTGCTAAAATCAACTGACATACTATCTTCTGATATAACATACCCTGAATAAAAGCTGTCTTAATCAAGATTCACAATTCAACAGTTTCTGTATACCACTTTCTATTTCTCAGAATATTCAATACAATATTCAGATATTCAACCAAATCAGTCATATTCTTCTAATATATCATAATATCACAGATAAAATAATCATAGATAAGACGAGCATAAAATCATCAGAATACTTCTGAACACAGGTTTCATCAACCCACAACGTAGCTGGAGCATCCCAAATATAACACTCAATCAAATGTAACTCTCGGCTAGTAATCTTCTAACTCGTCTTTCAATTCAATCAGTACTATCTGTCCAGCATTTCAGAAATAAGAACTGTACCTGATACGCAATCAATGCTGAAATCTATCTCAATTCTGAAATCCCATCTGAGAAAACATCATCAATTTCATATATCTCTGGCAAATCCGCCTATAATAAACTCTATTTCAGTATGTTAACTGAATACATAAGGAATCCCTCCCTTCCTTTCCGTAATAATCGAGTTCTCAACATCGTTCATATCTAAGGAATTCTAAGTCTGGAATTCTTACCGTAATTTCCGTTCATCAATCATATCTATCTAAATCTTTCAATTATCTGGAAAAATCAACGGTAACTTTGTACTTGGTTAACATATCAGCACCGATAATAAAATCGAAATCGGATAACCCAAGTACAATATAATCTAACTCAATCTCATATCTATCATACTGTAGCATACCATGTCTAATAGATATAACTGATACAAAACCTTTCTCCAACAGAAAAGAGATCAATACTACAGCATATAATAACTCAATAGACAAGGCATCTATCAATGCAATTCATTCAAAGGTAATTGTATGGAATGCATTAGTATCTATCAATACATATGCAAAATAACGATACAGGAAACAATTACCTGCAACTACATCGTCAGGTGTGTCCTGGCCTGGGCTGTGATTGAGGATTCGTCGGCGGTTGGAAAAAGTGAACAACCGATGATTGTCTACTAGGCGGTGCCACTAATCCCGATGGTTCTGCTCCCTGAGATCGTCGGAAACCTTTCTGTGGACAAACTCTAGCAAAATGTCCCGATTGTTTGCAGATGTGGCAACAACCAAGTAATCCTTGGTATTGCTATGTAGAATGTCTTCCTCCACAAGTTCTGCAATAAACTCCGGTATAACTCAGGCTAGAAATACTGGAGCTCGACAAACCACTCCCTAACTTCTTAAACTGTTTCTTGTGAGCTTTCAAGAAATCTTTCTTTCCCCCACTACTACTGCCCCTATCAAATCTAGACGGTGATTGCAAGAATTGAGCTAGAGGTTGTTGTTTCTGGGGGTGAGCAACATACGACATTTCTCGTTGTTGTATCAATCTTGCCTCAGCTCTCTTTGCCATGTTCAAGGCGTCAGCAAAATAATGGGGTCGTTCCACATTTATCAATGCAGATATTTCAGGATTCAATCCACTGATGAACTGATCCACTACAGCTTTATCATTCCCAGCCACCTGAGGAGCAAAACATAGTAAAGTAGAAAATTTTGTCACATATTTTTCAATATTCATCTGGCCCTGTGTCAAGTTGGCAAACTCTGTACTCTTATTTTGTCGGTACGATACTGGAAGAAATCTTTTATGAAACTCAATTTTAAAGATTTTCCACGTAGTTCTGGTGCCCTGCTGTTCTAATGCTTCTTTGGTTGCGATCCACCAATTCTTTGTGACCTCGTATAACTGATGCCCAATCAATCTAACTCTGCGTTCATCTGGGTAATCAAGTGATTCAAACAGCACTTCAATATCATTCAGCCAACTCTCACAATCATCAGACGTCTCAGTACCCCTCAGAATCGGTGGTTGAAATTAATGAAACCTCTTTAACATTGTTTCCATCGGAGTTTCTGACACATCCATCTGATAACCCGAAGTACCACCTGATTCTGGAATTCTTCGAGGAGGTATATCTGATTACCAAAAGAATTAGTAACCAAATACAACAAACCTGTTTCAGTCCTCCTATGATCATCTTACTGCTGATCAAGAATCGGTTCTGATTCATTCTCAATAATACATGTGATTAATCAAATCAGATAATCAAGTAAACATGTATTTCAAAGTAGTAAAACATAATGCCATGCTAGCATATAAAAGCATGAAAGAAAACTCAATCTACCCCGCTCACTCTATTCTATCTCAATCTAAAGGATCTATCGCTCTGATACCACCTGCTGTGGGGACCCGGACGCTAATTCATGTCTTAATCATTATTAATGTCAAATATAACAATTAAGAAAAGTGGGACTAAATTTTTTTCTTTTTAAATATAAATGCGGAAACATAATGTAATCTATCTGATATATATATATATCAATATCAAAGTACAAAACATGTACTACATGTCTCTATCTCAACTAGGTTCAACTACTATACATCCAGTGCTGAATCCTATTTTTCTTCTGGGCCCGGATCTCTACGCTAACAATAAGGAATTAACTTCTTCCTGATCTTGATCATGTCCCACCTGTTGTCAAGCACACATACAAACAAAAAAACAGCCGGATAACTCCTGTGAGAATTACATTCTCAGTATAAATCATGTATACATGCATTTCATATAAACAAACATAGCAGCATGAAACAAATATTCATAACATGTATGAAAATCAGGAACATATATAAATCAATAACATAAATCAATACAAACTTTGAATCACACTCCGTGATTCTTAGACTCGGACTCGACTCATCCTAATCTAGGGATCCCGATCTGAATAAGAACATACACCCACCTACACTCCCGATCGGGGTGGTGGTACGTTCTTATTCACGGACTTTGGCCCTTTCCATATCGAATACTAGTAATAGAATAAACTCCAATTCTATCCATTTCGATATGACCAAACATCCGGTGTCTTGACCTATCCGTCACAGACTTTGGCACTTTCGCCAAATCACTATCCTGTGACAATGTGCAATGTGCCCGTGACGATTCCATCACTATCAGGCACTCCTGTCACGAGATCAATCGTCTACGACTAGGTGTATCCACCTATAACTCAATACATAAATCAATAAATCAAAGATATCAATTTCATTCAATTGCAAATATCAATACAATAAAGTAAAGTATGTGATTTTGGGAAACTCAAGTCAAGTCGACTCAAGTTGTGCAATCCCATATCAACATCAATTTATACATTTCTCTTCTCGGTCTGACGAAGTCGAAGTGTCAAAGTCAAATCTGTCCATATCCAATCTGAAATGACAATATTGAATAGACTTTGTCAATATACAGCTCAATTCAAGGCATGTTCTGATCAATATGCAAATCAAGACATAATCTGATCAATATCAAAGATACAACGATACAATCTCAATCAAACGAATCTGATTAATATCAATCTACTGATGTTTCGACGGCATAACAATACAATCTCAATGACCCCGTCAATTTTCACACCACAGATATAATAACACGGCTCATAATCAATATCAGTACAACCCATAATCTTAACAATAACAGATTATAATATCAAATCTGTACAATCTCGCAATACCAGCAATACAATATCAGTATATACGAATCAACAACTCATCCGATCCAAGTCTGAATATTATCGATATATCCAGCAATACAATATCAGTCAGATATCAATTCAATATATATATATTATATATATATATATATATAATATATATATATATATATATATATATATATATATATATATATATATATATACGTTGCATGTGAAGGAAACGTGGCTCCTTTTCCATGAATCTCAGTCGGCGCTCGGGAGGTTTATAATTACCGCTCGGGCGCCGAACACTCTGTTCGGTTACTCGGCTTGTGATGCACTGGCGCTCGGGCGGTCAAAAACTACCGCTCGGGCGCCAGACGTTCTGTCCACAAAATATTCTTGCTGAACACTGGCGCGCGGGCGGTCATTAACTACCGCTCGGGCGCCACACTTTCTGCCCAAAACATGCTCTTGTGGTGCATTGGCGCTCAGGCGGCCCTTTTCTACCGCTCGGGCGCCAACAGTCTTGTACAAAATATTGATCTTGCATTGTACTGATGCCCGGTTCTCCACTCGAGCTCCAACACTTTAATTCTATCAATTAATCAACGTCTGATTACAGTAATTTAAATCTCGGGTATTACAGTTAATCTCGAAATAATTGGTGCCAAATTATTAATTTATAAAAGTAAAATCATTAACACAATATGAATGATTTAATTTGTTTAAACCATACGAGTGTCCAGAGATGTTATTTGAACGTCAAAATAAAATTTTAAAATTTTCGATGTGTTTTGGATATGAGAAAACCGATTTTCTTGAGATTGGATCGCTGAAATTTTAAAAATTCTGATGCGTTGAGATCACTGGGGTTTCAGAGAACTTGTGGCGATTTGGCTGTGAAAGTAGCCGTGAAATTTTTCTTGTGAAAATTCAAGTTGGCAGATTTTCTATGTTGAGGAGAGAGAATAAAAACAACATTTTTGTATGCCAAAATCTATATATAAACTTGTGTTATTTTATATGCTCCTCGATGAAATATTTATAGACTTTAATTCTTGATCACATCAGGATTTCTTCTTTTAGGATTCATAATCATAATCTCATTAGGATTCCTATTTTCATTAATTAATTAAAATTCTCATGTTGTATACATCATGTAAATTTAACTCTTGATAATACATAATATATACATATATATTTATATCTCCATATATAGATACACACACACATTAATACAACTATATATACATATACACATATGTACATGGATAGACATATATGTAAAATTAAATAACCATTATTTAATTTTTTAAATTGATTGTTAATCAATTAACTAATCAATATTAGACCCCCTTTAGAATATTACATGAGAATCGTGTACATTTAATTGTGACCACTACTGATATTTTTATTTAATTAGTAGATTCCAAATTTACTAAATAAATAATTGAGAATTTATTAAATCTCGATTGAAGCTCAAAAACCGCCAATGTACTGATGGTATAAATTTTGTTCATATAATAAAAATTGAAAATTTCGAATATCAAAATTTCTACCAATTCATTTTTGACAGCTTCCAGTTTTGTGAACTCATTCAGCAAAATATGTAGTTACACTATCTTTACAAAATTAGAAGTTAAGCTAACTTCGACATCGTCAATCATATGAAATCAACTTACAAATTCCTTCATCAAACTACGGTCTCCAAATTCAACTCCTTGAACTTGACTATCTTAACGTAAACACAAAATCTGATACTTGTATGACCCTTGATGGTCCAGGGATACAGTTAGTCGTGAATTTACAACTTCATGTGATTCAGGATAATATTTATTCTTATTCAAGCTTACCCTAATTAGCCATATTCTTTTCATCAACATCTTGATCAAGATTGTCAGAAATCAAGTCTGATTATATCAATTTGATTATGCTAAGAGCATCTAGTAGGATCGTTCCATGATCTCTAGCTCATGATCCCCTAAGTATCACTGATAATGCTTATAAGAACCTTAAGATATAGTTAGTGTACCTGATTGAATCAGCAACCTTTTGGTATATCGAGAGTTGTATTTGAATTCGATAACAATGTGATATATCTTTGAGTAATAATAGTGACATCGCATGTGAGAATAGGAAAACACCTTTATCTAAAACAGATTTTTTGTTCTGGCCAGAGACTTCTTGCACCTAATGACTCTAATTAAGTCATCATATTGCATATGATATCTTCATCCGTAGAGAAATAGTGAATCCCCACTACAATGTATTTGTTGTTGTATTTTGAAACTAAACCCAATCTAGCCACCTAATGACCCTCAATAGAGTCGGTAAACAGAGAAAAGTACATGCTAATACGCAGAGCCTATACGTTGTCCAAGGTCAAAGAACTAATGTCGTAAACCATAACCGCAAACTATTCCATTCGATAAGTGAAAACCACTTGGACAGTCTGAAGGATGGTTGTTCAGTGCATCATCATATGATCATCCATATATATTAATGGAAATATTAATTCACTTACCAATGAAACATGATGTTTACATCACATATAATGATAGTCTCAATTAGCTCAATCGATCTTTATACTTATTTTAAGCTGTTGATTTGACTAAGAATCTGTTTAGAATATACGGTACACTTCTCAATGAGGTTCATGATCTTACATTGAGAGACAAACCTCATGGTACTTTTTGCATATTCGAGGACTTTACTATACAGTTTTCATGTGTATATAAATAAAGTAAATGTCATAAGTTGATTTGCTTATATATAAAGTAAATGTCAACAAGTTGATTTGCTTTAGCATCTATTCTAACACATGTTTATCTGTCATTGCTTTGTGCTTATTTCGTCTCATTTTAATTGTTTTTAAGTATGACTAAAATTTGGAAAAAGCTTTGAATTAGAAAGAAGGTCAAATTAGGTGATTTCAATATTGAAAATAGCCAGATAAATAAAGAATGGTAGCAAGAAAAAAGAAAACGAAGGAAATTTTTGATGAGCAATAACAAGAACAAACCTCATGCAAGGTTTGGAACAAGTTACGATCATGAAATGATAGGCACGGAGCCTGGGTGTGCCTACCAACCCACGTGTATGTGTCTTCTCTTCGAGAGAAGAATTTGCTGAACGGTAGAGTTTGATTGTAGAAGAAGATAACATGCAAATCATAACAATCATTTTACTTTTTAAAATTTAATTTTATTATTCAAAAATATATTTTTGATTTTGTGTACTAAATTTTTTTGAACTAACACAATAGGACATATATAATAATTTGCTTATTATTGGTTTGTATATGATAAAAACTTGTGTGAGACGGTCTCATGAGTCGTATTTGTAAGACGGATATCTTATCTGGGTCATCAATAAAACAACATTACTTTTTATGTTAAGAATATGACTTTTTATTGTGAATATCGGTAGGATTGACCAATCTCATAGATAAAAATTCGTGAGATCGTCTCAAAAGATACTTACTCTTCAATTATTGATTAATGTTGTTTTAATATTTCTTGTGATTTGTGAATAACCTGACCACCTGTCTACATATTAGTCGATTATTCATGAATCAAAATGTGAATGATTAAATATAGTAACTAAGATGTCAATCAACACACAGTAAAATCGACTAAGAATAGAATTCGATCTCTTTATGCACTTTTATATGAAAACTAAAATTTCATAAAGTTTTAGTGAATCTAAATATAATTAAATTCAATTTAGTTCGTAAGGTTTAAATAATTTATTAGCTCGACAAAGCATTGTTAGGGGATTTTCAATGTAATTGTGTAAGAAAGTTGATAATTATTTAGATTCAACACGTGCCAACATGATATGTGGTTTTGTCATTTATTCGAATTCTTCCTTAATCATTCACTACAATTACATTTTTTTTATTATAATTATCCTTTGGATTCTCAAATGATAATTTCTTATTCATTACCTCTAATAATAATAATAACAGTAAAAAAAAAACCAATTAGCTCAATCAATTTATGTTGTTTTTGGGTATATAGATTTAAAGCTAAAGATTTTAAAATTAATTATAACAAATCCATTAAGTTTATTTGTGTAAGTCCAAATAAATTAAATCTCACATAATTATATATTTTAATTATCGTGATAAATTTCAAATATATCTTAATATAAAATCCATCTCAAATCCAAACACAATCGTAACGAGCTTGGAGGACGAATTTCTCAATGTAACTACCCCATATAGTTTAAAAAGGTACTAATGGATGATTTTTTACAAATGTAGAAGTCAAAATTCTACAACAGTACTCAAACCGCCCGAAGAAATTCCGATCCACCGAAATTATGACACGTAAATACACACTGATTAAAGTCCAAACTTTGTCAAATGAAATGAAATCTTAACTCTCCCTTCATTTTAAGAAAAAAAGTTAGAAAGTTTTACTTGAAAGTATAATTTAACACACATACATATATGTAGATAACCTTAAACTAAGTCGTTAGTTAAATTAAATATATAGGCAAGATCAAATTTTTTTATTAACCGTCTGTAATGTCCGGAAATTAATCACTGTTAATTGACGATTATTGATTTATAATTTAATGTGATTATGAAAAGGCCAACCGAGTCACGATTTGAGGTAACGTGTGATAATGTATGTGCGAGGACAGTGCCTTTCGCGCACATGCGCGACGTCAAGCGCGCTTATGCGCCAAACGGGCAGAAGACCTCGCGTATATGCGCGAGCTGTGCAAGCCGAGTCCAGAGAGCCTCGCGCATGTGCGCGAAGCTGAGGCGCACATATGCGCGAGCTGCTGGGAAGATACGCACCGAGGAGGGTCGCGCATATGCACGAGACGTGTTGCATGTAGGATGAGCCATTTGCCTTCATGCATGTTACGTGGATATATATATATATATACGTATATATCAGAATGCAATTCCCTTCATTCCTTCGCAAGAAAACCGAGAAAGGCTCAGGGGAAAGTTGTGAAAAATCCTTACGCCTTTTGTGAAAGATCCGCACATCAGAATTTGAACCGATTTCGGTACTGTGTTCCTATCAACGCAGGCTACCACTGGACGTAAGTTTTGTTACGTTTTGAAATGTTTTGAAATTGTGCTATTGTCAGAATTGAATAGGATTCACATATGATGTTCTCGACATGTTAGACATCGTAGAATCGAAGTCGATTGAAAAACAGACTGATTATGTGATTGTTAAGATTTTCTGATTATATTGATTTGAAATCGGACATAGTCGGATTATGAATTACATATTGTATCGGATATAGGTTATGATTTGTAATTGATGTCTATTGATATGGTATTGACAGGGATACTGAGATTGTGCCGCTATGCCGTGATTCGAATTAAATCCAGATTAATCAGATTCAGTGTTGAATTGAGAATGAAATAATGATATTACGATTCTCGATATGTCGTTTCAGATTTACAGAGACAGTCTTGAGTTCAGAACTGATATTGCTTCAGACCGAGACTACAAACGAAAGGTATAAGCCAATGTGGTATTGGGAGATCGACTCAAGTAAGATATACTTGAGTTTCCCTAAATCACATATTTATTGTTATTATATGCATTGATTTGATTTGATATGCTTGTTCTATTGATTTATAGGAAGCATGTATTAGACGAGTGATCTTGTGACAGAAGTGCCTGATAGTGGTGGGATTGCCACGGGCACATTGCACGATGTCACAAGATAGTAAATTGGCGATAGTGCCAAAGTCTATCACGTAGGTCACCGGACGATTGGCTATCGATGTGGATAGAATTGGAGTTTGTTCTATTACTGGTGATCGATACCATATCGATGTCGATAGAATTTGAGTTTCTTCTATTACTGGTGATCGATATGGAATGCCAACGTCTAGAAATCGGAATCCCTAGACTAGGATTGTGTAACGTACCGTACTTTTTACCATTCAAAATTTGCAGAAAAATTAAAAATTTTCTTAAACATAAAATTTCATAGGTCGTCACTTGTCATTTAACTTAATAATATTAAAATCAACATTCCCAACTAATATTTTCCAACAAAGTACTTATTTCAAATCATCTCACATCCAACATAAAAACATAATATTTTAAAGTTTTCATAAAACATAAACATAGTGGTCCTCGGGTTTAGCCTTCCGCTCAGTCCAAGCCTGCCCCTTGGTCGCCATCTCCTGTCTCCTCATCAACATACTCACCTGCATCGATCAAGTCTAGTGAGTCTAAAGACTCAACACGTATAAACTGGGAATAACGAGTATTACATAATAAAACCACATACAACTTCAAAATATAACATATATACTTGAAACTTAAACTTTGCGTAATAAAGTTGAACTCTTAATAAACTTAAACTTTAATAATAACTTTGAACTCTCATAAACTTCTTTGAACTTGAACATACATACTTTGAAACTTGAACTTGCATAATAACTTGAACTTTACATAATAAACTTAAACTTTCATAAACTTGCTCTTTACATAAACTTTGAATATATTTGCATACATAATATGACGTGCCATCACATAAACTTTTCTTTAACATGCTTTCATACTTCAACATACTTAACTTCATCATTTTGTGTAGAGGATGTTTCAAAGCAAGTGACCCTTAACATAATAAATATCTGATCAGACAAACCACAGTACTGGGCTGACAGGGACGTATCCACTGCCACATACATGAGATCCCTGTTCATAATTTAACAGGCCAGTTGATCCACGTTTATAATTTAACGCTTCACAACCACGATCTAACCCGTTCATAATTTAACGGGTGGATTAGTCCCCGTTCATAATTTAACGCTTTCCAATCCTAACTTCAAACCCGTTCATAATTTAACGGGGTGGAGAGGTCCTCGGCCACGTTCACCGACTTCCAAACCCATCCACTTTTGGTCACAAGACATTTAGCATATCTCAAAAACTTCAAATATTTTCTTTGCACGTCATACATACTTACTTTGCATTGAGGGATTCGTTGGATGTCAATCGGGTCGTTGCTGCAACATACTAACATGAATTCATAAGCTTAACGTGTACAACTTAAACGTAAAAGTCATGCTTAATCTCAAGCTAAATAAATTCTTAGAACATTCTATAATTCCTCACCACTTGACCTTGTAAAACATCAATGTTAAATCATAGCATAAAACCTCAAACCAAACCTTAAGTGATAAAATATTTATCCCAAAAACTGAAGCTACACGGACCCCGTACCCAGGTCAGGCCCCGGGTCCGTGTAGGTACTGCCTCATATGTGTCATGTAAAAGAAGGGGCACGGACCCCATCCCTAGGTCCGTGTAGGAGTCCGTGTCTGTGCGTTTAAATATGTGTCGAAGAAATGAGAAGGCACGAACCCCGTGCTAACCTCCGTCTCCGGGTCCGTGTCCGTCTGCCCAACAAATTATTTGATGAAAATTTTATAACATGTCTATTCTCCCAATTAACACATAATGCATCAAGATTCAACACTATGAGACCATTCTAGGACACCATAACAATGAACTAAACTTTTATAATCACCCTACAATTTATACGACCCAAAAATACTGTCATTTATATTAAAGTTTATTTCTTACGATTTCTTAATAATTCAAACTCTTAACGACATGGATCAAAACCTCAAAAATACTCTAAACATCATTACTAACTTTCTTATATGCAGCAACGATCACCCGTCGATCCCCAACAAAGCCTGCAACATAAAAACTTCAAGAACATATTAAAATTCATAACTTTCTTGAAATACAATTTGAGCAGTCATACTAAAAACTCCATAACTCACTCGTTTTTAATCCAAATAACTCGAATTTTATATCAAATCGAACGTATCGAAAATATCTACGTTTTTGTAGTTAAAAGTTTTCTCAAAATCTTTACTGAAAAATCGCAGTATTTTACAGAACAGCAAAAACGTTTCTAAAAATTGCAGTTTGAGCAGTGCTACGAAAAATGCCATAACTCACTCAATATTCATCCAAATATTTCGAATTTTATATCAAATCGAAGGTATCGAAAAGATCTACGTTTTTGTAGTTGAAAGTTTTCTCAAAATATATACCGAAAAATCGCAGTATTTTACAGAACAGCAAAAACGTGAATTTGGTGATCCAAAATTGTTTCAAACTTGATCTAGACGTGATTGCTCAAACTTCTACGCATCGTGATAGGACTCGTTTTTACGTGTTTTTAGTGTTGGTTTCGAGTCGCATTCATACATCATATTAGCTTGTTCTAGTTTATTCTTGCATTTTGTTTGCATTATTTAGCATATGACTGATTTCGTGTGTTTTGTGGTATTTTGTAGGAATGGAACCAAATATAGCAGAAAATGGGCACAACAACGAAGAAGCCTCGCTAGGGCGGTCAAAACTGACCGCCCCAGCGAGCATTCTAGTCTTACCGAGGATATCGAACAGAAGACCTCTCGCTAGGGCGGTTAAAACTGACCGCCCCAGCGAGACTGCTAGCCTGGACAAGAGAATTTAACAGAAGATCTCTCGCTCGGGCGGTCAAAAGTGGCCGCCCCAGCGAGACTAGAGAGAAGGCTCAAAGTTTTTATTCGAGAGTCACTCGCCCCAGCGGTCAAAACCTACCGCCCTAGCGAGTTACGCGATCCAGCAAGATTCTGCGAGATTTGTTTCTATTTTCATGGACTCTATCCAAGACCACTAACCTAATACACGAGATTGGGCGCCGTTTTTCAGACTTACACATCATATTTTCATCATTTTTTCTGGGAGAGAAGGCTAGGAGTAAGGAAGACTTTCGAAGAACTCGAGAATTCCAAGCGTCGCAGCCATCTTCCATAGTCATATTTAGTATTTTATTATTCAGTATTTTATTCTCTTGCATAGATTGTTGATTTTTAGTATGAATTTGGTTGGCTAAACTCTAAATTTGTTGGGATTTGAGGGGATCCTACCCATACTCGTTGTTTAACATTATTTCTTGACATTTTTACAAGTGATTTGTTTATGCTATTGTTATTTCTTGTTTCAAGCGAAGCCTAGCTATCTTCCTTTGATTATTGCATGTTGTTAACGATTTCGACAGACTAATTAACAATAGGATCGCATAGTATAAACCACGGACTTACAATTTTAGTAGACATACGGAATTGGGTACGTGTCGATAGTAATAGTTCACCCGGATGAAAGCTAGTGGATTCCATAGAACGTAATGCAATCGTGAACTGTTAAATAATTGAGGACACTTGATTACTGCATGTTTATGATTAGTATTAATATAGCTCGACAGAGTATATTGATTAGTCTAGGGAATTCCGTCGAATGCACGAGTAAAAGTCGAGTCTAATTATCTGAACACGAGTGGTAGGTGAACTGATAATTCCCAACAAATTCGTTTCTCATTTGATTTTCATCCAATTTAATCATTGATTTCTTGATTATTTGTTCTTGCATTTTAATCATTTTAGTATTAAATTCACTTTAGTTTAATCACCAACTCCATCTATCGTTGCTAGAGAAATTTAAGTGAAAATAAGAATATTGTAACGCAGTCCTTGTGGATCGATACTCGTATTCACGTACGTTTATTATAACTTGACTATCGTGCACTTGCGATATTTTAAATCGAGCTTTCATTTATAAAACAAATTTTGGGACTGTTCACTGTGCAAGTTTTGCTCGATCAAGTTTTTGGCGCCGTTGCCGGGGACTGTTGATTCACAATTTTTTATTTTTCATTTAAATTCTTTAGTATTATTTATTTTATTGTTAGTTGATACTCCTATTCTGTTGCAGATTTTTCTTGTGGTGCATGCGAAGATCACTCGACGTGGAGCTTGAATTTGACCCTGAAATCGAAAGAACTTTCCGCAGACGAAGACAGCAACAAAGACTCAAAGAACAGATGGAAAGACACGAGCAAGAACGTGGAGAGGAACAGCGTGACAATAGACAAGTTGAGATACCACGTCGCATTCCGATGATGGATTATGCACAACCGTCTCTTGAGGGAGCACGTCCAAGCATCGTGAGACCAGTCATCCGAGCTAACCAGTTTGAGATCAAGCCAGCTATCATTCAGATGATTCAAAACACTGTTCAATTTGGGGGAAGTGCACTTGACGACCCTAATTCTCATATAGCTGATTTTCTTGAAATTTGCGATACTTTTAAGTTTAATGCTGTGTCTGATGATGCTGTTCGTTTGCGTTTATTTCCATTTTCACTAAGAGATAAAGCTAAGGCGTGGTTAAACTGTTTGCCTGTAGGGTCTATCACTACATGGGAGGATATGGCGAAGGCATTCCTGACCAAGTACTTTCCTCCGTCGAAGACTATGAAGCTGAGAGCCGACATTACTACTTTTGCTCAATATGAGCTTGAGTCACTTTACGAGGCGTGGGAGCGATACAAGGATTTAGTGAGGAGATGTCCACACCATGAGCTACCTCTTGGGTTAGTTGTTCAAACTTTTTACTACGGTCTGCTTACTTCTAACCGTACCATGATAGATGCTGCTGCCTGTGGTAACTTGCTGAGAAAAACGGCTGAGGAAGGATATGAATTATTGGAGGAGATGGCTGCTAGCAGCTATCATCCTCATTCTGATAGGCAGAAACGAGGTGCGGGGGTTAATCAAGTTACTGATTTGTCTGCGTTGTCAGCACAGTTGGAGGCTTTGAACAGAAAGATTGATGGGATGAGTGCGAGTGGATCGGTTATGCGTCTGCAAGAGATTTTCTGTGATAAGTGTGGAGGTGAGCATGACGTGCAGGATTGCCAAGATGGCAATCCATTCTATGTGCCTGAGGGAGCAAAACACGTGGGATTCCAGAACCGTCCTAGAAATGACCCTTATTCAAACTCCTATAATCCGGGATGGAGGAATCACCCAAACTTTTCGTGGGGAGGTCAAAACAACCAAAACCGCCAACAAAGAGGGCCACCACATGGGATGCACCAAGGATTCAAGCCAGAACCGCCTAGGGAGGAGAAGTCAAATTTAGAGCAAATGATGACTAAATTTATTTCTGCAACCGAGACGAGATTTCAGAATCAGGATGCATCCATAAAAGGGTTAGAGAATCAAATTGGACAATTGGCTAAGTTAATTGCTAATAGGGAGCAAGGAACTTTGCCAAGCAACACGGAGACTAACCCGAGAGAGCATGTGAAAGCTGTGGAATTGCGCAGTGGAAAGGCACTTGAGTCTAAGGAGGAAAAGAACAAGCAAGGTGAGGATGAGGTGGAACAGCAAGGAGGTAAGTCTTCTAACTCTACTTTTACACCTATTGCACCGAGTAAAATTGTTATCCCCCCACCTTTTCCTGCAGCACTGAAAAAAGCTAAGTTAGATGCACAATTTGGTAAATTTCTTGAGATATTCAAAAAACTGCATATTAACATTCCTTTTGCTGATGCTTTACTGAATATGCCAAGTTATGCAAAATTCTTGAAAGATATCTTAGCAAACAAGCGGAAGCTAGAAGATCATATGACTGTGAACTTGACTGAAAATTGCTCCGCTTTAGTTCAAAACAGGATGCCTCCTAAGCAAAAAGATCCAGGGAGTTTCTCTATACCTTGCATTATTGGTGATATTAATTTTCATAAAGCTCTATGTGATCTTGGTGCGAGTATTAATTTGATGCCGTATTCTGTGTTTAGGAGACTGGGATTGGGTGAACCCAAGCCAACTAGGATGTCATTGCAGCTGGCTGACAGATCTGTCAAGTATCCACGTGGGATTATCGAAGATGTCTTGGTGAAAGTGGATAAGTTTATTTTTCCTGCAGATTTTGTAGTACTTGATATGGAGGAAGATTTGGAGATGCCTTTAATCCTAGGGAGACCATTTCTGGCTACAGGGAAAGCACTGATCGATGTTGACGAGGGAAAATTGAGACTGAGAGTTGGAGAAGAAGAAATTATTTTTGATGTCTTTAATACTCTCAAGCACACAATGCACGATGATAGTTGTTTTCGCGTTGATGTCTTAGATTCTCTTGTTTGTGATTTTGTGCAGGATGGATTGCAAGAGCCATTGGAGGCTACTCTCACTACTGAAAAACAGGAGGACGAGCTGGACAAGGAAAGGATGGAGATGGTAGCTCATTTGAATGCCATTCCACCTTGGAGAAAGCAAGTGAGGCTTCGACTAGAGGAATTGGGGGATAGAAAAGATTTAGTGCCTCAAAAGTCAAGCCTAGAGGAGCCACCCACTTTGGAGCTCAAACCACTACCTCCACATCTCAAGTACGTATATTTAGGAGAAAATAATAAACTGCCTGTTATTATTTCCTCTTCTTTGACAGACGATATGGAGAGTAAGCTCTTGGGAGTCCTTAAGGAGCATAGAGGAGCATTCGCTTGGAAAGTTTCGGACATCAAGGGGATAAGTCCTTCGATCTGCATGCACAAAATCCTAATGGAAGATAAGTACTCACCTCTAGCACAACCACAAAGGAGACTCAATCCAAAGATGCAAGAGGTAGTAAAAGCTGAAACGATCAAACTTCTGGACGCAGGTATTATCTATCCTATCTCTGATAGTGCGTGGGTAAGTCCTGTACAATGTGTGCCTAAAAAGGGTGGGATTACTGTTATTACCAATGAAAAAAATGAGTTGATTCCCACTAGAATCGTTACGGGTTGGCGTGTGTGCATGGATTATAGGAAATTAAATGATGCAACCCGTAAAGATCACTTCCCCTTGCCATTTATTGATCAAATGATTGAACGATTAGCCGGTCATGAATTTTACTGTTTTTTGGATGGATATTCGGGATACAACCAAATCACAATTGCACCCGAGGACCAAGAGAAAACTACTTTCACTTGCCCTTATGGTACTTTTGCGTTTAGGCGTATGCCCTTTGGTCTATGCAATGCACCTGCTACATTTCAAAGATGCATGACCGCTATTTTTCATGACATGATTGAGAATTTTCTTGAAGTTTTTATGGATGATTTCTCTATTTTTGGCTCTTCATTTGATGAATGTTTAAAAAATTTGAATTTGGTGCTCATTAGATGTGAAGAGAGCAATTTGGTGTTAAATTGGGAGAAATGTCACTTCATGGTGCAAGAGGGGATTGTGTTAGGACACAAAGTATCGGAGAATGGAATCGAGGTCGACAAGGCCAAGGTGGAAGTGATCAAAAATCTACCACCACCTTCATCGATAAAGGGAGTTCGAAGTTTCCTAGGCCATGCGGGTTTTTATAGGCGTTTTATTAAGGATTTTTCTAAAATTGCTAAACCTTTATCCTCTTTGTTGATGAAAGATGTTGAGTTTAATTTTGATTCTACTTGTCTGCAGGCATTCGAAGTACTCAAGAAGAGCTTGGTGACAGCACCTGTGCTGACTGCCCCTGATTGGGAGTTACCGTTTGAGGTAATGTGCGATGCTAGTGATACAGCTGTTGGTGCGGTGCTGGGTCAAAGGAAGAACAAGGTATTTCATACCATCTACTATGCAAGTAAGACCTTAAATGATGCTCAATTGAATTATGCTACTACTGAAAAGGAACTACTTGCTATAGTATTTGCTTTTGAGAAATTTCATTCATACCTTGTTCTGTCTAAAGTGATTGTGTATACAGATCATTCTGCCCTAAAATACTTGCTTGCTAAGAAAGATGCGAAACCTAGGTTAATTAGGTGGATTTTACTATTGCAAGAATTTGATCTCGAGATTCGAGATAAAAAGGGTGTAGAAAATGTGGTTGCTGATCATCTGTCTAGGCTTGAGGATGTTAGAATTAATGGCTTTAACACTGATATAGATGACTGGTTCCCTGATGAGCAATTGTTTGAGGTAAATGCGTGCCCTTGGTATGCCAATTTCGCAAATTTTCTTGTCACTGGCACACCTCCCCCAAATTTATCGTTTCACCAAAGAAAGAAATTCTTTTCTGACGTGAAATATTATTTTTGGGAGGAACCGTTTTTGTTTAAAATCTGTGCAGATGCCATGATAAGGAGATGTGTAGCGGAGGAGGAAACCAGTCAAATTCTGAACCACTGCCATGACCGTGAGGTAGGTGGTCACTTTGGACCCATACGGACGGCATCTAAGGTACTCGAATGTGGCTTCTATTGGCCAACTCTTTTTAAGGATGCTCGTTTGTATGTTCTCAATTGTGATAGATGCCAACGCACAGGTAATATTTCTAACCGTCATGAGATGCCTTTGAATAACATTATTGAGTGTGAAATATTTGATGTGTGGGGGATTGATTTTATGGGTCCTTTTCCTGCGTCTTTTACAAAGAAATTTATTTTGGTGGCAGTAGAGTATGTATCTAAATGGGTGGAGGCGGAGGCTTGTGCCACGAATGATGCACAAGTGGTGTTAAAATTTTTGAAAAAACACATTTTTAATCGATTCGGTACACCACGTGCAATCATAAGTGATGGTGGCACCCATTTTTGCAACAAAATTTTTGATAAACTGATGGGCAAATATGGTGTCACCCACAAAGTTTCCACTCCATACCACCCTCAGACTAGTGGACAAGTTGAAGTGTCCAATCGAGAGATTAAGAGGATTTTAGAAAAGACGGTTAATGTGAATCGAAAGGACTGGTCCATTCGGTTAGATGATGCTTTGTGGGCTTATCGTACTGCGTTCAAAACACCTATAGGCACTACACCATATAGGTTACTTTTTGGTAAAGCATGTCATCTACCCGTAGAATTAGAGCATAGAGCATATTGGGCGACCAAGGCACTGAACTTTGATTTTGCTCTTGCAGGTGAAAAACGACTGTTGCAGTTGAGTCAGTTGGATGAGTTCCGAGGTACAGCGTATGATCTTGCCCTATCTTACAAGGAACGCACCAAAAGAGCCCATGATAAACACATTGTAAGAAGAGAATTCAAAGTGGGTGAAGCGGTGTTGTTATACAACTCTCGCTTACGACTCTTTCCGGGCAAGCTGAAGTCAAGATGGTCTAAACTGACCGCCCTAACGAACACTCGCGTCTTTTTAAAATTTTTAAAACCGAGGTTCTCCCGCTAGGGCGGACACTTTTGTCCGCCCCAGCGAGCACTCGTAATTTTCGGGCAGACAGACTCTCGCTAGGGCGGACACTTTTGACCGCCCTAGCGAGTCGCGAATGTTTAAAAGCTGCGCCCTCCCTTCTCTCTTCTCCCACTCGCAAAACCTACACTTTTCTCTCAAATTTTCGCCCCTCCACTCCAGATCTGAAGCGATTGACGTGGTTTCTTGCCAATTTACAGGTATATTTGTGAATCTCCATTGTTGCAAAGCCCAAGACGCGATTTTCCCGGCCAAATCTACACTCTCCGACCACCACCCACGCCGCCGCCTCTTCACGTTCCGGCGAGCTTCCAAATTTTCCGGGCGGCCGCCTGTTCCAGCATACCCGCCACCTTTCCACTTCCAGTACACGTATCCTATGCCGCCTGCAGCTGACGAGGGCAGTCCACCACCTGAGCATGATGAGGAGGAGGAGTTTTGATCAGGGGAGTTCACTGTTTCCCCTTTCTTTTTCTTTTGCATTTTCTATTGTTGCATTTGAATTCATAAGTTGTTATTGTTTTTCGTGTCTGTTTCGTTTTGTGCGATGAGGGCATTGCACAACTCTAGTATGAGGGGGTCGGGTAGTTTGTTTTGTTTGTTTGTTCAGTTATTTAGTTTGTTAGTTGGGTTTTTAAGTCGGTGTATTTTCGTTGTTAGATTGTGAGTCGTTTATGGTGAGTTGACATGATTTATGAGCCGATGATGATGTTGCTTTGAGAAATATTGATTGGGTCAATGCATGAATGATACTCTGGATTGTTGAAACATGAGTTTTGGTGCAAATTTTGAACTTTTTGAGCACATATGTGTGGGGCCTAGAATTTTGTAGGAATAATGGTGAAATTTGAAATTCTTGTTGGTTAACTTGAAAGACATCACGTATGAATTGATTTAGCATGAAAACCCGTGGAAATAAGTCACTAATTGAGATCGTGCATGATAGCATTTGACTGACCTTGAACCGTACATATGCCCCCTTGTCAATACCCTGAATTCAAATACAGTACTCCTAACCAGCTGTAATCCAAAAAGATATATTCTTAGCCTAGGGAGTACATGTGTGAAAATTGTGCATCAAAATGTTGAAATAACAAAGTTCTTGTAAAAAGAACTTTGTGAAAAAAGGAGATGTAAGGTGAGGGGGAGCCGAAAATAAAAGGAATGAAATTCTATTCCTAGGCTAAAAGTTGGAGATGTAAGGAGTCGAGGAAGTCTGACACACAGTCTTGACAATTGCACAATGAAAATGATCGATGTACTCCCAACTTTTCGCCACTTGAGCTTATTTTCTTTCCTTTCGACACCCTTCTATGCACTTAAAAATTGACTAAAGTTCAAAATGATGGTTAGTGATGAATGGACACGGGGATGCATGCTAGTGAGATTTGTATTGAAGTGTTAATTGAGTGACTTGCATAACTTGACGATTGATCTATTTGACGTACGAATGACTAGACCCACCATGACACACACACGTTCGAATTAGTGCCAAGACTTATTTGTAGATGAAAAAGAGTATTTATTTGTGAAATGACTTGATTATGATGTGAAAAAATTTACTGAGGCACGAACATAAAATTGTTAACTCACCATTAACTTTTTCTGGTGTTGGTTATTTCGTTTTTTTTATTTATTTTGTCTGTTTAGAATCTCGTGCTTTAACCTATTTTACTCGAGGGCGAGCAAAATGTTAGTATGAGGGGGTTGATAGGACTCGTTTTTACGTGTTTTTAGTGTTGGTTTCGAGTCGCATTCATACATCATATTAGCTTGTTCTAGTTTATTCTTGCATTTTGTTTGCATTATTTAGCATATGACTGATTTCGTGTGTTTTGTGGTATTTTGTAGGAATGGAACCAAATATAGCAGAAAATGGGCACAACAACGAAGAAGCCTCGCTAGGGCGGTCAAAACTGACCGCCCCAGCGAGCATTCTAGTCTTACCGAGGATATCGAACAGAAGACCTCTCGCTAGGGCGGTTAAAACTGACCGCCCCAGCGAGACTGCTAGCCTGGACAAGAGAATTTAACAGAAGATCTCTCGCTCGGGCGGTCAAAAGTGGCCGCCCCAGCGAGACTAGAGAGAAGGCTCAAAGTTTTTATTCGAGAGTCACTCGCCCCAGCGGTCAAAACCTACCGCCCTAGCGAGTTACGCGATCCAGCAAGATTCTGCGAGATTTGTTTCTATTTTCATGGACTCTATCCAAGACCACTAACCTAATACACGAGATTGGGCGCCGTTTTTCAGACTTACACATCATATTTTCATCATTTTTTCTGGGAGAGAAGGCTAGGAGTAAGGAAGACTTTCGAAGAACTCGAGAATTCCAAGCGTCGCAGCCATCTTCCATCGTCATATTTAGTATTTTATTATTCAGTATTTTATTCTCTTGCATAGATTGTTGATTTTTAGTATGAATTTGGTTGGCTAAACTCTAAATTTGTTGGGATTTGAGGGGATCCTACCCATACTCGTTGTTTAACATTATTTCTTGACATTTTTACAAGTGATTTGTTTATGCTATTGTTATTTCTTGTTTCAAGCGAAGCCTAGCTATCTTCCTTTGATTATTGCATGTTGTTAACGATTTCGACAGACTAATTAACAATAGGATCGCATAGTATAAACCACGGACTTACAATTTTAGTAGACATACGGAATTGGGTACGTGTCGATAGTAATAGTTCACCCGGATGAAAGCTAGTGGATTCCATAGAACGTAATGCAATCGTGAACTGTTAAATAATTGAGGACACTTGATTACTGCATGTTTATGATTAGTATTAATATAGCTCGACAGAGTATATTGATTAGTCTAGGGAATTCCGTCGAATGCACGAGTAAAAGTCGAGTCTAATTATCTGAACACGAGTGGTAGGTGAACTGATAATTCCCAACAAATTCGTTTCTCATTTGATTTTCATCCAATTTAATCATTGATTTCTTGATTATTTGTTCTTGCATTTTAATCATTTTAGTATTAAATTCACTTTAGTTTAATCACCAACTCCATCTATCGTTGCTAGAGAAATTTAAGTGAAAATAAGAATATTGTAACGCAGTCCTTGTGGATCGATACTCGTATTCACGTACGTTTATTATAACTTGACTATCGTGCACTTGCGATATTTTAAATCGAGCTTTCATTTATAAAACAAATTTTGGGACTGTTCACTGTGCAAGTTTTGCTCGATCACATCGCACATATAATTTTCGCATAAATAACAACACAACGCATAATATGACAAGATCGATGCATCAAGAACAGAATATACGTGCCTTTTGATATTTAAAAATACCGAAACGACGATACCGAAGCAGAGATGATACGGGAGACGATCCGGGACGAACTTGGCTCAATTTCTTCAAAGAAAACTTACTAAATATATGCTGGAAATTTTTAGAGGAGATGTGCTCGTTCAATGAAAAAAATGAAGGAAGAAAATGAAATAAATAAATTGAGAGAGGAGTGTTTTAAAAACACAACCTTCTCTTTAGTCAAAAACTTTAATAGCATGTTTTGTTTTGTGTTTTGTGTTGTGTGTGTGTACGTGTATATGTGTGTGTAAATGTGTGAGTGTGTGTGTGAGTCAAAGTGTGTGTGCTTGTGTGTTGATATATATATATGTGTGTATATATATATACTTATATATATATAAACAATTGTAACATATGTATTTAATATACTAAAAATCTATTTAAAAACATTTAACATACTAATTTAAAATAAATCTCATATTAACCCCATTATAAATTTTAAATTTAAATAAGATGCACAAATACTACAACTCTAAAATTTTAAAATCAATTAATCATTTAAATAATTAAGCTCTTAAATTACTAAAAAAAAATAAATTATTTAAAATACTCCATCCTTATCTTAAATAAAATACTGCATTAAAATTTACTAAAAAAAATCGTCCCTATCTCCTTTCCTTGATCTCGCCTCGAATAATCGCCTGAAGCATAAAACTCAATAAAACATTTTAACGTGTATCAATTAAACATTACTATTAAAATAATGTAAATTCTTAAATCATGAATTAAAACAAAATTTAATAAAATAAACATGCATTAAAATCATTTAATAAAATACATAAAGAATTTAATAACTTACACGCACGTGGTCATATGGATTAAAAATTTTCGAGACATCACAGATTGAGTCTAGTCTGAGTCGTGGAGTCACGAATATGATTGAAAGTTTTATATGAATTATGTTTCAGACTTTGATTTATATCTGATATCTTCTTCATGCTTTATATTGATTATATGATTGCATGTTCGTTGATTTATACTGGGATTATATTCTCACCGGAATTATCCGGCTGTTGTCGTGTTTGTAGGTGTGCAGGACAACAGGTGGGACAGGATCAGGGTCGAGGAGATGACGAGAGATCAGGATTAGAGTGGAGACCACGTACTTTGATGTTGCTGTAACTAGGGTTTGAACACTTGATAGCTAGTTGTTGAACCTTAGTTTGTATTGAATGTATGTTGTACAGGACTTGAACCTTATGTTATACTGATATGTATAATAGTACGATTTCCATTACGTTCTGCATTTAAAAAAAAAAAATTAGACCCTGTTTATTATAATTGATTAAATTGTCCTGATAATGATTAAGAGTATGATTAGCGTCCGAGTCCCCACACCGTCCGAACCAAATTTTAGCGCATCGTTTTTCTTAATATTTTATAAAATCACGATTAAAAATAGTAATAATAAACCGCACTGCATACACGGTTCGGTTATTTTTTTTGCCAAAAACCGTACCAAACCGCACCGTCTAAACCGCTTGCCATAATATTTTCCCTCGGATTAGAATAATTTGTAAACAACATATTCAGTTAAAGAATTCGTCATTCATTATATCTCAACTCTCTTCAAAATTATTACTCCTACAAAGAAAACTTATCTTCTTCGTTGCTGATGCCCCGAGGAGGCTCGAGTACTGCGTATCAGATGATCTCAGGTCATGGATCAGGTAAGGAGAAGTTTTGGGCCAATGATATATAACCGGGCAAATATATGCCCGAGACATCATCTTCCCAGGCTATTAGCATCCGGACATATACCTCGAGCTACGAGAATCCCGACTTCCAGACAAGTTCCCGGATAATGGCTTTCTACTCGGGTTACCTCGATAGTAGCACTGCACTCGAGTGCGGAAGTATGAGACACCTTATTTCGGTAATCATTACTGCCAGAATCACAATGATTTGGCGTGTCTGAGAAGTTTTCAGAAAGCATGGTATGGCCAACCATCTTGCCAAAATTAGTAAGTAGGTACTGAAAACTAGGTCATCATTGACTTTCTTGCTATAAATATCATGTTTGCTCAAATTTGATTCATCCATTCACGTATATATCTTGCTCACACTATTTCTACATCATCTCTCTTTCATTTTTTACTCACCCATTTGCTGACTTTAGTATCGGCGTGGCCATGCCGGACATCCCTCTGACGCTCATTCACGTGGTTATCTTCGTGTTTACATGCCATCACTGGTTTTCTAGTAAGAAGGAAGAGGAGATCTCTGGTTTGGATACATCTCACTAAGCTCTCATTCATTAGCATTTTCACAATCTGATTCGGTGAAATTGCCCACGCATCTCACACCCATTTTCACCTGGTAACATCATTCTTAATTATTCTTCATATTAGTCTTTTATTAGAGTATTTCTTTTTTTTTTTCCACAATATTTTGTTTGAAATTTGAAAGTAAAAAAAAAAAAAAAAGATAAAATAGTTGAAATATCATTTTTGTTGTGGGTGTGTTGTATTGTTAATTATTAACTTAATTTTGAATTTTTATTATTGTTTTATCTTTGTATGATTTGAACTATATTTTATATTTGAAGACTCTATATTGTTATTTTCAAATAAATTAGAATATATGTTCTAATATTTTTCATTAAAAAAAATCGTAAACCGACTGCAACTGTCTGAAACCACTCAAAACCATAAAAATAATTTTACATATAAAACCGAGATTATTTTTTTAAAATACTAAATCACCGCATATGATAATTCGATTTAATTTTTTTTTAAAAAGAAACCGCAAAAAGCGTACCATTATCATCCCTATAAATATATATATCATGTAAATGAAGTAAAAATTTGGAAGCAATGTACAACAACAAAAAATGGGTTCAATATACCAAAAAGAGATTACACGACGGTAAAATATCTAGAGGATAACATAACCAGTGGTGGAGCCACATTAATTGACGGGTTTTAGTTCGGATGGTTCAATTTTTTTTAAAAAATTATTGAAAAAGTTTAGATTAATTTGATATTAGTACGAGTAATTCAATTTAAAATATTAAAAAATTATATAATGTAAAATTCTAATATAGATAGAACCAAATTCCGGACTCCACTACTGAACATAACAATCACAAATTCAAACAGTTCGAGAGATTAAAAAAAAAAAAAAAATTAAACGAGAGTCAGCTGCAAGTGATGATGGTCGACTGTCCAAAATCAAAAGACGAACATGTGAAAAAAGACATGGATGGAACATGTGACACACGTACCACGTGTTAAAATTCAAATAATGGGAAAAAAGAGCCACCGCATAATGTGACGAGTCGGTCACATTAAAAAAACCTTCCAAGTGGTGTAACGGCTAAAAGCATCACTTTAGTCCAGAACTCAGGAAATCCCCCCAAACACTAAATAACTGAAAAACCTTTTTCGCCTCTCTTTTTTTCTTCTCTCTACCAGCAAACTCTCTCCAGTGTGAGCGTTGATCCTGACATGCGGTTAGGTATGGCGGGGTTAAAGGTGGCGCTGATTCGGCTCGGCGGCGGGAACCGGCGGAGGAAGGTGAAGATCAGGGTGATTGAGTGGTGGCGGAAAGTGGTCTTCCCGATTAAGAGGGCTTGGTCTGCGGTGTTCTCTCGTGTCAAGGAACGTGAAAAAGGTGACCTCAGTTCTTCCCTCTCTACGATATTTTCGTCGGAATTGAATGATTTTCACTTGTAGGTGTAGATTTAAATTGCTTCTGTTACAAAAGTATTTTGGTTCGAATATGTTTTTCGCAAGTTCGAGTTTTAAAAAATGTTCGGATAAAAAAAAAGCTTTTTTAATTTATAAAATTAATGGAATAAGTGTTTGTTCATGGTTACTCAAATAAGAGATCCGTCTCACAAATACGAACCGTGATATCATCTCACACAAATTTATGTCATTTTAATTTGATTACAAACGTGTTTATTTGCTTTGAAAAGTTCTTTAAAAGTTTTGAATTTGTGCTTTTGAAAAATACTCCTTTTAAATGATTAAAAGGTCAATTATAAAATTATAAAAACATTTTTTTTTATAAAAAAAAACCAATATAAATTTAGATTTCGCATCTTTTGGCTGATGATTAAACTGGTTTTTTTTCGAACTCATCCTTTATTTTTTTTTCTCTGGGTTGCTGTTCTTGTAATTATTTGATATCAGAAGTTAAAATGTGTTTGATTTATTTATTGAACTGGAGATTTTGTTTTATGTTACTGAAGTATCACAAAAATTGATGTGATAGATCAATCTCAGATCGTCTCGTAATAAACTTATTAACCGAGTAATTGATGTATCATATTTCAAATTTGGACCAATAATAATTATTCGAAATTGGACTGAGTGTGAACTCTTTTAATAAATCATATTAATATTAATTTTCAAAAGTCATACAATAATTAATAATTTTATGACTTTAACGAGTGATTGTATCAAAGAATTTATTACAATATATTATATGTCAACATTTTAATTTGATCTAACAATGCATTACATATCATTTGCAGATATGACACAAATACATCTACTTTAATAATGTTTGGCTTTGTTAAAAACTCACCTAAGACTTGAGAGGGACTTGGGAACCCGTGAGCTTATTGATATTTGATGAATAGAGGAATGTCTTAATTTTAGTATTTGGTTAATTTTGGTCACTATCCAATTACGAACTCTTGAAAAAATCTCACTTGAGGCACTAAAGATGGTCCTGGAATTCAGTTCCCTGTCTTTTTCACGTTTTATATTCTTAATTTATCCAAAAGGTTCGACTTTTTGGTATTCAACCGTCCACTTGGTAAGTTCCACTCTAATATACTAATTAAGTAGAGAGATGGAACTAGACGCATCTTTATTTTATATTTTTTTGGTTTTGAATTATGTTTTATTATTTGTTTACCGTGTTAAGATAAATGATGTGTCCTTCAAAACAAATTTAATACTGATTTAGTTGTTATTCATATCATGTAGGTATATTTGCAAAACCATGATTTCTCCCCCCTTGTAGTTTTCGGTTTTGGTGCTTTGTTTTCACCACAATATGCAAAAATCCGTGGTCAGCCTTGAGGCAAAGGGAAAATCTGAGTTTTATATGGTGTATACACACTCGTGTCTATATATTGTGCACACGAGAGATAGAGATACAAGAACTCGCTTACCAAGTTATATGTCCACTGTCGTTGAGGTGTTCTCGTAAATTTGTTTTGAAAAACCTCGGACGTTGAAGTGGACTAGAACAATTACTGGAGAAGAATAATTTTCTGAAATAATTTCAGTCAAGCCAAAGGAATCCAATTCTACGAGTCATTTTTCCCATAGGAAAAGCATAATAAAGTGAGTGGAATTTGTTTCATTGTGTTTGATACTTTTCACTTATTTCACAGCATGAATATATGTACCCAAGCTTGGAATCTGATTTTTTTAATTAAATTCTCTTATAGTTGCATTGATGAACATATCTTTTTAAAAAGTAGATTCGAGTTTTGGTTTTGGCTAAATTGCATTGTGACCACAATGACAGCAAAGCTGATTAGAAAACTCTGAGGAAAACGATAGGATAATAAGAATCAGAAATATAAGTATCACATGCTCGCATACAACAAAACTTCACCTTTGTGTTTTTTTCGGGTTACTGAAACATTTAATCTGACGAGGTTTTTAGTCTTTTTGCGGCTGCACAGGGCCTAATTCATTACCTAGCTTCCATTGCATGAAAGGGCTTTAACTTTTTTGGTAGGCTTCTGGTTTTTTCTTGAATACATGAATGATTCTCTTTTCTCCAATTTCTGTGATTTCTTCAGGTGTTGGGCTTCTGAAACTTCACGATGACATCCAAACTTGTGGATACGAGGATGTGCAGGTTATGTGGGAAATGTTGAGGCCAGAATCAGAAGTAATGTCACTGCAAGCTAAGCGCAAGCACCGTTGGTTCTGGAAGAACTTTGCTTCATCCTCTCCACAAATCAAACTTGATAAAGAAACACCCAAACGTACCAGTTACAATCCCTTCTCATAATTTCCAGACTGATACCGTGCTTACATTTTGGTGAAGTGTGTATATATTGGTACAATTATACAGAACTCCGTGTATGCACTTCACAGTCGCTTCAACTTTGAGATTGTAAATATGAAAATATTTCTTTTAAAATAAGTCATTTGTAACTACGCAAAAACGGAGTCTCATGTTTAACTAATTTGTTCTTAAGAGTCGAGTCATGAGTTCGAGTCATAATAGATATGTGCGTTTTTATTTAAAAGTTAGAGTCACGAGTTTGTCTAGTATGCGAATAAATGAAAAAAATAGTAGCATGTTTTTCATAAAGTTGGTGTCCATTGAGTTAACTTGTAGCTTGAGTTTTATTGACTTTAATGTATGAACAATTTTTACATCATAGCATGCGGTTATGGTTGTACATCATTAGTTCATTTTTTGACCTGAGACAATGTATAGGCTTTTTGTACTAGTATATACTTTGATCCATTTAGCGACTCTATTGAGAGTCATAAGCTGCCGAGGTTTTTGATGTAGTTTTGAAATACATAGGATCCAATGCATTGTATTTGGGGTGAATCCCTCCCTCCAAGTGAAGACATCCTATGTGATCTTATTAGTTAATAGTGCAAAGAATCTCTGGTCAGACAAGACATGTACTTTAGGTAGACATGTCAAAACGGGCCGGCGGGACGGGCCGACCCGCCACCCACCGCAACTTTCCATTTTGGCGGGCCTCTAAATGGCCAACCCAACCTAACCCACATTGGGCCGCAGGTTAGACGAGCCGACCCACTTATTTTTTTAAGAAAAAATGTTAAACAGTATCGCAATAAACATAGAAGAAAAATATTCTTCATTCTAATAGTTTCATAAAATACTTAAAAATGTTGAAATAAGAAATTAAGAAAGCATACAACATAATCTGTAAGGTCCAAAATTAAGACGACGTAATTCAACTGCATGCAAATATAGAGAATATGAAAAATGGCTAATTAATTGATATTAATTGCTTAATTATTTATATTGCATGTTTATTTGATGTTTTAGTAGTTTTCTACTTACATGCTTAAAAATATGATTTTTAAAGGTTATTCGAGTTGCGATCGAGGAACGGAGACCGAAAGCTGAAAAACGTAAAATGTTTTTATTAAATAATTTTTTTAATTATTTGAAATATGAACAATGTTTTTTCATATTTTTGAAAATAAGGAGTTTTGAGGTGATTTTATACGCCGGGAAGTAATTTTTATCGGTATTGGTTTTTCAAAAAAAATACGAACTTGTGAGCAACCCGGCTAATAAATTCACAAACTTTCCTAAGTAAATATTTTTATTAATTACTAATGGACTTATTGGGCTTAATTAACTCCACTAATAGGTCTAAGCTTGGTTTAGTAATTAATTAAACTATATAATATGTTAAACCCTCCCCATTAACCCTTGAACCCCACGCCACACACCTCACAAACTCCCTCAATGTACACGGCTCACACACACAATTTGAAAGGAAAATTCGAAGCTTGCAAGGAATTTCTAGTCAAGGTCTCGTCGTCACCGTTTTTCGCAATCGTCAATGAATAATCATGTGTTTAAAACGCAAAGACACGCATATTTCTTTCCTTCAACATCTATCACACCATATTAATAATCTAAACTTATTTTGAAAGGAAAAAATGACAAACATTTTATTTTCGTAAGTATGTGCATACATGTTCTAATTTGTGTTTGTTTTTTTTCCAAAAGCATGTTTATTATGATATAAAGGGGATGCAATGTCTAGGACACATCCAGGCATTGTTTTACACGGGTATAGGGTCCTAGAACATCACCAATACATTGCACGAACAAAAAACGCGAAAGCTGGAATCGAAACTGGACAAGGAGGGATCATAGGGCTCGGGTTTCATTAAGTTGTGGCTAGCTTGGTTGTAACGAACCGAAAATCAGACTACGTATAAGCTATGCATAATTGCTACTATTTAAATTAAAAATGATTTTTTAATTAAATATATGAAGTGTTTAAGTCATTTTAAATAGTTTTAAATCATGATTATTTATTTTAAAAGTAGATGTTTAGTTTTATCTTTTCAAGATAAATACGCGAGGTCGGACCGGAGTTGGAGATTAGAGATAAGATTAATAATAAAAAAATATTCCTAAATTTAATTTAAGTCAAGTAATAATTTAATTTAAAGAAAAAGAATGTTTTAGGACTTATTAAATTAATTAGAACTAAGTTGTTAAATAAATTATTTTAGGTTCAATATTTGATTAAAGCTTAAATAAAAAGGTGAAAACAATGGAGGATGAATTAATCTAGGTATAATATATTCAAGAAATTAAACATAGCATTTAAACATTTAAATTTGAGGTTATGTATACCATACAAGATTCTAAGCAAGATTCTAAACTAAATTAATTTGTTAATGCATTAAAATATATATAATGAAGGTTTAAAATCTTAAACAATTAAAATGCAAGGTTTAAATAAAAATATACAATGCAAATTAGTAATAATGACCAACATTTAAAATATTTCAAAAAGTTTGTAACTCCCCATTCAAGCCACCTCTAAATAGACTTCATGGTGTAGACATCCCTCATTTTAATTCTCTAATTATTAATAATTCAAATAATACAATTCCACTTCATTCCCCTCAACCTATGAGCCTAGAGTATGAACTGATCGGACAATAAAAAATGAGAACAAGAATCGGCTAATAAAGAATGAGAAACAATTCAAAAAGTCATTCAAAGCCTTCACTTGTAACCTCCCATCTTAATGCATATTATGGCACTTTAACACCTCTTATAACCATCACCTCCATTACATAACATTCCTCTATCTCAATGACCGAAATAATCAGAAAAGAACAGCAGCTTAGAATCGGCTAAGAGCAGCAGAAACAAGAAGATAGAAACCAACTCCGTTCCGCCGCGCCGTATTGTCGTATTGGTTTGTTCTTCTTCAAACGATTTCCAGGCATGTATATATTGTTTCTTTTCTCTTCAATCAAGTCCTATAGATATTTTTAAACCATGATATAACCATGATTCATGCAAAATCACGAAATTGACAGCAACTTTCCAAGAAAAAAATCTGTACAGAATTATTCGGCTTCTTTGTTTTCAACTTCACGGTCTGGTGTGTTCATGTTGATTACACGGTGTTGCTCGATTCCAGGCTTTCATGGCTGCTTCTAGTAATAATTTAGAGTATGTTAGGGTGTCATTAGTTCATTGGTTTGAGTCTAAACATCTCGAATAAAGGCATGACAGCAACATTTCAAGGAGTGACAGATTTTGTGTCAAGTTTCTGTCATTGTGTTGTTTAATGGATGGGTTCGAGTCATTGCTGTCCTAGGAGCTGTAGCCATGGTTAGAACTCTCCCTTAACATGTATAATACGTGACCAAGGTGTCCTTTCAAGTTTTGGTTCATGGTTCCCTCAAAACTTTTAAGCAACAACACAAGAACATATTTCGGTTTTTCCATTTCCTGTGTGAGTGTGTTTCGGTTTTGGGGTGTGGATTGGATTATGGTTGGCTCCAAGCCTATAGCCATGGTCCAAGCCATGCCTTAGGATGTTGGTAAGAGTCCTTGGGAGGTGGTTCAAGCCATTGGTCAATAAATTTCAGAGTTTACACCACAAACACACAAGTTGCCACTGCTGGTTTTTTTGACAGCAACTTTCATCTTTGGTTTTGAGGTTGGTTTGAGTTCTTGGTTAACTTTTAGCCCATGGCCTTGGACTGGACAATACCTTAATGAGTTAGGAAAGTCTTGTTTTTGGCCGTTCATGATTTGGTCGAGTTTAGAGGTCGTACGAGAATTTACGGTGAAAGGTGCCAAAATGACTCTCGAAAGAGTGTTTTATGTTTTTGGATTCCTTTCACCTATTTTCGTGTTTTACAGTTATTATGCATATTTTTCAGTATGTTTGGGGTATTTTAATCATGGTTAAACGTCGGTTTAATGTTGGTTCGGGTTGGTACGAAGCCATGGTTAAAAATCAAGTTATTGGCTCTAATCATCTCGTTTTTGGTTCTATTGTTAAAATTTTGTCAAGTTAAGATTTATTGCATGTGTCACATATTAGTAGTAAGTCGCAGCAAGCCTGGGAGCGATCCAAATCATCCGGTAAAAATAAGGTTATAATTATATTACGTGCATAAAAATATAAAATGTTTATTTTTGAGATATATGCTATATGTCTTGTGGCCACCTTATGCTTATGGGTTTGGAAGTCGGTAGGCGCAACCGAGGACCTCTCCGCCCGGTGACTTACGACCGGTTTATGATTATTGAAGAACCTAAGGGAGGGGGGGTGAATAGGTTCTTTAAGGCCCTTCAGCGTTTTTAAAACGAGTTTGCGAAAATTGCAAGCGGAAGACTTGAGGGACAATCACAAATAAGTACGATAAATGAATGCCTAAAGTAAGTGCGTAAAATAAATGTGTAATTTAAATGCAATAAAGTAAATGCGTAAAGTAAAGAGGGATAGAGATGTTTATGGAAGTTCGACGAAGAATCGTCTACGTCTCCCCTTCTCGATGAGGATCGAGGTATCACTATAACGACTTGGCTTTAGGAGCTCCAAGCTAGCTTTTACAACCACGCCTCGATGCGTCTACTTGGCCTTGAGGGCTCCAAGGATAGCCACGAACTTTACAATCCACTCGAGAGTATTACTTTCACTCTTTTTCTACAACTCTTTTGATATTACAACTCTTTTAATCAACGCACACAAGAGATAGTAGAAAGCTCTGTAAGAGACAAGAGAGAATGGAGTGGGATGATTGAGAATGCATCCTCAAAGGCCTATTTATACTAGTCTTGGACGCCAAGGTTCGGATCTTCTGTTTATACTTCGGAACGTCCGATGTGATTGAAATCAATTTGCGTAATTCTGGAATGACTTCGGATCTTCCGTTCTTGACTTCGTAGGGTCCGAACATATGCTTCAGAGGGACCGATCAAACTTCGTTTCTTCTGAACAGTTCTTTTAGACAGTGTATGAACAACTTCGGAAGGTCCGAACTCCAGTTCGTACCGTCCGAACATTCCCGCGTTTCCGGAGATTTGAAATCTTCAACACTTCGTAGCTTCTGATCATGTCCATCGTAGCGTCCGAAATCTACTCAATCAACAGTCAGATCAATTTGTCTCCGGATTGAAGTGATTTGATTGCATGTGTTCGGAACGTCCGATCCAGTCTTCGGAACGTCCGAACTTGCTCCTCGCAGCTTCCGAACAGCTTCTATTTTGCTTCTGATTGGCACAATTTCGGAACGTCCGAACCAAATTTCGAATCTTCCGAACGTAACCTTGTTCTTAATTTCCTGCATGCCTCAATATAAAACATTAGTACATTTTTAATCCAAGTTTTGGTATCATCAAAACAAAAACTTTGGGATATGTTACAGCATTAAAAACAGTAATCTCATCCTCGAGATTTGTATGCGTTTAAGGCGTAACAATCTCCCCCTTTTTGATGATCACAAAACTTGGTTAAAAATTGAGAAACAATAATCAACATAATCTAATGGTTATTAAATAACTCCCCCTTAATCAAATAACAAGTCTAAGAGGTTGAATTAATAGCAATTTTAACCAAATAAATTCTCCCCCTTTTTGCGATAATCAAAAAGACATAAGCATAAAGAGAGACAAATAAACAGGTAAAATATCCACTAATAAATGCAAGTCTTTTATACAATGATGCATAAAGATAAAATAAACAAAAATAACAAAAACGTAAGCTAAGAATCCGCATCCTCGAACGATCCAAACACGTTCGGTGGATCCGAAGTGAAACGAAGCATCCGAATAAGGAACGGTGATTCCGAAGTAGCCAAGATGAGGAACACCTAAAATTTAAAATATTTAACACATAAATGAATGTTGAGCCATAATTATGGATAAATACAATTAATTTGTATTATCCGACATTATAATGCTCACATTAATAATACTCCCCCTCAATTGAACAAATATGTACGAGAGTATTTGACTAATGTTTACAACTCAATCATGCCAAGTTCACCACGCAAACGAGTAAAAGTAGATTCATCTAGTGGTTTTGTAAAAATATCAGCAATTTGATTCTTGGTGTCAACATAGTGAAGTTCAACATCATTTTGCTCAATGTGATCACGAATAAAATGATGTCGAATGTCAATATGTTTTGTACGAGAATGTTGAACTGGATTCTTTGTTAGGACATATGGTGCTTGTATTATCACAAAAGATTGGAATTTTTGAAAAAGTAACACCATAGTCGAGTCATTGATACTTCATCCAAAGAATTTGTGCACAACAACTACCGGCAGCCATATACTCGGCCTCGGTCGTTGAAAGTGCAACACAGTTTTGCTTTTTAGAAAACCATGACACCAAGCAATTTCCCAAAAAGAAACAAGTACCACTAGTGCTCTTTCTATCCACCTTATATCCTCCAAAGTCGGCATCACAGTAAGCTTTTAAATCGAAAAATGAGTTCTTAGAATACCATAATCCGAGATTTGGAGTATTTGAAAGATATTTGAAAATGCGTTTTAAGGCGAATAAGTGTGATTCCTTTGGACATGATTGAAATCGTGCACACAAGAAAACACTAAACATAATGTCAGGTCTACTAGCAGTCGCATAGAGTAGGGAGCCAATCATGCTACGAAATAACTTTTGGTCAACAGGTTTACCTCCCTCATCTTTGTCGAGTCTGACTGTCGTGCTCATAGGTGTGGATGAGGCTTTGGAAGACTCCATCCCAAACTTTTTGAGCATCTCCTTGATGTACTTCCCTTGGTTGACAAAGAAACCATCCTTGCATTGCTTGATTTGGAGACCAAGGAAGTAGTTGAGCTCGCCCATCATGCTCATCTCAAAGTGATCCTGCATAAGCTTAGAAAAATCTCTACACAAGTGTTCATTAGTAGCACCAAAAATAATATCATCTACATATATTTGTACTATCAGCAAATCATTATCTTTAGTCAAGGTAAACAAAGTAATATCAACTTTACCCCTACAAAAACCATTAGACAGCAAGAAAGTAGACAATTTCTCATACCAAGCTCTAGGAGCTTGTTTCAAACCATACAAAGCCTTATCAAGTTTATACACACAATCAGATAAGTGCACATCTTCAAAACCAACAGGTTGCTCAACATACACTTCTTCTTTCAAATCACCATTAAGAAAAGCACTTTTAACATCCATTTGAAACAATTTAAAGTCTCTAGAGCAAGCAAAAGCAAGTAGCATGCGAATGGATTCTAGTCTAGCAACAGGGGCATAAGTCTCATCATAATCAATTCCCTCTTCTTGACTATATCCTTTAGCTACTAGCCTAGCTTTATTTCTAGTGATTGTACCATGCTCATCTAACTTGTTCCTAAATACCCATTTAGTTCCTATGACAGGTCTATCAGTGGGTCTGGGTACAAGATTCCAAACTTTATTCCTTCTAAATTCATTTAGTTCATCTTGCATAGCAATAATCCAAGAATCATCAAGTAAAGCTTCTTCTATGTTCTTAGGCTCTATGTGAGAAAGAAAATCAAGATAATTGCACATATTCGAAGAGCGAGTAGATACTCCCTTCGATGGGCTACCAATGATGAGGTCCATGGGATGATCCTTGTGCGTAGTCCACTCCTTCGGAAGAGATGCGTTCTCATGATCTTTAGGAACATCATCTAGGCTTGTGGACTCCAACTCTTCGCCAAGGATATCTATATCATCATCATCAGAAACAACAGGTCCAGGTTGTCCTTACCATTGTTGTGGATGAAGCATTTTGATCCAAAAGCGCGGAAGTAAGAAATGTTAGGCTTTCTCCCTCTCCATAGTTCGTATGGAGTTTTCTTGAGAATTGGCCTTATTGATACGCGATTGATGATGTAACAAGCAGAACTCATCGCTTCAGCCCAAAAATATTTTGGTAGAGAATGCTCACATAGCATGGTCCTTGCAATCTCTACTAGGGTCCTATTCTTCCTCTCAACGACACCGTTTTGTTGAGGAGTTCTAGGACAAGAAAAGTTGTGACCAATGCCTTTGCTTTGACAAAAAATTGAAAAATTTTCATTTTGAAATTCCGTTCCGTGGTCACTACGGATTTGTTTGATCAAAAGATTTTTCTCATTTTCAACCTTTTTGACAAAAATTTTGAAATGATCAAAGGCATCACTTTTGTGGGCTAAAAACAATGTCCAAGTAAAACGTGAAAAATCATCCACAATGACAAAAGCATAGGATTTACCTCCTAGACTAGTTGTCCTCGAGGGACCACATAAATCTAGGTGAAGTAATTCAAGGGGCATAGAAGTGGATACAAAATTTTTATTTTTGAAAGATTCCTTTGTGTGTTTACCAAGTTGACAAGCATCACAAAAAGAATCTAATTTTAAATTCAGCTTTGGCATTCCGGAAACTAGGTCAAGTTTTAAAAGTTTTTCTATGGTGCTCATCCCAACATGACCAAGTCGTCTATGCCAAAGAATGTTGTCATCAACATTTAATGTTACAAGGCTTTTTATTTTTGAAAAAGATGAAATCTTTAAATCGACCTTGTAAACATTTTCACTTCTATAACCTTTGAAACTAATGGATTTGTCAGTTGTGAGTGATACAGTGCAATCGTGTGGTGTGAATTTGACTTCATAACCCCTATCGCACAATTGACTAATGCTTAGGAGGTTATGTTTAAGTTCTTTCACAAGAAGTACATAATCAATAATAGTAGAGTTAGATATACCTATTGAGCCGATGCCTTCTATGATCCCTTTGCTGTTGTATCCAAAGGTCACCGATCCCTTTTCTTTTGGTCGAATGGATTGTAGCAGCTTCTTTTCTCCCGTCATGTGTCGAGAGCATCCACTGTCAAGATACCAAGTGCTCGATAACTTGTCTCCCCTTTGTCCCTATAAGATTGAGATACAATTTGATAGTTGGTACCCGTTTCTTTGGGTCCTTTGAGGTTAGTAGTAGTTGGGGATTTGGGGATCCATTTCCAATAACTATTCTTATTGTGTTGGTGTCTAAGTTTCTTGCATTTAGGTCTTATGTGGCCTATCTTACAACAGTAAGTGCATGTTGGTGGTGTTCTTAGTTTTGCCTTTGCGATAAGACTAGCGAAGTTGACTGATTTCTTTTCATATCCTAGACCTCATTTGTCGAAGTACACCTTTGCATGCTCAAGAGGTTTTCTAGTTTACCGCTACTCACATTGAACTTGTTGAAGGCTTTCTCTAAGTCTCTTAGGTTTGTCTTGAGCTTAGTGTTGTCATGCATCCTAGCTTCTAGTTCAGTTTTAAGTTGCTTATTCTCATTTCTAAGTGACTTAGCCTTATTGTACATACTAGTGTAAGCGGAGAGTAATTCATCGTAAGAGGGTACCTCTTCGTCATCCGAGTCGGTCAGATGATCTTCCTTTGCCATGAAGCATAGGGTAGACTCCTCTTCGTTGTCGCTGTCGCTCCACGTGGCTAGAAGGGCCTTCTTCTTGTCTTTGCCGGCCTTCTTCTTGGAGGGACACTCGTTTGCATAGTGACCCTTTTGTTGACAGTTGTAGCAGGTCACTTCCTTCTCAATCTTTTTGTCCTTCTTGTTGAAGTTGGAACTCTGCATGAATCTTTTGAACTTTCTAGTGAGGAGTGCCATTTCTTCATCGTCGCTATCTTCAAGTTGACTGGTCAAGGCGATCCCTTTCGCCTTTACTTTGTCGTCATCTTTCTTTGTCTCCTTCCGGGTAGATACTTCAAGTTCATGGGTCTTTATGGTCCCATGAAGTTGATCAAGGTCGTAGGATGCCGCATCTCCCTTGTTGGATTCAATGATAGCCGTGCGCTTTGCATCCCATTCCGCCGGTAGTGCTCGAAGGGCTCTCCTCCACACTTGTTTAGTTGGGTAGTTCTCACCAAGTTGGGCAAGCTCATTGATGATTTGGGTGAGCCGCCGGAACATGGTGTCGATATCCTCCTTGGGTTCCATCTCAAAGGTCTCGTACTTGAGTTGGAGAAGATCTATCTTCGTTTCTTTGACTTGATTGGTTCCCTCGTGGCAAATCTCCAATTTGTCCCAAATCTCTTTGGCGGAGGTGCAAGCCGAGATTCGGTTGTATTCATTCATATCTAGGGAACAATGAAGAATATTCATAGCTTTAGCATTTTGAGAGATAAGTTTCATATCGTCCTTGGTGAGGTCATCCATTCCCTTAGGAATTTCCTTATCATCCACCGTTTTCATGGGGATATAGGGACCTTTCACCGTTATTTTCCAAAGGTCGTAATCGACGGATTGGATGTATAGAGATATTCTATTCTTCCAATATCCGTAATTGGTACCATTGAAAAGAGGGGGACGATTTGTGGATTGTCCTTGGGCATACTCGCTTGCTAGATTGGCCATTTTAAAAGATTTTGAAAAACTAGGCTCTGATACCACTTGAAGAACCTAAGGGGGGGGGGGGGGGGGGGAGGGGGGGTGAATAGGTTCTTTAAGGCCCTTTAGCGTTTTTAAACGAGTTTGCGAAAATTGCAAGCGGAAGACTTGAGGGACAATCACAAATAAGTACGATAAATGAATGCGTAAAGTAAGTGCGTAAAATAAATGCGTAATTTAAATGCAATAAAGTAAATGCGTAAAGTAAAGAGGGATAGAGATGTTTATGGAAGTTCGACGAAGAATCGTCTACGTCTCCCCTTCTAGATGAGGATCGAGGTATCACTATAACGACTTGGCTTTAGGAGCTCCAAGCTAGCTTTTACAACCACGCCTCGATGCGTCTACTTGGCCTTGAGGGCTCCAAGGATAGCCACGAACTTTACAACCCACTAGAGAGTATTACTTTCACTCTTTTTCTACAACTCTTTTGATATTACAACTCTTTTAATCAACGCACACAAGAGATAGTAGAAAGCTTGTAAGAGACAAGAGAGAATGGAGTGGGATGATTGAGAATGCATCCTCAAAGGCCTATTTATACTAGTCTTGGACGCCAAGGTTCGGATCTTCTGTTTATACTTCGGAACGTCCGATGTGATTGAAATCAATTTGCGTAATTTTGGAATGACTTCGGATCTTCCGTTCTTGACTTCGTAGGGTCCGAACATATGCTTCGGAGGGACCGATCAAACTTCGTTTCTTCTGAACAGTTCTTTTAGACAGTGTATGAACAACTTCGGAAGGTCCGAACTCCAGTTCGTACCGTCCGAACATTCCCGCGTTTCCGGAGATTTGAAATCTTCAACACTTCGTAGCTTCCGATCATGTCCATCGTAGCGTCCGAAATCTACTCAATCAACAGTCAGATCAATTTGTCTCCGGATTGAAGTGATTTGATTGCATGTGTTCGGAACGTCCGATCCAGTCTTCGGAACGTCCGAACTTGCTCCTCGCAGCTTCCGAACAGCTTCTATTTTGCTTCTGATTGGCACAATTTCGGAACGTCCGAACCAAATTTCGGATCTTCCGAACGTAACCTTGTTCTTAATTTCCTGCATGCCTCAATATAAAACATTAGTACATTTTTAATCCAAGTTTTGGTATCATCAAAACAAAAACTTTGGGATATGTTACAGCATTAAAAACAGTAATCTCATCCTCGAGATTTGTATGCATTTAAGGCGTAACAATTATGTATGGGTACGGACATCCAGTCCAAGGGCTGTGATTGATCTCTACCGCCCAGTATACTGTGGTTTAGTCTGATCAGGCGCTTACGCTATGTTATGGGCCACTTGCTTAGAAACATTATCTCTACCAGAAAATTATGATATGTTATGACAAAGCTCTATTGAGCAAAGCTTTTATGTATGATTTTCAGATATGCACGTAGTTATAATTATTCATGATACGATTTTCACCGTACGCTTTACGATACCATATTTTTACGTTGCATGGGATTTTATTATATATATTTACTTGTTATACATGATATATACATGTTGAGTCTTTAGACTCACTAGACTTGATTGTTATAGGTATTGATGAGGTCGAGACTGCAGGCGGAGACCAGTGAGCGATCTTGGGACAACAGTAGTAAACCCGAGGACCTCATGATTTAGTTTATGAACCTTTTATTATTAAAACTCAATTTTAATACGTTGGATTATTTTAAGTTGATGTTCACGTTGGATTAATTTCAAACTGTTTGTTTGAAAACAATATTTGCTTCGCTGTTATTTTAAAGTTAAAATTATTTACATGTTTATTTTACAAATTGGGAAAATTATTTATACATGTTTATTTTATAAATTGGGCAAATTATTTATTTATTTAGAAAAATTTTAATAATTTCGCAAAATTATGAATACGAAATACGGGCCTTTACATTGGTCTTGGGTTGGGACAAGGCTCGGCTAGGGTTTGTCATGAGTCCAGGAAAGAGTCCTAGTCACGCTAGGACTCGAGTCATGGGCTAGGACTCTCACCCGAGAATCGCAGGCATCGTGCGTGTGGTGTGCAGGCTTGCAGGGGTTGGGTGGCTCGGCCAGGGGGCTGTGGGCTGGGCTAGGTCGATTCTTTAGGGTCATAGGTGGGTGCACAATAGGCTGGTTTAGGGGCTGGGTCGATCGCTAGGGTCCTAGGTACAAAAATGTAGATTCCATGCATTGTATGAGTTCTCAGCTGCAGCACTTGGGGTGGCTAGCTTTGGTTCTGTGGCTGGGGTCTGGTTCGTGGGTTCCTATGATTCCAAAAGGCTGTCCAGAGGGGTTGGTCAGGGTTTGGTTTAACATGGTTTGAGGGTGGCTCGAGGAAATCAGACCATGGCTCGGGGTGAACTTTTATGGGTCAAGTTAGGGTTTTTAAAAGTTAAAATCAATTGAAACACGGCTCACAGAGGATGAGTCATGGTTCACGAGGGCTAAAATAATATAAAAAGTCTAAGTTTTAAATTTAGGAATTTTATATTAAATTTTGGAATTTTGATTAAAACGCCTTCAAGACGATTAATTGCGAATTAATTAAAAAGTCTAGTATTTAAGCTAAATAAAATTATGAGAATTTTAATTTAGGCTTAAGTAATTATTTGGGACATGTTAGAGCCAATGAAATTAAGAAAAAGTCGGTAAAACAGTCATTTTACACCTGAAAATTAGTAAACGTCATGGCAGTGGTCTGAATGCTGTTTTATATGCTGATATGATTATTTCAAATGTTTATGAATTTTTCTACATCTTAAATTATGATTTTTAAATGTTCATGGATTTTTATGGTTTAATTATTGGACTTTAAAAGACATGTTGCATGCTTGGTTTCAAAAATAAAAACGATACATATATGCATGATTTTTTTTAAGTGATGTTAATATGTTAAGGACGTGAAAAGATTGTTACTAATATGATGATATGTTGGAGATATCGTGAGGGTTGTGGTCACAATGGGAGCCCGAAGATCGTATTTCCTTGGATACATATATGAATACGAATACGATGATATGTTAATACGTAGGTCCAAAGTCCAGTTGACCTGTGAGAATGTCGCTGGTCTCCCCTCCGCCTAGTACTGTGGTTACATGTAGATGGATCCACCACCCAACATGTATACGAACACGAATGTCACAATCAACGATCTGAATTCGACAAAACACGAACATGGATATGAATACGTATATGTTGATGATGATATGTATATGTTTATGATGGTATGAAAATGTTTATGATTTTACATTTTTATGAAAATGTGTATGTTAAAGTTTATGCATTAATATGAAAAGGATATTTTAAGTACAAATATTTTTCACTGTTGTATGTGAATACGTATTACTTGTTATCAAGGATATGATGTGTTGAGTCTTTAGACTCATTAGGTGTGTTGGGTGCAGGTGAATATGATAATAATGTTGAGTGAGGCTTGGATGCCTGATCAGACTGGACTGCAGGTACACATAACACGATGACCAGTGCTTCTATTTTCCGCACTTATGATTTACGTTTATGTCTATGTTAAAAGATTTTTTGCGACTTTTTATTTATGCTTTTTGAGAGATTTTTGAGAGGTTTATATATGCTATACTTTTCAAATTTATTACTTTTTAGGGTTGGTAAAATGTTAGACGATTTGATGTTTTGAACTGTTTTTGGATTTTTCAAATGTTAGTTGGTTGATTTTACTTTTTTTAAAAAAAATGGTGCATATATATATATATATATATATATATATATATATATATATATATATATATATATATATATATATATATATATATATATATAGTCAATTTTTATTAAATTTCATTCAATCTTGATCTTCTACAATAGTTCCCTCCATTGTTTCTTCATCAAAAATTTCAACGATATTGGATCCTTCTCGAGATGATATTGTTTTAATATTTGCACATTTATCATCGTCTGCATCTAAAGGACACGAAGTAAATTTCTCCCTTTTTATTTTCTTTATATATATTTGTTCTAAGAGTAAATTATCAATAAATTCTAAACCAAAATTTAACTTTGTCATTAATTAAATTTGTGTTCAAACTGCTTACATAATAATATAATACCCTTATTTATTTGTGAAGCTATGACACTACATGAATAAAATTTACAGAATTTTCTTCCCTTTTGTTTTTTTATGTATATCTGTAAATTTTATTTATGTAGCCTATATCTATTACAAAAAAGGGAGGTGAGCATAACATCTTCAAAAAAAAAAAAGAGAAGAAACACAGAGATTCATATTTTACCAGAGTGAGTGATGAAGGCGAGGCGCAGAAGAAAAATAAGGAAGAAATAATATAAGAGAGTGATGGAGGCGCAAGAGACATATTCCAATTTTTATATAAAACTTAAAACTAAAATTCTACCCTAATTTGGCGGGACAGCCCGCCCCATCTTGGCCCGCAACCCAAACGGGCTCAGCCCTTTGGTCCGCTTCCAAACGGGCTGCTATTTTATCAACTCAACCCGATCAATTTTTATTGCGGGGCGAGTCGACCCGACGGGCCTGACCCAATTTGACAAGTATAACTTTAAAGAAAGGTCTTTTACTAGTTTTACATATAATAAGTGCATTTTGTGCATCCTTACAATTCATATAGATCGTTAGTTTTCTTGGGCAGAATTATGCGTTTTTGTTATTTTTGGTGTGATTGCATGAATTTAGGTACGGCTACGACATGGGCGTGAAAATGAACTAAAATGGCGCTTAGGAGAAGAAGTGTGAGCAAAGCAAGCACTGAGGACAGTAAGACCCGCGCACATGCGCCACTCAGGGCACGCACATGCGTGACATAGACAGAAGGCTCCGCGCATATGCGCGGAGCAATGGCGCGCATGTGCGTGCAAGAAGAAAGCTCCATACAGAAAGAGGCACGCATATGCGCCGTACTTTGTCGCGCATATGCGCGCGGCACGATATTCAGAATTAAATAGGTTTCTTCGTGGGCATGAAAGGGGGTTCTGAAAATTGTGACACAGCCGACATATCAGAGGGCGAAAGGAAAAAGCGAGAGCCAACGACGGAGCGCGAAGAACGGAGACTGAAAACTCTTAATCCGGACACGGAGACGTACTTTTATCTCTCTTCAACACGTTTCTAATCGGTTCTTTACTTTTACGTTTTAATGATTACAAACAGGTTTTGTTGTGATCTAGATTTGAGTATGAACTAATTTTATTTTCTAGAGATTGATGTAGTCTTGATCGAACCTATGTTATTGATGTTTTGAATTTTCATTGAATTAATTCATCTTATTTATTTGTGATTTCTTGTCTTTAATGATTTTGGATTACTGGCCATAATTCGACTGATCTAATAATTGAGATCTAGCACGCGAAAGAGGGGATTGAAATTAGGATAGGGGAAATCACATCGTCAGACGTTTATAACATGCAAAAGACGTATAACTTTGGCGAATCCATAAGAGAACCTTGTGTGCATTTATTACGTGTTACATGATTTTGAATAGACATATTAAAATCGGTAATATGTAATACAATTCTATTTATCACTTGAAAAAGGAAATAAAAAATATTGTGAGTTCTTGGTTAATAAATATGGTGCGATTTAATTAAATGTTAGTCAATTTTAATTTAGCATAGGGGAGACTCGACAAAATCATATATCTAGATTGCTTTACTCACTGATTCTCGACTGCGTGCATAAGATTTGCATAATTTGTTATTTTCTTTGAATTGATTATAAACCAACCCTTTGATTTTCTAAATAGAGTTGACCTATGTCAATTATGGTACTTAATATATATTTTTAAATAATTACTCCTCGCGGGATCGATATTTGTACTCTAACCAATACTAAAACTTGACACCGTACACTTGCGGTAGTGAAAATACGCAACAAGTTTTTGGCGCCATTTCCGGGGAGTAAAATATTTAATTGCATATTGATATCATTACTAAGTAGTATTGATTTTAATTTAGACTTTACTTTATTTTATTTATTTTGTTAATCTATAATCTTTTCGTTTTGCAGTGCATGCGAAGATATCAAATTCCCGACTTGCTGATTTTTTATCCGGAAATCGAAAGAACTTCCAGGAGATTAAGGAAAACAAGGAGAGACAAAATTAAAGTAATGGCTGAAAATAGAGATAATCAGAATGAGCTCCCAAGAGAGGTGCCAATCCGGGAACATTTCCGCCCAGTCATCAACGCTCACTACTCTGGAATAACTCGCGGAACCATTGCTGCTAACAACTTCGAGCTAAAGCCCGCACTCATTAACATGGTTCAACAGAACCAATTTGGAGGAGCAGCCACTGCAGATCCCTATCTTCACCTAAGAAATTTTCTAGAGATTATGGACACGGTAAAAATTAACGGTGTTTCTGATGAAATTATTTGATTGCGTCTGTTTCCGTTTTCTCTTAGGGATCAAGCTAGGAGTTGGCTCCAATCTCTACCTCTGGGAAGTATTACTACATGGGCAGATTTGGTCACGAAGTTTCTATAAAAATATTTTCCTCCAGCCAAGTCTGCTCAGCTGAAAATAGATATCACCAACTTCAAGAAGAGAGAACTTGTGGTATTATATGATGCGTGGGAGCGATACAAAGAATTACTCAGGAAGTGTCCGAATCGTGGATATGCAGATTGAGTTATTTTACAATGGTTTAGATGGGCCAACTAGAGGAAATATGGATGCAGCCCCCGGAGGTACTATTTTTTCTAAAACAGCTGATGAGGCCTATGAATTGCTTGAACAGATGACCATTAACAGTTATCAGTGGCCGAGTGAGAGATCTTGACCAAGGAAACCTACTGGAGTGTATGCCGTAGACCCAATCACATCACTTACTGCATATGTTTCGGCATTAACCACACAGATTGCAGAATTGAACAAAACAGGACAATCTATGTCTGATGTAGCACTGGTGACTGCCGAAGAAGAGCCAGTTGTGGAGGAAGCTCAGTACATCAATAACAATCGTGGCTATGGAGGTTATCAAGGTAATCCTCCCCCTAATACTTATCTTCCAGGTTTGAGGAATCACGAGAATTTATCTTTTGCGAACAACAAGAACGTGTTGAATCCTCCACCGGGGTTCAATACACAGAAGGAGGAAGGAAAGCCGTCTTTTGAGGATCTAGTTGGGACGTTTGTGACTGAGTCTGGGAAAAGAATGGATAGAACTGAGTCTCTTCTGGATAACATGGAGACACACATGGGCAATATGGATGCCACGATGAAATCTTTAGAAACACAGATTGGGCAACTAGCTAATGCTTTGAAATATCAGAATAGAGAACAATTCCCAAGCAATACAGAGGTGAATCCTAGGGAGCAATGCAAAGCTGTCACACTAAGGAGTGGCAAAGAAATTGGAGTCCCAGAGCCTGCTGAAGAGAATGTAGAGATCCTTGTTGAGAAAGATGATGAAAATGGTGTAAGTGCTGAAAATGACAACGTAGAGGAACCTGAGAAAGTACATAAACAGCAGCCGTTACCAAAGGTAAATCTTCCATATCCATAGAGGTTCAAGAAGAAAGGGTTAGATGATCAGTTTGCCAAGTTCTTGGAAATATTCAAGAAAATACACATTAACATCCCATTTGCCAATGCATTGGAGCAAATGCCCAATTATGCTAAGTTCATTAAGGATGTAATGTCCAAGAAGAGGAAACTTCAATAATTTAAGACTGTAAAAATAACCGAAGAGTCCAGTGCCATACTCCAGAGGAAACTACCACAGAAACTCAAAGATCCAGGGAGTTTTACTATTCTTTGTGTTATTGGTGGTTCTAGAATAAATAGGGCCTTATGTGATTTAGGTGCCAGTATTAATTGAATGCATTTTTCTATTTACAGGACTTTGGAGCTTAGCGAGGTAAAGCCTAGCACTATTAATCTGCAGCTGGCGGACAGATCACTTACATATCCATGAGGGATAGTGGAGGATGTGTTGGTAAAGGTAGACAAATTCATATTCCCTGCTGATTTTGTCATTTTAGATATGGAGAAAGACCAGGAAACTCCGATTATCTTTGGAAGGCCGTTCTTGGCCACCGGAAAAGCTTTGATTGATATGCACAAGGGCGAGCTCACATTGAGAGTAGGTGGAGAGGAAGTAATGTTCAACATCTACAACACCACCAGAGTACCAAATGAGGTAAGTACTTGTAATAGCATTGATATCATTGATTCTTGTGTATCCCATGTTGGTGTAGGTAGGATGACGAAAGACTCTTTGGAGAGATGCTTGTTGGAGTCAGTTTCTACAGTAGATGAAGAGGACTGTGATGTGCGAGAGGAGCTACTTGCTCTCAATACGCTGCCTAAAGAAATGATTGATGCCCGGCATGAAGAGTTACTTGAAGATGCAAGTAAAGAGGTACCAAAAGCATCCCTTGCATTAAAGGATTTACCGAGTCACTTGTGCTATGCATTCCTAGTTTAGAGTTTGTCCTATCCGGTAATTATATCTTCTGCTCTTATTACTAATGAAAATGATAGGTTGTTGAGAGTATTGCGAGAGTTTAAATCTGCTTTGGGATGGACAATTTCTGATATAAATTGGATTAGCCCTACTGGTTGTATGTATAAAATCTTGATGCAGGAATCCTATTCCCCCTATGTTGATCATCAGAGGAGGCTTAATCCAGCCATGAAGGAGGTTGTGAGATCTGAGGTATTAAAATTGTTAAATGCTGGTGTTATTTATGCTATATCTGACAGTTCTTGGGTTTCACCAGTACAAGTAGTGCCGAAGAAGGGGGGTATGACTGTGGTGAGAAATGAGAATAACGAATTGATTTCAACTCGTCCAGTGACTGGTTGGCGAGTGTGTATAGACTACAGGAAATTGAATGATGCTATTAGGAAAGATCACTTCCCTCTTCCCTTTATTGACCAGATGCTTGATAGGGTAGGTGGTTATCATTATTACTGCTTTCTAGATGGTTATTCAGGTTACAATCAAATTGTCATAGCAACGGAGGATCAAGAGAAGACTACCTTCACTTGCCCCTACGGTACATTTGCTTTCAGGAGAATGCCATTTGGTCTTTGCAATGCACCTGCTACTTTTCAGAGGTGTATGATGACAATATTTTCTGACATGGTCGAGGAAATAATGGAAATTTTTATGGATGATATATCTCTTTGGTTCATCATTTGATCATTGTTGGCAGAATCTAACGTTTGTTTTGAATAGATGTCGGGAGAAGAATTTAGTGTTGAATTGGGAGAAATGTCATTTCATGGTGCAATAAGGTATTGTGCTTGGGCATAAGATTTCGGCTAGGGGATAGAAGTGGACAGAGCCAAAGTTGTGGCAATTGAAAATCTCCCACCGCCGAAGAATGTGAAACGGATCCGAAGTTTCTTGGGACATGCCGGGTTCTATCGTCGTTATATTAAAGATTTCTCTAAAATTACTAGACCTTTATGTAATTTGTTAGAGAAAGATTCTACATTTATTTTTGACGATGATTGTTTGCAAGGCGTTTAACAGGATCCAGACAGCACTGATTTCTGCACCCATTATGATAGTGCCTGATTGGAAGGAGCCATTTGAGCTCATGTGCGACGCTAGTGACTATGCTGTGGGAGCAGCATTGGGACAAAGACGAGACAAGATGTTCAAAGCTATCTACTATGCAAGTCGTACAGTCAATGCAGCCCAACATAATTACACAACTACTGAGAAAGAGATGCTAGCAGTGGTGTTTGCATTCGACAAGTTCAGAACATATCTCATTGGCACAAAGGTAACGGTGACCATACAGCTCTTCGTTACTTGTTTGCCAAAAAGGATGCAAAGCCCAGGTTGATACGATGGATACTCCTACTTCAAAAATTTGACTTTGAAGCCAAAGACAAGAAAGGTTGTAAGAACCAGGTGGCAGATCACTTGTCACGCCTAGAGCTGGAAAAAAGAACTGAAGGTGGAGTGATAAATGAGTCGTTCCCAGACGAACAA